>NC_081803.1:20136502-20736502 GCF_963082965.1 Carassius carassius
TTTGGCTTTTTGGCTGGCACATGACTGCGCCGTTGGTGTTGTCTCTCTCTTTCTCTTCTGTCTACTAACAGACGCAGACCAAACTGGAGCATGCCCACATTAAGGAGCTCGAACAGAGTCTTCTCTTTGAAAAGACCAAAGCAGACAAACTCCAGAGGGAGTAAGAGATACTAGGGTAAATCAATCTGTCAGATGGGAGGGTGAGAGAGATTTCTCTTGGGGTTAATGTCAGCTCCCCATGAACGGAAGTGATTTTTGCTTATTTTGGGAAAGTGATTATTTTTTATTCCATGATGGATTGAGGTATGTCACTGGGTGCATCTCTAAAAGTCATTTTTTATCCCAAAATCAAGTAAAGAAAATAAGAAATTGTTTTGCATAAAGATATATATATATATATTTAGGTCCATGTATTATTATTTTTTTCATGACATTTTAAACACATTTTCATCACAATTCTCTGTAGCCTTATGTAATGTAGAAGAGTAATCTGAAAAGTATATTTGTAAGTGTAGTCGATGAAAAAAATATTTTAAGAAGTCTCTTCTGCTCACTAAGGCTGCATATAAGCTGTAATATTGTGAAATATTATTTCTATTTAAAATAACCGTTTTCTATTTAAATATATTTTAAGGTGTAATTTATTCCTGTGAAATAATCTGAATTTTCAGCATTGTTACTCCCGTCTTCATTGTCACATGATCCTTCAGAAATCATTCTAAATCATTCTAATATGCTAAAACAGTATTTTTTTTACCGTATTCCCACATGATCATAATCTCTGAAATTGCTCTAATTTGATTAGATAATATTAGATGTTTCCTATGCAGAAAACATCTAATTTATGTTTAATGTCTTTAGTTTTCCCACAATAAGTGGCTGATGAAGTCTTGTGTCCTGCTGTAGGTGGCCACGCTGTCTGAGCGCTCCAGGATCATGGAGCTGGAAAAGGAAGTGTCTGACCTGCATCTTCAGCTGAGAATTCTCCGGGCCGAGACCACAGGATCAGCTTCACCTCCATTACAAGACAAAAAGGTCTGTTCAGGCCCCTCCTCAAATCCATCCAGACAAGACGCATTATGACATGTGATTGTACCCCAAAAGACATATGCATCATAAGAACTGATCTTTGTGTTCTTATAGATCAAGGAGTTGAACTTTGAGTTGGAGAACAGACAGAAGGAAGTTCTCCTGTTCCAGCAGAAACTCACCTCCTCTGAACAGGATAAAACATGCTTCCAGGAGCAGCTGCAAGATCTGGTACTCAGTATTAATGCTGCTTTTTTACTAACCTCAAATAGCCTGGTTTTATTTCAGATAATGATAATGGCATTTATTTTTAAAGATTTATATTACTCGTGCTGTACTTAAGACTCCCTTCAGCACATATGGTGATCTTATGACTGCTTTTTATATTATTTAATTATTTAAATGTGATGGGGGATGCATACATTTCTCTAAAATTAAGTGTTATATCATTACAAAATCATGTCTTTTAAGCCAGTAAGTCATGAGAAGAAAGTGAAGTGACATTCAGCCAAGTATGGTGACCCATACTCAGAATTTGTGCTCTGCATTTAACCCATCCAAGGTGCACACACACAGAGCAGTGAACACACACACACACTGTGAGCACACACCCGGAGCAGTGGGCAGCCATTTATGCTGCGGCGCCCGGGGAGCAGTTGGGGGTTCGATGCCTTGCTCAAGTGCACCTAAGTCGTGGTATTGAAGGTGGAGAGAGAACTGTACATGCACTCCCCCCACCCACAATTCCTGCCAGCCCGGGACTCGAACTCACAACCTTTCGATTGGGAGTCCGACTCTCTAACCACTAGGCCACGACTTCCCCTTAAATCATACATCATACATCAATGTGATTTTTATTATTGTTAAGAAGTATGGTTAGGCTTTACTTGAAGCACCAAGTACTTAAATTTACTGACATTAGTTATCAATTATAAAAAATAAAGAACATTTATATAAAATGTCTATGTAAATCAGTGGACGAGATGTATATAAAATAAACCCAAGCACGTTATTTTATTTAATTTTGTATTATTTTTAGTTTAATAGTTGAATTTAATAACATTATCACAATAAACAGTTTTTTTGCTTAGTCAAGCACATTTATATAAAATTTCTATATATATATAAATTGATTTAATATACACTGAAATTGGTCTAGAAACTATTCAGAAATTGCTAGTACATTTCACAAATAATAACAAAGAAATGCATTGAATTAAACGTGAAATTTTGAAGCAGAAAGACTGAAATAGTGTTTTCTTTTTACAATTTAGTATTTTTAGTAAGTACATATTGTGTTTATATTTACAGTACATTTATAAAATAAACGTCAGATCTCAAGTATGAGACAGTAATAATGACCCTTGTCTGCATAACAACAAGATATTTAAAAAATGCACATGAAACAAAGGTAACCCTATTTTTTTCCTTTTGGTCAACCTGTTGTACCAAATCTTTGTTTTATTTCAGAAACAGAAACTTGACACCGCCTCAGAGGACAATAACAAAGCAACACTAGCCATGCAAGGTAAGCAAAACATGAAAAAAAGCAATTAAATTCTCAATAACTACTGTTAAGCGTCTGAACTGATATTTGAAGATATTATTCGCTGTCGTTTTTGCATGTTCATGAGATAAACCAGCCATTCCCAGCGGAGACATAATACACAACGACACACTTTTACGTGCTCAGTAATCCAATTTGGGAGAAAGTTTGTGGAAAATTATCATATAAGCAGAAATACTGCTGCATGAGCTCCTCTATGACTACTTCTGTGTGGCGCCAGAAATAGAAAGCACCATGAAAATGCAGAGAGAGAAGCTGGATCAGGTGTCCAGGGAGAAGGAAGAGCTGCAGAGGGATGTGTCCGTCCGGCAGCAGCAGGAACAGGCGAAGGATGAAGAGAGAGATCTTCAGATGAAGGAGCTGAAGGAGAAGTTGGGCCGAGCCGAAGGAGAGATGAACAGAATCACAGAGAGGAGTGCTGAGCTTGAACGGCAGGTGCTGGAACTGAAAGCTATCAAAGACCAAACCCAGGTGACCGAATGACATTTGAAAAAACCTAGGCCCAGTAGCTCCTGCTGTTTTATACATTGCTAGTCAAAAGTTTGGGGTTGGTAAGATTAAGATGTTAATGTTATTTGTAGCATATTACAATGATTTCTGAAGGATCATGTGACACTGGAGACTGGAGTAATGATGCTGAAAATTCACCTTTACATCATAGGAATAAGTTGTTTTAAAATATATAAAAATATAAAATATTTATTTTAAATAGTAAAAACATTATACAATTTTTAACTATATGCTTTATCAAATAAATGCAGCCTTGGTGAGCAGAAGAAATTAATTTTTTTTTTCAAAAAAATCTTACCATCCCCAAACTTTTGAATGGAAGTGTATATATTTAAGCCCATGACTAACTAGAGGTTTACTCTCAATCAAACAGAGTTTACAGTCTGATGAAAAAACTGGAGCAGATAAAGAAGAGGAATAAAGAATTGCAGGAGGAGGTAAATATGCTTCACTCTTCATATCATAAAGATAAATGATGATTCCTGGTTACTTTCAGGTTGTATCTGATGTCTGTAAGGGACTTAAAAGGGTCTGAATAATTCAGTTATTTGAATTAGTGTATACCAGTTTAAAAGTCACCTCCATGTTGCTAGGATGTCATAAGTGTTTGATAGGGTGCTCTGGGTGGTTGCTAGGTGGTTGCTCACTGGATCTCCTTCAGAGACCACATGATTTGTACTGTATTCATGTTCATACAGTAGCACTGGTGTATGCTGAAGTTTAATACTTGGTGTTAGTTTGTTCAAATCACTAACCTTATTTAACCATGATCATTATGCTCAGCTTAGACAGCAGTAATAATAATTAAAAAAGCTAAATTAGGAAGACAACAGCTGCTCTAAAAATTATGAAATTAAAGTTAAAAAAAATAGTTCACCCAAAATTGAAAATTTGCTGTAAATGTACTCACCCTCAGGACATAGATATAGAGGGGTTTTTTTTTCTTCACCTGATTATATTTTTAGCATTACATCACTCGCTCAACAATGGGTGCTCTGCAGTGAATGGGTGCCGTCAGAATGCGAGTCCAAACAGCTGATAAAAACATCACTTTGATCCACAAATAATCTACACGACTACAGTCCAGCAGTTGATGTCTTGTGAAGTGAAAAGTTTTGTGTTTGTAAGCAACAAATCTGTCGAGGTGTTGTTACTTTATGCAGTCACTTCTGGCCAAGATATGAGTCCATAATTAATAATAACGCTTCTTCCAGTGAAAAAGTATGTCTCCTGTTGTCTTTTCATATCAGAATCCTCCCACATATTTGTTTAGGACTGTTTTGAACTGATATTTATTTATTTTTTTGAAACAAGCTTGATTTGTGCATATTTCTTTTGTGATTCAGACAAGATAATTTTTTCATTGGAGAAAGCAGCATTATGGATCGAGGACTCGTACTTTACTTAACTGATGGACTGGAGTGGTGTGGATTACTTGTGTGGAATATTGTGATGTTTTTATCAGCTGTTTGGACTCTCATTCTGACGGCACCCATTCACTGCAGAAGATCCATTTGTGAGCAAGTGATGTAATGCTACATTTCTCCAAATCTGTTGAGATGAAGAAACAAAATCTATATCTTGGATGGCAGTAAATTGTCATTTTTGAGTGAGCTATTCCTTTAATTACTGCCGTCAACATGTTTAACCGAAAATATTTTGTTTACATGTGAAACAGCCAGTAGTTTCTTTAAAACATTTAGTATTTGTTGCTGAATAAACACGTTTACTTAAGAGACAAGCAGAGTTTTTACGGCGTAACTGTACTGTTACTGACATAATGGTTCAGACACTGTTAATTCATGCACGAGTCCTCTACATCTGACCGCCTGCAGGCTGCATGTAAAGCATGTTCTGTGCGCTCATACATGGCCTTACATAATCACTTCGATGGCCTGCAATTCTTAGCTCCTTGGGTTGTGTGTTTTGCATACGGTAAGACTGTGTGAAAGAGTAACGGGTCTTCTTATGTCACTGGCTTGATTGAGCATCTGTATTAAAGAGACTCACCTGCAGTGGATCAGCTGATGTTGTTGGTTCAGTCTGTGGTTATATTGGGGGTTTGATTGTGATGCGCTGATAAAACTCTTTTAGATCCATGCAACAGTTTTGATTTACTTTAATTTTGCTCTATTCCCCACACCAAGTTACTTCAAATTACTGCAGATTTTCAGATTTTAGCACACAAAACATATAAACTACTCATGTGTCACTATGAGCTGATGTTATATGAAAAAGAGTGCGAACATTTCTCAAAAGATGGTTTTAATGACATTATGAGAAATTACACATTATGAATAAATTATGATAGAATTTACATTTTTGGATCAACGGTCCGTTTAATGTGCTTTGGTTTCTATATTGAAATAGACTACCTTATTATTATTGTGACCTCATTTTGGACTTTTGTACCCTTAAGGTTTAAAAAAGCAGAGTTAATGTAAAGATTTTATAAGAGAAATAAGAGTTTTTCATGCATATATTCACCAAGGCTGTGTTAATTTGATCAAAAATACAATACAAAAATACTTAAATATTGTGAAATATTATTACAATTTGAAATACTATTTTCTATTTGGAATATGTTTTAAAATATTTTTTTTTCTGTGATCAAAGCTGAATCATCAGCATCATTACTGCAGTCTACAGTGTCACATGATGCTTCAGATATTATTCTAATATGTTTATATTATATTTATATTTATTATATATATTTATTCATAAAATAAACAGAGTATAGAGGCTTTGCTCGTGAAAGGATTTCCATTTCTCTGATGTCACCAAAGACAAAACATGTATCATCAAGTAGAATCGGCTAATTCAGGATGAATGAGAACAGCAGAAGGAGGGGGCGGGACAGCAGGGGGATGTCGAGAGGGGCGGGGCTTGCCGTGCTTTTATAATGAAGCTGCCCTATGTGACGTTTTTCTGACGTGAGTGTGAGCGTGTGCCGGAGCGCCAGCAGAACGAGAGCTCAAGCCTCTCTCTCTCGCTGCAGGGGCCAGAGGGGGATGTTTTATTGATGGGGCACATTTGTTTGGAAAAAAACAGGAAAGAGATAGCAGCATGGATGTGACAGCGCTCCAACAGAACTACACGGGCAGCGTTTATAGCTCTCTGTGCCAGGTAAAGATCACTCTTCTGTATATCGAAGACCATGTTAGTATTCAGGAATATTAGCATTTTTTTATATATATTGGAAATGGATTAGGATGATACTGAAACTGGATAATATAAGGGATTATTTTTCCCCTATTTAAATAAATTTTATATCATGCATGTTTTGGTTACATTTGCATGTATTATTCTAGATTTGAGGTTTAATGTGAGCACTGTTTGTTGTTTTTTCTCCCAATGTATTGATTTACAAATTTTGGGCAGTGACAGAAATTAACTTGGTTATTAAGTTAAAATATTGATTCACTAGAGTGTATTTGTTTGAGCAATTATGTGGAAGTACTGTACACTATGTAAATATTTATTTTCAGAATTTCTAACCAGTTTTCTAACCATACAACACCTCAGATACTTTAATTTAATCAATACATTAAATTATATTCTCCATCTGAATTATAATATATATAAATCCCCTCCTTGAACTGCCACCTTAACGTGGTGGAGGGGTTTGAGTACCCGAATGACCCTAGGAGCTATGTTGTCCGGGGCTATATGCCCCTGGTAGGGTCTCCCAAGGCAAACAGGTCCTAGGCGACGGGTCAGACTAAGAGCGGTTCAAAACCCCTTATGAGAAGGAACAATCAAAGGACCGTGACGTCGCCCGGTATGGCGCAGCCGGGGCCCCACCCTGGAGCCAGGCCCGGGGTTGGGGCTCGTATGCGAGCGCCTGGTGGCCGGGCCTCCCCCCACGGGGTCCGGCCGGGCTCAGCCCGAAGGAGCGACGTGGGGCCGCCTTCCCGTGGGCTCACCACCTACAGGAGGGACCGTAAGGGGCCGGTGCTTAGACAATCGGGTGGCAGTCGAAGGCGGGGGCCTCGACAGCCCGATCCCTGGACACGGAAACTAGCTCTAGGGACGTGGAACGTCACCTCACTGGCGGGGAAGGAGCCCGAGATTGTGCGTGAGGTAGAGAGGTTCCGACTAGCGATAGTCGGACTCACCTCTACGCACAGCTTGGGCTCTGGTACCACACTCCTCGAGAGAGGATGGACTCTTCACCACTCTGGAGTTGCCCAAGGTGAGAGGCGGCGGGCTGGTGTGGGTTTGCTTATAGCCCCCCAGCTCAGCTGCCATGTGTTGGAGTTTACCCCGGTGAACGAGAGGGTCGCTTCCCTGCGCCTTCGGGTCGGGGATAGGTCTCTCACTGTCGTTTGTGCCTACGGGCCGAACGGCAATGCAGAGTACCCAGCCTTCTTGGAGTCTCTGGGAGGGGTGCTGGAAAGTGCTTCGACTGGGGACTCCGTCGTTTTACTGGGGGACTTCAACGCCCACGTGGGCAACGACAGTGACACCTGGAGGGGCGTGATTGGGAGGAACGGCCCCCCTGATCTGAACCCGAGCGGTGTTCAGTTATTGGACTTCTGTGCTAGTTACAGCTTGTCCATAACGAACACCATGTTCAAGCATAAGGGTGTCCATCAGTACACGTGGCACCAGGACACCCTAGGCCGTAGGTCGATGATTGACTTTGTGGTCGTTTCATCCGACCTCCGGCCGTATGTCTTGGACACTCGGGTGAAGAGAGGGGCGGAGCTGTCAACCGATCACCACCTGGTGGTGAGTTGGATCCGATGGCGGGGGAGGAAGCTGGACAGACTCGGCAGACCCAAACGTACTGTGAGGGTCTGCTGGGAACGTTTGGCCGAGTCTCCTGTCAGAGAGATCTTCAACTCCCACCTCCGGCAGAGCTTCGACCGGATCCCGAGGGAGGCTGGAGATATTGAGTCCGAGTGGACCATGTTCTCCATCTCCATTGTCGAAGCGGCCGCTCGGAGCTGTGGCCGTAAGGTTTCCGGTGCCTGTCGAGGCGGCAATCCCCGAACCCGGTGGTGGACACCGGAAGTAAGGGATGCCGTCAAGCTGAAGAAGGAGTCCTATCGGGCCTGGTTGGCTTGTGGGACTCCAGAGGCAGCTGACAGGTACCGGCAGGCCAAGCGGACTACAGCCCGGGTGGTTGTGGAGGCAAAAACTCGGGCCTGGGAGGAGTTCGGTGAGGCCATGGAGAAGGACTATCGGTCAGCCTCGAAGAGATTCTGGCAAACCGTCCGGCGCCTCAGGAGAGGGAAGCAGTGCCCTACCAACGCTGTTTACAGTAGAGGTGGGGAGCTGTTGACCTCAACTGGGGATGTCGTTGGACGGTGGAAGGAATACTTCGAGGATCTCCTCAATCCCGCTGTCACGTCTTCCATTGAGGAAGCAGAGGCTGAGGGCTCAGATGTGGACTCGTCCATAACCCAAGCTGAAGTCACCGAGGTAGTCAAGAAACTCCTCGGTGGCAAGGCACCGGGGGTGGATGAGATCCGCCCTGAGTACCTCAAGTCTCTGGATGTTGTGGGGCTGTCTTGGCTGACACGCCTCTGCAGCATCGCGTGGCAGTCGGGGACGGTGCCTCTGGGATGGCAGACCGGGGTGGTGGTCCCTCTTTTTAAGAAGGGGGACCGGAGGGTGTGTTCCAACTACAGGGGGATCACACTTCTCAGCCTCCCTGGGAAAGTCTATGCCAGGGTACTGGAGAGGAGAATCCGGCCGATAGTAGAACCTCGGATTCAGGAGGAACAGTGTGGTTTTCGTCCAGGCCGTGGAACACTGGACCAGCTCTATACCCTCTACAGGGTGCTGGAGGGTTCATGGGAGTATGCCCAACCAGTCCACATGTGCTTTGTGGATTTGGAGAAGGCATTCGACTGTGTCCCTCGCGGCGGCCTGTGGAGGGTTCTCCGGGAGTATGGGGTCCGGGGCCCTTTGATAAGGGCTATCCGGTCCCTGTACGAACGGAGCAGGAGCTTGGTTCGTATTGCCAGCTGTAAGTCAGACTTGTTCCCGGTGCGTGTTGGACTCCGGCAGGGCTGCCCTTTGTCGCCGGTTCTGTTCATGATTTTTATGGACAGAATTTCTAGGCGCAGCCAGGGGCCGGAGGGGGTCAGGTTTGGTGACAACACTATTTCGTCTCTGCTCTTTGCGGATGATGTTGTCGTGTTGGCCTCATCAGGCCAGGACCTTCAGCATGCACTGGGACGGTTTGCAGCCGAGTGTGAAGCGGCTGGGATGAGAATCAGCACCTCCAAATCCGAGGCCATGGTCCTCAGTCGGAAAAGGGTGGCTTGCCCACTTCAGGTTGGTGGAGAGTTCCTGCCTCAAGTGGAGGAGTTTAAGTATCTTGGGGTCTTGTTCACGAGTGAGGGAAGGATGGAACGGGAGATTGACAGACGGATCGGTGCAGCTTCTGCAGTAATGCGGTCGATGTACCGGTCTGTCGTGGTGAAGAAAGAGCTGAGCCGCAAGGCGAAGCTCTCGATTTACCGGTCAATCTACGTTCCTACTCTCACCTATGGTCATGAGCTTTGGGTCATGACCGAAAGGACAAGATCCCGGATACAGGCGGCCGAAATGTGCTTTCTCCGCAGGGTGGCTGGGCGATCCCTTAGAGATAGGGTGAGAAGCTCAGTCACCCGGGAGGAGCTCAGAGTAGAGCCGCTGCTCCTCCACATCGAGAGGGGTCAGCTGAGGTGGCTCGGGCATCTGTTCCGGATGCCTCCTGGACGCCTTCCCGGGAAGGTGTTCCGGGCACATCCCACTGGGAGGAGACCCCGGGGGAGACCTAGGACACGCTGGAGAGACTATGTCTCCCGGCTGGCCTGGGAACGCCTCGGTGTCCCCCCAGAAGAGCTGGAGGAAGTGTCTAGGGAGAGGGAAGTCTGGGGTTCTCTGCTTAGACTGCTGCCCCCGCGACCCGGCCCCGGATAAGCGGTAGAAGATGGATGGATGGATGGATGGATGGATGGATGGATGGATGGAATTATAATAATAATTTCTTAGGCTTATAAGAAACATTTGAGAAGAATATCTGAATTTAAAAAACTAAAATGTACAGGGCAGTTTTTCCCCACATTTCACACGTTTGCATTTTCCCTTATTTTGTCTATAATGTTGGATGATGGTGATGAGCATAAAAATAATTTTCGGCCATGTATGTATGTATCTGTTTTGGTCTCTTTATGATTATTGAGATTTTTTTTATGCATTAAAGGCAGGGTAGGTAAAAAAATGTATAAAAAACTTTTTTTCCGAATTTGTTTAAACTTTATTTATATATCAATACATAATTAAAATGTAAGTACTCTGAAAAAGAAAGTATAAAAATCGAGTGACTGTAGACCTCTCACGACTGTTTTAAAGACAGCTCATTATTTCCATTCACTCCACCCCCTCCCTTCTGGGCTCCTTCCAAAGCCTCTACTAAGGCTCGCTAAGTAATGTTATGTTAGCTATATTACGCAGCTACGTGTGCTAATGACACATGCTTCATGAAAAAAATATGTATGATCAAAATACAAAAAGAAAGATTTACCTGTCCAGCAGAAATAAAGCCATCAAGGAGTCACTTTTCAGCCCCTTGAGTTCCCTCAGTTCTCGCCATCGCTGGAAAGCCACGCCGATATTAACTCGCGTTTTATTTTTTTGTTTATCCAAAGACTTTTTGTTCATTAACTTTTCTTGTACTGTTACTGTCTTCCTTTTTTTGCCTGGTTTGCCTTCACTAACTGCATAGGCTGGTACTTGTGAATTTTGCTTGCTGTTTCTCTGCCATTGTTTTGGTATTCCTAGGATCCGTGCCTGTTGAATTCCTCAAATCAAACGTGCGCGCATAAGTGGGCAGGTCATGTGTGGCAAAAGGGTGGTTGCCATGGTTGCGAGAGAGTGACAGTCGCCTAAGCCAATCCTATGTTTCGTCCCGAATGGAAATAATGAGCTGTGTTTAATACAGATTAAACGGTCTAGAGTCACTCGATTTTTATACTCTTTTTATCAGAGTACTTACATTTTAATTATGCATTGATATATATAGAAAGTTTAAACAAATTTGGAAGAAAGTTGTTTATACATGTATTACCTACCCTGCCTTTAAACGAAATAAAATATTTTGTGTCGCTATATCTTTTGCATGCTATTTCTTTAAATAATGGAAATGTTAAGCTGTGGACTTGAAGTGCTGAAGAATGCTTTCACATGTCTGAGTCTGAATGAAATCGTTGTTTGATGACATTTCATACATTGATGACAGTATAATTCCTCCATCATCAGGGAATCTCTCAGGCTTTCTGAATCTAATCACTGAATCACTCAGAGATATCAGCGCAGGCGAATCTCTGCTGATCCTTAATAAAACATTGATGCTGGTTCTTGGCAATGTAGATGATATTAATTATGGGCTCGGCCAGTTGTGGGCGTTTGTGCTGAAGTGTGTAATTAATGCTTCAATCTGATGTGATGGGATTGAATTATGGGTTTCATGGGAACAGTAATCTGACTTCACCAGATGTAATGATCTGACATTACTCCTGAAATGTGATTCATCTTCTCAAGCTCTCAGTGATTGTACTTAGAGGTGTTTGCTAAAGCAAGCATCAATAATAGTATTAGGCTACTCATGCTTAGGTTTAGGTTTTTTTTCCAATCTCTATCACTTAAAGTTTGGCATGTTAATTGCAATTTTTGTGCTATTGTGTTTTTTGTGAAGTTAAAAAAAAACACCTAGGACACCTTTGTGCATAATCACATTATTAATATCATGAAAATCTAATGCTTTCCCCAGTGTTATTATAGTATTTTTTAATATTTAATTCCCTTTTTTTAAGTTTAAATTTTAGTAACTTTGTGCTTTTGTAATTTTTTTTAATAATTGTTTCTATTTAGCTTTAATTTTTTATCACTCTGCTAATTATTTTACGTGATTTTAGATCTTCAAATTAAACATTTTATTTCTGTTAGTTAATTTTCTTTAAGTTTTTAATCTAATATTCATATTTGTTGTTTGTTAACAAAAAGAACACTGCTTTTTTCCCAGAATTCTCATGGATATTTTACTTGCATTAAAAAAAACTACTGTAATAAAGACATTTTGCGTAAATGAGCATAAATATTTAATAATATTATAAATAACGTTCTTTTCACTTTGCAGTTATAAAAGAGTTTTGTTTTTTTTAGGGATACTTAGAGTTGAAGCAAAGTGTGCTTAAATTATCATTAAAATAGTTTAAGAATGCACAAAAAACATGATGGTCCTTAAATATGTGTGAAAAAAATCTTTTTTATGCAAAATACATGATGTTTAAAGGTTTCAAGACATTCACACCAATACATTTCATCCAAAACCATGTAATGTTTTTCTAATCCTCGTTCTTTCACTTGATTCACTTGTCTTTTATCTCATCCACCAGCTTGAGGTCCTGAAGCAGCAGAAATCTCAGTATCAGTAGCAGCTGAGTTTAGAAACGCAGAACATTGACAGCCTCCACAAAGAAATGTGAGTCTCCTGCTGACGTGCACCCATGCATTTTCACTTCATTGACTCTATGTATTAGTTTACTGACCACTGAACAACAGCTCCAACAAATAGCCCAATTTAATGTCTTTCAGCTGCATCTTATTACATTAATTGTGTACTTTGTTGGAGCTGTAAAGGATCTTGATCTTAATTAGTCAGTTAAGTACCATGTTGGCGTCATTGTGGTGATATAATTAGATCTGTGAGTCACAGAGTGACATTGCAAGTCCACATGGTCACAACAGCTTTTATTTCTGAATAACAACAGGCGTAATGTGCGTGTTCTGAAATATTGAGCTGTTGTGCTTGTGGGCGAAATGAGTTTGAATCTGGCTCGCAGCATTTTTAACATTCAGGATAATCAATAAGAAAAAACATGTAAGGTAGAAACAGATTTTTTACATCAGGAATTGACTGGATGATGAAAAGTGTCACTATATGAAAGTTTTTGAAAAATAAGAGGGTTTGGTGACATCTGCTGAAAAAATACTTAAAGGGTCATGAAACCCTAAACCAATTTTTCTGAGATTTTAACAGAGGTAGGTGTGTTTAACACCATAGAAGACAATGTTATAATCTGTAAAATTTAATAATAGAATATAAATGGTTAAATTTGAGTTTGTATCGGCTATTTTCGTCTTCCGGGTTTGAAATCCTCATCAAGTCTACGTCACAGGATGTGACGTTTTTCTGTACGGATCATACAGTGATGACTCATCGTTCTCTCATAATTATTAATGAGGCTGAGCCTTCATATCCAATGAGAAGACATTTCACTGAATTAATCATGATACCACGTGGATCTTTTCAATGATAGACCTGTCAAACAAACTGTGATATTGCGTAGTCGATGAGAGAGGCGATCATGGGACGCAAGTGTTTGTATGCGTGGTGCAAAAGTTCAAGCGCATTGCATAGCTTTCCCCGCGATGCTGCCAGGGCTAGAGTCTGGCTCCGTGCGGCTGGTTGGCCATCCACAACGGACACATCTAATTTATATATATGCAGCAAACATTTTTCTCGAGAGAGCTTCGCCTCTCGAGAAGTCCTCCACCTCCACAGAACCCTGCGCGCTGCCGTCACTGTATATTTCTATGTCGCTGTCCATCTTTACTATTGTTGTTCAGGTGGCGCGTCGATCTAGGCACGGAATTTTTTTTTAACCGGAAATCTATTATTTGCAAATATATTAATTTATAGTGTGTATATAAAGTATATAGTTGTTTATAATGACATTATAATTAATATGTACATTTAATATGTTTTATTCAATAGAATTTGATGACAGGGCGTTCAGTTACTTTTGAAATGACAGAAATAGTGTCAGTGTATTGCCAGCTTTTTAAAAAAAAAACTTTTTTTGCTTACGTTTTACGACACATTTGTAATGATATGCAATAACAGTTATCCCTGCCGTGCAATACCACATCCACACTCCCCTCCCCTTCTCACAGCCATCCACGCCCATTTCAGTTGCATTTTTCAAAAACAGTGTGAGCTAGACTTGCGCTGAAATAGGGGGGTTTCATGACCCTTTAAAAATGAAAAAAATATATATTTTTAGCAAAATTAATTTTAAGCATTTAAGCACAAACCTTTAGCTCAAAATGCTTTTGCAATCTCAAGGAACACTTCTGGTGGTGTGAATGGGACTCTAAATTAAAGAGCCACAAACCGGAGCTCCAAGCCTTCATAACTCTAGCTGATTAGACACACTCCTTCAGGCCGCGGTTGATGACATTTCCAGCGAGTGACGTCTCCAGTGATTCGGGCAGGTTCCTGCGTGCAGCCTCTTTTGTACTGAAGATATTCGTCTCTCCTCCAGGGAATTTTACGTAACTTTGTCTTTCCAGCCCATGTGAGATCTGACGGAGTTCCTTTCATAACACTCTGTTGATCTTCTGATGCTAATGAATTTGTATCATGGTGTATCTTATAATATTATATATTTTTGGTATACTTTATGGAAAAGAACATGTAATGTTTTATTAAACGCAACATATTATTTTTTTAATTTGTGGGGCTCTTTTTGTCCGTAGTTCATTTGTGTTATGTTCGGGACACAGGAGGCGAGAGATCCATGAGCAGTGTGTATTTATTGGGTAATCCAAAAATCATAATCCAGAAAGCAAAGGTCAAAATCCAGGTAAGCAGTCAAAACATGAAATAAACAAGAAACTAGAACCACAAGGAAACGCGAGGAAACTGGGTGACGGAAATAAAGGACTCCATCAATACAAATGGAAACAGACCGGATAATATAGGCAGGGTAATGACTATCAAGTGAAGACACCTGAGTGCAATTAACAGGAGTGCAATTACTGTGATGAAGGGACAAGGCTTTGTGGGAATTGTAGTGCCTACGTTGAGGTGCCTATGGGGAAGTGAGACCACAAGTGGACACCCAGGGAAACAGAGACCAGACACAGTGACAATTTGTTCTTACAATTTGGAGATGTCACCTTGATTTTCCACTTGCATTTTAACCATACATTATTTGATTTATTCCTGCATTATGATGAAAAATAGATTGGCTCATTCATTCACATGAGGAGGATGATGGAGACCTGTCTGAAGGTTTTTTGTTGTTGTTGTTCACCAAGGCTGCATTTATTTGATCAGAAATACAATAAAAACAAAAATATGAATATTATTCAGTTTTTAAATATCTGAAAAGCTGAATTTTCAGCATTGTTACTCCAGTCTTCAGTGTCACATGATCCTACAAAAATCATTGTTATATGCAGATTTGCTACCCAACAAACATATATGCTAGTCCTACATGATAGCATGGGCATTAACTCCCTCCTTATCTCTCTCTCTCTTTGTGTAGTGAGGAGCTAAAACTGTCTCCGAGGCAGGTGTTGCTCCAGGTTGAGAAATGTACACTGGCTCAGGAGTTGGACATCCACTCACAGCAGGTGGTGTTTATCTGTGTGTCTTTCCTTAGACTTTTCCTGTCAGCTCTTCTGAAATGTGTTGCCCTGTGACGTTCTCCGTCAGTTTGAGGGATTGAGTTATCATGTATCATGGGTTTTTTTGGCAGCATGGCAGCGAAGCTCTGACTAGCCAGCTGGAGATTACAAAGAGGTAAGCGCATGTCATTGAATTAGTATTAAATTAATTCAATCAAATCAAGACTGAAATCTCGAAGCGAAAGCCGATGGTAAAAGTTGGTTTAAAAGCAAAAATTCAAAGCTTACTCACCCTCAGGCCATCCAAGATGTAAATTGAAACGGGACGTGTGACCAAGTATTGTGCCCAATTTATACTCTGCATTTTAATTTGTAATCATTAAGGTGTTTTAACAGTAAACCTTTTCTTCTGGCCAAAATACTCCATAATCCATAACAACTCTTCCTCCAGTGAAAAAGTCCATCTCCTGTTGTCTTCTCCCATTCACTATTGAGGATCCACTGGTGAGTAAGTGATGAAATGCTAAATTTCTCCCAATCTGTTACAATGAAGAAACAAACTCATCTACATCTTGGATGACCCAAGGGTGAATGCATTGTCAGCAAATGTTCATTTTTGGATGAACTCTTCATTTAATTTCCTCCCCAGGCTTTCAAAAACGGAATTTATTACTTGTGGTTATAAACAGCATGTCACAGACACTTTTGATGGTGAAAATGGAGCACTGTCTTAGTAATTGTTCAAATGAGAGCTGGATTTGAGATCACATGCACTCTGGAGGCTTTAAATATCATTTCATCTCATGGGAAATGAAGGCTTTCAAAAAAGCTTGTCAGTACACGTACTTTACAGATCATTGTTTTATGATGCACCAAGATTACCACATCTAGAGAAATGATCTGTTTCCATGACTGCTGTTTAGTTAAAAAGCTCAAATAAAAAAGCTTTTGGCTTAAGATCTATTGTTTTCCTCCACCCTAAAAATACAGCAGTCCCACTGGATGTCTGTTCATATTTTTCATGTTTTTCTGTAAGCTTTTAATCCTTGGAGCTCCATTGAGAGATGGTATTATACATGTTCTCAGAGTGCATATGGCTTTTGTAACATGACTATAAATCCAACCAGCTAGAGTGAGCTCTTCTGTCCTCACAGGGAGAACTCTAATGCAACGATGTCCGATAAAGACAAGGAACTAGAGAGACTACGCAATGAGGTAAGAACTTTGACTAGTGGGTTTCAAAAGTCTATCTAAACTTATGGATCATTCTTCAAAGTATGTTTTATACATTATGGACTATGACAAAATTTGTCTTATGTAAAAAGAATGTAGATTCATTTAATAAGAAAACCCTGTTGTCTACAGCAGTTGTTTCTATTTTTTCTTTCTATATTAAACTTTGTTCTCCGTGTTGTTGTCGCTTAATATTGTCAGATAATGGGGGAAAAAATAACTTGTCATTACAGATTGCAGTGCTTCGTGTGGAAAATGACATGGCCAAGACACTCCAGTCAGCCGTGACGTCTCTGGAGAGGGACAAAGGCCAGCTGCAGAGCCGAGTGAACAGCCTGGAGCAAAAGCTGGAGGTCCGGCAGACAGGGAACGGAGAGGAAGTCACTTCAGGTCTGCCAGCATATTTATATTTTGAATGGAATGACAGCATTTTGCATTCTGTGCAATATAGTGTATATTATCAGCCACTTAAGTCACACTATTATTTAAAAGTTTGGGTTAAGTCTTTGTAATATTTTGAAAACGATTCTTCTGCTCGCCAAGCCTGCCATTATTAGATCAATGATTTTGCATGATTATGTTTTTTTTTTCTACTTTTAATGCAATTTTATGTTAAAAAAATATATCTTTAGATTTGTTAAAAATTAATGTTGCTTGTTCTTTAAATTAATTGGTACACTGGAAATGGAAGTAGTATGACATACGAATAGTATGAAAAAACTATTTTTTTATTTCCATTTGGAGTATGAAAAATGAATCTTAAAAAAAAGAAAAAAGTAAATTTGTAACAAATCTTCTTTAACTTAAATGCAATTCCAACATTTCAACATTTGTCTCATCTGTAGTTGATGTTGCTATAGACCAACTGAGAGAAGAGAAAGAGTTTGCTGAGGGACAGGTAAAACACTCCTCCATATATGGTAATGCTTTTTGGATATTATATGTGTAAATTCTGCAATGTTTTTCTGCATGAATCAGATCAACTTCCTGAACTCAGTCATTGTGGACCTCCAGAGGAAGAATGAGGAACTAAAGGTGAAGCCGAAGAAAATGGCATTGACCGAGTTTAATGGAAATGATGAACATGATGGGTGAGTATTGACATCTTTATTTATTTTTTTTTCAGTTTTAGTACATGAAGTTAAACTAAATGAAAAGTGTCACACTTTTTTAAATATGAAAATATATATTTAAATATTTATTTCAGTTAACATTTATTTTACTTCAAGCAACATTTTTTTTTGTTTGGTTTCTGTTAACTATAATATCCCTGGCACATGGTCATGTTGTACATATTGACAAGCATTACGCTACCTGCATCTTCGTTGCTATTGTTGTATTTCTTCACGAAGAATATAATTTGTTTAACCTCTTTCTCTCAAGCCTTGGTGAGGTGAACAAGAAGAAGAAAGCCCCACCACGTGTTTTCTGCGACATCTGTGACTGCTTCGACCTGCACGACACAGAGGACTGTCCCACTCAAACGCAATCCCCAGACTCACCTCCACACACCACGTACCATGGGAGCCGCATCGGTGAACGACCGTACTGCGACATCTGCGAGGCATTTGGTCACTGGACAGACTCTTGCAACGATGACCAAACCTTCTGAACTTTCCCTCAACCCCTCGGCCTGTGAGCAGGCTATGCACAGATCGCTTTCGACCAGACTATATGCTATTTTTGTACACAGCATATATACATTTTAACCTCTTGAACATTCCCTAAACGAATCTGCCCAAATGAAGGCTAAATTGTGCTGCATTGATGGAATTTCAGTGTTTCAACGTCATGAAGGCGAGAGATATTTCTATGTGTTATCACAGAGCCGGCCAAGCCACTAAGCGACCCTTGCAATTGCAAAGGGCCCCGTAGCCAGCAGAGGGCCCCCTAGAGTCACTCTAAAAATAATTGTTTCTGCAAGTATTCTCGTAAACACAGTCTGTTATGTTTTAAGTGAATGTATACAGTGGCCTGCTGCTCAGAGAAATTCGCTATACCGGATAAATCTGTCTCTCTCTCTCTCTGTAAAATAGACGACGTTATAGGGGGTGTGTTTCAAGATACGCAATGGAGTAGACCAAACTAAACAGGGAGGGAGGGCAAAACACTCATGCAAACAAAACATATCGGCCACGGCCGCACGATCGACTCACTCATCCAGATGGCCAGTCCGCCCCTGAGCGCAACTGCCCGAGCGATTTAGAAAGAAAGTGTGTGTGTGTGTGTGTGAACTCACTGGGCGCGTTGACACCATAGACAGTAAAAGAAATGGACACAGCGACCCCATTGGATTCAATGGAGACGAGTGAAGTCGTTATTTCTTTATTCCTGGGACAACTTTGCCATCGGAAAGGGTGTGTCTGCCACGGGCTGTCCACAGGCTGCGCTCCAGACTGACCACACATCGTGACATGTTACATTTCTTAAATAAAAATTGAAAAAAGAAATTATCGCGGCCGAATTATCCAGCTAATTTTTTTATAGTGCGATTAATTGATTTATCGACTATCACGACAGGCCTACTATTTACATCATTAAATTAAAGTTTACGGAAACTCGTTTTTCCTCGTCAATCATTCTCCATTCATAAACGTTATTCAAAAAGGGCGCGTCTCGTGAACGGTAAAACTCTCTCCAATTACATTATAATGCTTGATCTCTAGATAAAAGGCTGTGGATTTGCATAAAATGACTTTATTTTGTGTATTTGTATTTTATGTTTGTTGCTGTTTTTAAACGATTTGCTACCGTCTGCCTGTTAGATCACGCACATCACAAGGACTATGAATCGGCATCAAACGCACAATAACTGGAATTTAAAACTGTGAAGAAACAAATGATCAATAAACTGTTGGACAGATATAAATTAGGATTTTTACGCTCGACATTTCTTCGCTTTGTGCCGTGAATTTTTAAATGCGCACTTGAGCAGCGCAGCGCTGCACACTGTGACTCCATGTTGCTTTGAGCACATCATTCTGCACAAATATGGATTTTAATAGTTCTATTGAAATCTTACCTTATTCTTATTATTGTTACTATTAATCTTGTTTGTGGTGTTTTAGATGTTATTGTTAATTTTGTTTATTTGAAAAATTCAAACATTTAAATGTTCTATTTATTATTATATATAATATTTTATTTAAATGTTATTCTATTTGCTCGATTTCATTTAAATTATATATAGGCTGTTGTTTGTGCCTCTTAAACTCTGGTGTCAATTAAAAATGTTTTTTTGAAGGTCAGTGAAAATCACTTTATCAGTCTTCTTATTCAGCAAGTTCATCAGTGTGTGTTCGTTGAACTGCACTGCCATTCAGCTCAATGATATCATAATTTTCCTTTTAGACATCAAACATGGAACTCAACTCAAGAACTCAAGGTCTTTTATTGTCATTCTGTACATGTTGCCACATAAGAACAAAATACTTACTCAGGACCAGCAGCGTAAAAAAGATAATTAACATACAGCATACATAGAATAATTTAAACATAATTTAATAGACTAAAAAATGTAAAAATAACATAGTATAGTTATAAGGTAGTCATTGCTTTTCTTTAGGCCTTACTTAAAACGGTCAAAGGGGCCTCCAACCAAATTTTGCTTAGGGCCCCCAAAGGTCTAGGGCCGGCTCTGTGTTATCAGTACTGTTTCGTAAGTTTTTCACTGTCCTGTGTGGATTGATCTAATGATGAATTACCAGCAAGAAATTTTGGAATGGTTAAGCGATACTTTGCAGTGTACTTAACTGCCGTGTGTAATTTCTAATGGCACAAATTGGAATGACTGTTTCCAAACAGGTTTCCTTTTCTTCTTCCATTGTAGCTCCGCCCCAAACTCACCCTATTGGTTGAGTCAGAAGTTGACATTTTATTACAGCAATGTTTTGAAGGTGCCACAAAGCTGCAGCCTGGGTTCGGATTGGTATACTAACATACTGCACAATAGTCAGTATACACTGAATACTGCCCACAATTTTTTAGATGGTATGTGAAATGGTACGCATCATGCAACGATTAAAATTAACGTAAATTTTGTTAAAAATCATAGCAGATTTTAATTTCAGCTTGTCCATTACACACAAAATCGACTCATGTCGAGCACATTGCATTGTGGCATTTGATGGTAGACTGCACATTTTCACCCAGGTATTCTATGTATACTGAAATTATACATACTAGGCACAATGTACATACCATATAGTATGGTAGTATACTATTCCGAACATAGCCACATTTGCACTTTTTGTAATTCGCCCTACAAATGGTTTACTTACAGTTGTTTCTACATATTAAGCCAGAATAGAAGATTTTAATGAAGTTATATTAATAAAACAAATTTACACACTTTACAGACACAAAACAGTACAACCAGTGCACCAAACAAAGCTGAAGTTAACCACTATTAACTTATTGCACTTCTCACTTTAAACTTATACAGCACATGAGTTTAACTGCTATTGTTTGAAAGTAAGTTATTATTTTTACTTTTAAAAGTCAAACATATAGTTATAATATTCTCATATGAATGGCTTTTTATCTGTATTTTGATGGTATTTCTTGTAGATTTCAGGCCTATTCACACCAAGTCCGAATTTTCAGCACAAAATAAATGCAAGGCAAGATTTTACGATTAAAACTTGTGTACGAATCCAAGATTTCTTTTAAATACAGAACAGTTACTTTAGGTATCCAGACTTCTTTTAAGAGGATGAAGAAAATGTTGCAACAAAATACAGTGAAGAATAGTTTTGGTGCAAAAAAACGTTTTCCAAATATTTTAAAATTCCATGTATTTTCTCAAACTTGGTGTGAACAGACCTTTACTAAAGCACAGTTTTTAAGCACTAGATCATAATGTACCTCATATTGTTGATGTAATTTTAACAACAATAATCTTCAAGTGTTAGAATTGGTAACCTGCAATGAAATGGTGCACAAGATTATATTTAATATGTTTAATTTTCATGATTATTGCCCTTTTGTTTAAATTAATTTGATTTTAAAAAATTGCATTCTGTTTTTACTGAAATATTGTGACAGTCTTTAATTATTGTACTATTTCATGTACTGTATATTCATTTGAACTCAATACAAACATTGAACAGTTTTTTCGTGTTGTATGGATATATTGCGCTGAATACACATTGATTTTGACCATGTTTTTGTAAAAAGCATTTTAAAATTTCACAAACATTTCACGACCATCCTAAGGACAATTCTAGCAACAATTTAGATTCAGTAAGTCACTGGTGTGATCCATTTATATAAATATTACATAATAAAACCACTTCACCTATACATCAATGAATGATTTTCAGTCTGTCTTGATCTTTCATCTAAATGCATACCTCAAAGTATAACTGTGCTTATGGCCAAAGTTTGAAACGCTGCACTCAGTCTTTCAATTTTAGGCAAGGATGGTCAACAGATCCCATCACAAGGTCCTACAGCTCCTAAATAGAACAGAAGGGGCCTGGTCAATAATTCATGTCCCTTAAAAATGCAGCCTGATATGACCAATCTGAACCCCACATAAAAAATTTAAAAAAGATCGTATATATGTAAAATAGATGTGAATTTTATTTTGCTAACCTAATTAGGATAATTAGTGGTGTATGTTTATGACCAAAATACAAATGACGTTATTGTTTGAACAATGTCTCTTTTATATAAAAAGTGCAAATCAATCAAAAGTTTATTATATAAATGATAATTCTTATTTCATTTTGTGAATAGCAGAGACAAAGACCGTTGAAGTGGCCGAAAAGCGCGCGCACAGGAAGTTTCACAGAACGCCAAATCTGAGGTAAGACAAAGTCCTTTCAGGACTATAATATAAAATGTCTCTGGGTGAGATTGCATTACGACGAATTACATCAACAAACTCTTAAAAAGTTAACGAAAATCATATAATAGTCATAATATGTTATAACATAAGGTAAGGGGATGGTTGATGCAGAATCATATTTACTCTCGATGTGATTTGTCGACGAATTGTGGTGAAAATTCTTATTTGATCTCTATCCCTCTGTTTTGTTCTCTAATAAGTTACTCATGTTTTTGGTAAAAGCTATAAATATGTTCGTATTACAAACGTTTCAGGAAAATCTATTAAGTATAAGTTAACGCGGAAAGCGTCTAATAACGTCATAACGTTTCTGCAACATCGAAAAATATATGTAAATACGTCTGTGATAAATATGAATAAAACATTCTCAGCTTTTCCAAAATAAAGCTGTGCAAGCTGGGCAATTAATCTTTAATTGAAAAATAAATACTTCAAATACTCATCAAAAGATCATGAAGTTAAACAGTCATAAAAAATAAGCTAGTCATAATGCAGTCAACATTTTTTATTTCAACAAATTGGATATGCTAAAAATAAGCACTAATGATGAAATAAATAAAACCAAAATTAAACAGCTATACAAAACAAATTAATTTCAAGAAAACATGGTCCCATTGTATCTATAGAATTATTTCATTGTGAGTTCCTTGTACATTGCTACATCAGATTGAAGTGAGAGTAGATTTATTGTTGAAAATGACATCATTTAAAAACTGCCAGATTGTGTTCAGTGAATAGGAATTATTATCCATCAATCAAGAATTAAGTTCCAGCTCAGCTGGTTTGGAAATGAGGTATATATTCGATTCATTTTGACATGTAACCAAAAATTCTTCATCCCCTTTAAAAAGCAGTGATGCTTTGAAAAGCTTGAAAAAAAAACAAAATTCACAAAAGAAATCTATAAAATAAAAAATAAATTCACACATCATGGAGCCAGAAGGCACACAAACCAGTAGAGAATCTATGAACAAACCCAGCACTGTAACCATACAACAACCTGCAAAACAGTTAAAAAACAACTAGTAGAGTCATTAAATTAAATAATAGAAGACTTAAAACAAAGATGATCACAGCAGCAAATCCATCTTTTGTCTTGACAAATCTATGCAGTGCATTCACTCTCATTACTGTTAAACTAACGCTGTATATCGTGCATGAGTTGGATGGAGTGAGGCTGCAGGTTTCTCACAGGATCAGGTCAGTGTTTGTCGTTGGCCTTGGTTCACTGGCACAGCGACAATGTTCGCTCCAGATGAGAAGATGAAGATCAGGGTGAAGCTGTACTTGAAGATCAGAAATGGTTTGTTAATTGGGTTGTGTTTCCTCCTTGGTTTGTGACAGTGACATTTGAAACATGGGAGAAATCTAGTCAGCTTCAGTTATCTAAGTCCTGAGAAGATGATTCCACTCTACTTTTCTTTGTGGGTGGGGAACCATCTTCACTTTCCTAATGAAACACAAAAAGCAAAAAAATTTCTCACCCTCGAGTCATTCCCAACTTTGATTATTTTCTTCTGATTTGAAGGTAAGTGATGCTTTTACCTGAGTGTTTGTTGAGGTGTCTGATGAGGAGTCCTTCTCCCCTGATAACCGAGTATCTTTTTTGGTCGTTGATGTCTCTGAAGGGGTAGAGTTACAATTCCCTGTCAAAAAATAAACCACACTGTGATTCATTCAATTGTGATGCATCACATTTCTTTCAGCTGGAAGATCTCGAATGCAATGTTTTGAATTCCATCTCTATGGAAATTGACTCACCCCTCAGGCCATCCAAGATGTAGATATGTTTATTTCTTCATTGGAACAGATCTGGAGAAATGTTGCATTACATTACTTGCCCACCAATGGATCCTCTGCAGTGAATGGGTGCCATCAGAATGAGTCCAAACATCTGATAAAAACATCACAATAATCCACACCACTCCAGTCCATCAGTTAACATCTTGATAAGAAAAAAACTGTGTGCTTGTAAGAAATTAATCCATCATTAAGATATTTTTCACTTCAAACCGTTGCTTCCATCCTCTCCAGTCTGATTCAGGAGAGAAATATGCACAGATCAAGTACCGTTTACAAGAGAAAACAGTCCAAAACAGTTCTAAACACATATGTGGATTTATTATGTGAGATGAACTTTTTCACGAGAGAAATCAATATTATGGCCTCGTATTTTGGCCAGAAGGGTTTGAAGTTAACACATCTTAATGACAGATTTGTTTCTTTCAAACAAGCAGCTTTTCACTTTACAAGATGTTAACTGATAGACTGGAGTGGTGTGGATTATGGCACCCATTCACTGCAGAGGATGGGATGCTACATTTCTTAAAATCTGTTTAGATGAAGAAACAAACTCATCTTAGATGGCCTGGGAGTGAGTAAAATCTTATTATATTTTATTTATACAAAATAATATAAAATAATAACTAACTCAAATGGCATTTCTGCAAGTGCATTTTTAAGAAGAAAAGAAAATATGATATTTTATAATAATTGCCAGATGCAGCACACATGATATAATTTCACCAATAAATCAAGATGGATCCAATAAATAGTTACAATATCAAAAATGCATTTGCAAAAATGTAAGTAGCACTGCAGGTTCAGAGCAGCAGAACAGAAGGATGTAGAAAAATAAGTGCAGATTAAACATTTACATCAAGATTTGGTATCAGGATTGTATTCTCTATATTTCTTTATGTACTTTTGTTCAGTTTTTCTCTGAAACAGTTTCTGTATTCTGGTATCTGCTATATAATCTATTGATATATTTTTGGGCTCATTTATGAGCTATTCCTTCCACACTTTAATTTGTAAGCATGAAATATATTCATGCGATCAGAGTGGCTTTTCGTACCTTTGTCAGGGGATGGCGTATGTTCTGCCTTGCATTTGTTTCCATCAGTGTGAGCAGCAGCAGTGGCCTCTGGTGTCGGGCTCGTGCTACAGCTGTTCTCCATCTTCACCGGAGAGGAATCAGCTATTGAGCTCTGGTTACTGTTCTCATCTATAGGAGAAACCACAGCTTGCCATTTAAGAGTCAATACTGTCAAATTACATTATGTACAGACTTAAAATCTTGGCATGGTTAAGAGACTGACCGTGCATTTCCATCATTCCCGGAGAGGAACTGTTCTCTGGAGTTGTCAACTCCGATCCATATTTCTCCTCTCTGCCCTTCTTCTTTTTGTTCTTCTGTTAAGCAGAATTTTTTTTCAGACAGAATATCAATGAATTACAACTTAAAAAGAAAAGGATGCGCAATTGTCACAAACTTACATCATCTGACTTGGATTCTGTCACTGGAACCCATTTAAAGATACGCAGTGAAGTGTCTCCAACCGTCACCCATTTTTTCTCCCTGTGAATTGTTAAAACAAAGATCTGTAGTACAACCCGAATTCCGGAAAAGTTGGGACGTTTTTTAAATTTTAATAAAATGAAAACTAAAGGAATTTCAAATCACATGAGCCAATATTTTATTCACAATAGAACATAGATAACGTAGCAAATGTTTAAACTGAGAAATTTTACACTTTTATCCACTTAATTAGCTCATTTAAAATTTAATGCCTGCTACAGGTCTCAAAAAAGTTGGCACGGGGGCAACAAATGGCTAAAAAAGCAAGCAGTTTTGAAAAGATTCAGCTGGGAGAACATCTAGTGATTAATTAAGTTAATTGATATCAGGTCTGTAACATGATTAGCTATAAAAGCTGTGTCTTAGAGAAGTAGAGTCTCTCAGAAGTAAAGATGGGCAGAGGCTCTCCAATCTGTGAAAGACTGCGTAAAAAAATTGTGGAAAACTTTAAAAACAATGTTCCTCAACGTCAAATTGCAAAGGCTTTGCAAATCTCATCATCTACAGTGCATAACATCATCAAAAGATTCAGAGAAACTGGAGAAATCTCTGTGCGTAAGGGACAAGGCCGGAGACCTTTATTGGATGCCCGTGGTCTTCGGGCTCTCAGACGACACTGCATCACTCATCGGCATGATTGTGTCAATGACATTACTAAATGGGCCCAGGAATACTTTCAGAAACCACTGTCGGTAAACACAATCCGCCGTGCCATCAGCAGATGCCAACTAAAGCTCTATCATGCAAAAAGGAAGCCATATGTGAACATGGTCCAGAAGCGCCGTCGTGTCCTGTGGGCCAAGGCTCGTTTAAAATGGACTATTTCAAAGTGGAATAGTGTTTTATGGTCAGACGAGTCCAAATTTGACATTCTTGTTGGAAATCACGGACACCGTGTCCTCCGGGCTAAAGAGGAGGGAAACCTTCCAGCATGTTATCAGCGTTCAGTTCAAAAGCCAGCATCTCTGATGGTATGGGGGTGCATAAGTGCATACGGTATGGGCAGCTTGCATGTTTTGGAAGGCTCTGTGAATGCTGAAAGGTATATAAAGGTTTTAGAGCAACATATGCTTCCCTCCAAACAACGTCTATTTCAGGGAAGGCCTTGTTTATTTCAGCAGGACAATGCAAAACCACATACTGCAGCTATAACAACAGCATGGCTTCGTCGTAGAAGAGTCCGGGTGCTAACCTGGCCTGCCTGCAGTCCAGATCTTTCACCTATAGAGAACATTTGGCGCATCATTAAATGAAAAATACGTCAAAGACGACCACGAACTCTTCAGCAGCTGGAAATCTATATAAGGCAAGAATGGGACCAAATTCCAACAGCAAAACTCCAGCAACTCATAGCCTCAATGCCCAGACGTCTTCAAACTGTTTTGAAAAGAAAAGGAGATGCTACACCATGGTAAACATGCCCCGTCCCAACTATTTTGAGACCTGTAGCAGAAATCAAAATTGAAATGAGCTCATTTTGTGCATAAAATTGTAAACTTTCTCAGTTTAAACATTTGCTGTGTTATCTATGTTCTATTGTGAATAAAATATTGGCTCATGTGATTTGAAAGTCTTTTAGTTTTCATTTTATTAAAATTTAAAAAACGTCCCAACTTTTCCGGAATTCGGGTTGTACAAAAGAAGTGCTTCATTGCCTAAATAGGTATTTGGTTACTGGTGAGCATTGTACAATGTTTAAGAGGAACTCACATTATGTTTTAAAAAGCCAAATATATTAATTTGCAATAATTAATATTTACTAATGGGTGGTGCACAATAAGACCAGAAGTGAGTTATAACAACAACAAAAAAATTTAAATAGGCCATTATTGATTTTGTGTTTACTTAAAATACACTTAAACAAACCTGACATTTTTCTGCAGTGGAAGTACTTTTAAAATAAATTCTAATACAATTAGATACTTAAAAAAAATCAGCATTAGAAAAGTCATATCCAATGAAAAAAGAGATGGCACCAAAAATAAAAAGAAATCAAATATACCTGTGATTACATTATTCTACAAGAAAAACAAGGCAAAATGTTGTGCTTCATAATATCAAATACTTGCACTCCAAATTATTTTTCTTGTGCAATAAAAAAATACATACAGGCAAAAATGATGTGTTACACAATTATGTGTTATACAAAATTACACATGTGAGATTATGTGTAAAATGTCTAAAGATAACATCCTTGTCTAAAAGCCACAGCTTTATTGCTGTTAATGAAATATCAGGCATGCAGTCGCTCACTTCCCTGTCCTAGCCCCCATAGCGCTCCATGTGTTCAGCTTTATTTGATGAAAAGAGACTCTTAGCTGCATTTCAACTCTCTCTGTGTTACAGCGACTGTGACTCGCGCGCACAGGTGAGTTTATCTAGCATTTCATCCCCCAAAACACATTTGTTACACATCACAGTGCGCCAAACTGAAGCGAGAAATGGCTTCATGTGACTGCAACGAAATGGCTTCTGGGTTCAACCTACTTAATCTCCATCAGAAACCTTTAAAATGCATCCACAACATTCATTTGTGGTGTATGGTGTCGGGTGCGCGCACAGCACCTGCCGTGCGCTCGAGTTCACTTGGAAATCGCGCTCAAAAATGACCCTTATAATTTCACTCTCTGTCCTTCTCGTTTGTTCTTTCTCTCTCCTCCCCCACAAGCGATTTTTTTTTTCTCCGGTGGAACAAACAGGGCTTTTTCCCGCGATCTTACCATTTTCGAACTTTCTCAATAGCGGCCATAACGCGTTTGATGTCATCTTTGGCTCTGCTCCGGGTCTCCGCGCGCACTGACCTGCCAGACATTCCCGCCGCTCGTTAATATTGTTAAGCTCGGCAGTTCACACTCACAATGCGCGCACACACCCGCATACAGTGAACGCTGGGCCGGGAGCGCGCCTGCGCCAAACACACAGCGAGCGAACGTGCGAATGTATTCAAACTTGTTCTTTTGGCGTTTTTTTTTTCTTTCGCGTGCAATAATTAACGGAATCTTTTGAAGTTTTTTTTAATGCTTGGGTTTGTAATTTGGTAGCCCCTTTTGTCAATAAGACTACGTTTATAAAACATTGAATTAAAACGTATTTTATATCGGCAACTTATATTATTATTAGGCATTTTATATACATTAGCCTACTATACATGACTTAAAACAATCATAACAATAACTGATGCATTGCAATTGATGCATTGCATTGATGCATTGATGTAATGGATTAACGGTTATTTAAAAAAGTTATTTGTTTTTGTTAATCATAGAAAAGTACAGCACTAAAAATGTAGACAACAGTATAGGGTTACGCAGTAATAGTCACATTTAATTAAACATTGAATATTTCCTTATAGTGTTAATTTTACTATATTTTCATGTTACATTTAATAATCAGACAAGAGGGCGGTTGAATTCATTTATCAAAGTATAAGTGAAGTAATCTGTGGAGCTAATTAATGCATGGGGCACATTAAATGATTATGAAGGTCACAAATTGATGCTTACATGTACATTAACAGCTATCATTTACATCTAGATAAATATTATTTTAAATTCTAAAGTTCTCTAGAATATCAACACTACATAGTGAATATTAACTCAAGATACATAAGCGGATACTGTAATAGAACTGATATTGTTCTTCTCATCATTCTCATCCAACATTTTCTTTCCTAGAAGCTTCATGTAGACTTACTGAGTTGGGTGAGTTACTCAGAAATCAATTACAGATTACTATTTACTTAATTAAAATAGTGATTTGATTTATAATTTTACAAAACTTTACTTTTAAGTAAAATCCCTACTAATACCTTCAAACCAAATGGCAAATAGCTTTTATTGTAAAACCAGTATATTGTAGCCGATGGAAATGAAACAAATTATGAAACTTTTTTTAAACCTTTTATCAGGAGCTCTATCATAGCTGGTTGTGTATAGGCTCATGGTCACAGTTAACCGAATTAAAGAAACAGCAGCTAATGCATAGTTTTTATCACAATGATATATAATATTCACATGTATAAATTTGTTTTGGGTAGATGAAGATATAGTTAATATATTAAATCCCCACCATAAAATTTACTTTTAATTGTATTGTACTTTTTAATATGTTAATAATTATATGTTAATAATATATATATATATATATATATATATATATATATATATATATATGTAGTATAAAATTATATTTTATATGGTATTATATGTAACAACTATGTCAACAAAATAGAATTAATACGCAACTTTATTAAAACAACATAAATACAAAAAATGGTTAGGTATGTTATATAATAGATAAAATAATGGAAAACCATGTAATATCTTTATATAATTAATTATATAATATCAACATGCATTAATGGGTTTTAGGATAGACTTACATGTGCATGACATATGTCTGAGAATGTATTATACATACATAAACTTATTTTTATAGTTTAGGAGATCTGCAGTGAGGAGCTACTGCTAGATGTGTTAATATATGAAATTGTTTCAATTTTAGTAGGTTTCATATATGTTTTTACTTCATATATTTCATTAATGGAAGTGTATGTACATATATTACATCTGCGTATGGGATTATAGGTTGATTATTTGATAATCAAATAAACAAGCTCAACATTTAATGGCTGTATAATTGTAATTTCTTTATATAAATAAAACACAGTTTATTTTAATTCAGTGCTTTTAATAAGCTTAATTAAATCTCTGTTTTTAAGTGATGCCCATATATTCAAACACTGCGTTGCATTGCAGTTTTCATTGTGACAGTGTTTCCCCTCTCTCATCCTCTCACTCAATTGTCCTATATAAAATTAATGTGAAAAATCTCCAAAAATTAATTATATTTCTTTACACATCGACTTTTTTCACTCACCCCACAAATACAAAGCCACCCTTATAACATTGGTTTGCTCACACACAAAGGAAATAGCTGTAAGGATCTGCATGGACAACAAACCCAGGTGTGGTTGGTAAATGGCCTCAAGGGGGATTTGTGGCTCTTATGGATTCAATAATCATATGTGATCTCTTCATGTTTTTCAATCTTTTGTAAGCGATGATGTCACGCTCATGCTACAGCTGTTCTCCGATGGCTGTCTATCAAGCTGGCTGCTGTTCTATTTCCCATACAAAATAATATAAAATAATAACTAACTCAAATGGCATTTCTGCAAGTGCATTTTTAAGAAGAAAAGAAAATATGATATTTTATAATAATTGCCAGATGCAGCACACATGATATAATTTCACCAATAAATCAAGATGGATCCAATAAATAGTTACAATATCAAAAATGCATTTGCAAAAATGTAAGTAGCACTGCAGGTTCAGAGCAGCAGAACAGAAGGATGTAGAAAAATAAGTGCAGATTAAACATTTACATCAAGATTTGGTATCAGGATTGTATTCTCTATATTTCTTTATGTACTTTTGTTCAGTTTTTCTCTGAAACAGTTTCTGTATTCTGGTATCTGCTATATAATCTATTGATAATGACATAACTATTGTTACCATGTAGGATCCACCTTTCTCATCATTTCAAAGCTCAGAATCTGTCTGTGACACTCCCTCTTTTGGATTTTAGTGGGAAAACATACATTTAAACTGCAAAAAACCTTCTGGATATACATCATGGGTGCATAGGAGGCTGATCCTTCATGATCTTCATGAGATCAGCACAGTATTTGAGATTTCAGTCAGTCTTTCAAATTTCAATATTGTATAACATATACAGTAATTTTAAGTCTGCACATGTTTATTTAGCTTCTTTACCATTTTGATTTTGCTCAAATTTAAAAAAGCTATATATATAATATATATATATTTAAAGCTATATGTAATAAAAAGAAAGTGATGATGACAAAGACATTGTCATTCATGCCAAAGGTTTAAAAGATTACAGAAGTCCATTGAATAAAATAATCACACAGGAAAGCCAAAAGGACTAAATAAATAAATGAAATGCTTTATTGATTTATTTTGTCCATGCAGCAGAATATGTCTTCATTTAGTCATAATCTCAGGGAGATTATTGCAAAAGATATTTGCTGCACTAAAAAGACAAATAATATACCAAATACACAAAATACTAATCAGATTTATGGATCGTTAAAGAACCAGTACCAAATTAGTTTCCAAGCGGACAGCAAAAAATACGTTTAAATATAACTCAACAATGGTTTAAATAATGGCACATAATGTCACTAAATATGTAATGAATACCCTTGTTTGTTAATACATTTTCATGAATATATATATGCAGGCATCATTTACATTTAAATGAATAAATATCCCACTTTAAAATGTTACATCTTCATAGTGGCCCTGTCCCAAATAACACCTTTTATAAGCACTTTTTTTGTGATTTCTGTTGTCTGCAAATGTCTGTTAAGCCTCTGAGACTGTAAAGCATCCAATTCGGTCAGTTTAGGCTTCAGTAATGTGCTCACCAGTGCCCCGTTTTGAATGCACTTTTACCAAGCACACTTGATGTTACCAAACTTTGGAATCTTTGAGGAAGGGCTTAGGATAGCATTTGGGACAGGGCCAGTGTCTACCTGAATGTTGTCACATTATAATTATTCCTCAATTTTCTTTCCTAGAAGTCTCATGTAGATTTTCCTGAAAGATCTGCTGAATGCAGGGCTTGAGAAGTAATAGACGATGGGATTGAGCACGCTGTTGAAGTAGGTAAAGCAGACACTGGTTTTTAAATGCGTAATTTGCCTCACGGAAATAGTGACACTCGTTATACCAGAGTTTCAGGACGTACATGGCGATACGAGAGATGTTGCTTGGGAAGAAACATATAATGAAAACCGCGGCCACTGCTAAGATAAACTGCACGGCTCTTTTGATTTTGCCCTGTGTGTCCACTGTCTTATTCTTCAACTGCCACGTTATGCAGGTGGTGCAATAGATTACAATGACCGTGGGCAAAAAGAACTGGATAACATAGAATACGTTGTGCCAGGTGAACCGTGAATTATTCCCAAAGCAGATGTTGAAGCTCTCGCACTGCGTGTGGTTGTTAAGATAGTAGAAATGCTCATCTGTTAGGAGCTAGACAGTCATAGCTATGATGAGACCCCACAGACCAACAGAGACCCACAGGGCGTAGGTCAGACCCATTCGGTTGATGCGGTTGAGAGGGTTGACGATCTTAAGGTATCGGTCTACAGCGACTGCGGTGAGGAAGAATATACCGCCAGCTCTGTTGGTGGCCAAAAGAAACAGCAAAATACGGCAGAAAGCATCTCCGTAGACCCAGTCCTTCCCCCTGCGGTAGTAGTAGTCAGCCCTAAAAGGAAGGCAGAAAATGACCAATGAGTCCGCCAGAGCCAGATGGGCAAGATAAATAGAATTGGGCTTCCAGGTTTCCCTGTGGAAGAAAAACATAGAGAGGGCGAGAACGTTCCCAATAAGGCCCAATATGAACTCCGTGAACATTACAGGGGGAAGGTATTGGTCCAGCATTGGCGTTTCATAAGTGCAGCACATTGAGGAGTTGTTCATCATTATGGTGCTGTTGTGAAATTAGACAAAAGTCAGCGAACTTCAGATCTTTTCACTGTTTCGACTCATATGGCGTTGATTCCTAAGAGACGTGTTCTTAAGATGTTTGCTCACATGCAAACGGTGTAGCTGTAAGCATGCACATGGACAACAAAAAACCCCAGGTGTGATGGGTAAATGGTCTCAGGAGGCATTTGTGCCTCCTATGAATTAAATAATCGCATTGCTCTGCAACTTGGGACTCTCCAAAAGCACCATTAAAGTGATTACAGGAAGGATACTTTACACTTGGGCATATGAGCAAACAATGAAAAAGTGAACAATACAATTAACAGAGAACTTTTTGTTTTTGTTGAACATGAGTTTGCATGTTTTGTTTCTAATGTGATACTCAGAAAAAAATGTTCAGATTATATTTTAATTCAAAATCATCATATTCTGCTTAAAAGGAAAGATACTTTTATGATTAATAAAATATATATAAATATCAACTCAAGTAAGCAAATTTTTTAATGGAAAAGCATCATTTTTAATTGTATAAAACAAGCTGATATTAAATTAATAAATACTATCACAATTTACACAACCATTCTTTACAAATGTACCTTTAACTTTTCTCCTGCAATATATTTTATTTATATTTACATTTTTTATATTTATGTTGAAATAATATATTTGTTAAATATTTTATACTAATGAGGACAACGTTTTTCATGTTATAATATGCTACTGAATTGTTTTGGGGCCATTGCTGACATTTTTGTCATGAGTGTGTCAGTGCAAATAAAATTATCTTGTTTTTATTCCTGCAAAATATAGATTGTGTTCTTTTGATTTTGCAGGTAACAGCAGTGGACAGAATAATTTGCTATACAACTGACCCCACCTGATCTCTCATATCTGGTTTAATTATATATATATATATATTTTTTTTTTAATGTACCTAATTTAATAATAATAATGATAATGTACATACATACAATGCCTTTAACAAACCCAAAAAATAAAAAATAAAGCTTCACAATATCTAGAATGGAAAGTAAATGACAGTGATATTAGAGATCCAAGAACGCAAGCAGAAGAAAAATTAAGCACAATTTTTAATCAGAACATTTCTGTATCTTTGTAAACAAATGCTTCTTGGTAACTTGTAAAGATGGGAAGGCAGGAAATCTCATGGAGTTGCAGGGGGGAGAGTTCCAGCATCTAGGGGCCATTGCGCTGAAAGACCTGCTCCCCATGGAGGACATAGTGAATAAATTGGCACCAGAGGACTTGAGAGTCCGTCAGACCGAGCAGGAGTGTGGGGATGAATCAAATCAGCAGGAGTCTTAAAACTGCTGCTGTACACAACCTTCAGCTGGTGGCTTTGGAGAAGCAGAAGATGTAAAGATTTTGTGTGTTATAACTTTGATTATGGATGCATTTTAACTGAATAGATATATTTTTGTAGAAATATTTTTGTTCTGGCATTTTATTGGCAGACAGCAAGCATAAAAGATGCATTTTCACCACCTACTGGACTTGAATAAGGACTGAAGCACAGGAGAGGGATTTTACTGTAGTATGGTGTCAATAGGTTGATTTTCACCAAAACTGATATTTCTGCTAACAACTTTTGGTTCTTAATTCCAAATCGCACTGACGTTGTATTGAATTCACCCAAATGGATAATCATTAAATTATCTTGTGTTTTGCAGAATAAATAAAGAGACATGGGTTTGTATAGAACGATATGAGCGTGAGTAAATGATTTGCTTTTAGATATTACCCTTTCATGATGCATTTGTAAATCATCAAACTAAAAGCTGCAGTGTTGCGTTGGAGGCAGTGATAAAAGAAACAATACACCACAAATGTGCGTTGAATGAGACTGAAATTTATTAGTCTATTGTTTGCATGTGTGTAATGCTTTTAAGTCACATCATTCCAGACCTTTGGCAACCAAGAGACAAAGCATCTATCAAGAACTGAAAAACCCCAAAGATGAAGCAAAGTCCACGGAAATTCTATACAGTAAATAAAATAGATATAAAAGGGCTTTATGTCAATGTGTACATTTGGCCAGGTTTGCTGTGTCATGTCGCATCCATTTCAGTAAAAGTGCATATTGGGTTTCACTTTTTGACCTCTCCAAGATCGTCGATGCTGTCGTCATCCACCTGTGGGGTTAAAGAATATGTCAAAAACGGCTTTGAAAAAGGTTCTTCTGGTCGAGTTTTGCAGCTGAATCTGGGATGTTTGCTTACCTCAGGCCACTTTTCCTGGATGACGTCCATGATGTCATCTGTAAAGTCTCCCTGAATGATGATTTCGTCTTCTGCTGTCACTGAGGCACCGCAAGAGAATTTCTGAGCAAAGAACCTCTGAGCCTCTTTGAGATCAATGTCTGATGTGGACCACACAATGACAGCAAAGTTACCACAGGGTGAAAATACAGATGACAAACATCAGTCTTGTACCCACAATCAGAGCCTTACCGAAAGTGGCCAGGCCACACACCCTTGTGACGTATTTCTTTTTAGCTCTTGGGATTTTCGCGATTGTGACTTTTTGCGGGACGGTCTTCTTCTTCTGTTTGATTTGACCTCTTCCACCTGCAAAGGGGAAAAATTATATTCTATTTTAAGTTTATAGGCAGACAAACTCAAAAAGTAGACAAGTGTTTTTTGTTGGTAAAAAACTAAACATTTTCAGTAACTGAATATATATATATATATATATATATATATAGAAATAAACTAAATAAAAAATTAATAAAATGACAAGAAAATTAATAAAACTGAAATTGAATCTAAAAACATAAAAATAAAGACTAATTGAAAATATTAATAAATACTATATTAATATATGAATAATGCTAAAATAACTGATATTAATCTTGACATAAAAATCAAGATATTAAAGTAGCCTGTAAACGAAGGTCATATTAATAATCAAGGGCATAAAACCAAAATACACTCCTTTAGCTGTAACTTAATTGTAATGTTTTAACTGGACAGTTAAAGGGATAATTTACTGATTGCGAGATGGGGTTTTAAGAAAAGTTGTCTATGCAGTAGAAACACATTTATCAAAGAAAAAAAAAAAAAAAAACGGTGCTATAGAAAAGACAGAAAAAAAGAATGGTAGGAAAACTTAACTCCCTTATGATCAGATTAACCATAAACAGATTAAAAAGGGGGATTTATTATCTGTAGTTTTCACAAAAGCCCTGACACTGTCAAAAGTTTGCTGTATGATGCGTTCTGGTGATGAATAAACAGGGAGCAAACCTTGGTGCAGGTAACATGAATAAAAATAATACACATTGATCATTTGTTTATACCACCGACATTGTAATACTACAAAGCTGGTTGAAAATCAGTGAACTTTCCCTTTAAGACAAAAAAGTTAAGACAAAAAAGTTAGACAGAAAAAATTTGGGATGTGGTGTGGAATATGCTACATGCACCACCGCTGCAAAACCTGTTTATAGACGTTACATATAAAAGAAAAATATTTGACCTCTCTTCTGTTTCTTCTTCTCCTCTTCCTCTCCTGCAGGGGGCACCTCTCCACCACCACCACCACCTCCACCTCTTCCCCCTCCTCCTCCTCCTCCTCCAGTAGTTTCCTGCCTGGGTGCTGTACTTACACAACATCAATGACATCAGTGAGAAAACTTCTGAAAAAACTCAAACAGCAGTGCATGTCATAATGGTACAGACCAAATATTCTGCCCGTTTCAGTGTCAAATATGAAAAAGACACTCAAACAATCCTACAAGAGTCAAAGCTATGGAGGCAAAAATAAAATAAGCAAGCAAAAAAACTCTTCTCGTGACTTAATATGAGATATTGACATCTTCAAAGTTGCTATGAAAGAAAATTTACTTACCAAGAGTCAATTTAGCAAACACATCAGGAAAATTCTTCTCAAGCCACTGTTTGCATTTGGTCAGCTCAGGCATGTACTCACAGTACTAGCAGAGCAAAGCAGAAACATTTCAGTTCATATTTATTCACTTTCTACCAACTGAATATGTAATAATTTAAGGAATACATCACCCAGAATTAAAAAATTGCTTGAAATTGTGAAGACAGTGAAAAAGTCGATCCACTGCCCTCTTACATCAAAATACACTGACATTTCATATCTTTAGGACGGTTTTTGTTTGTTCATATTTCTCTCCTGATTCAGACTAGATTACCGTTTCCAATGGAGGAAGCATTATTATGGAGCAAAGCAAGCAGAAGCAGTTTTTCACTTCTCAAGACATTAACTGATGAACTGGAGTGATGTGGATTATTGTGATGTTTTTATCAGCTGTTTGGACTCTCATTCTGACGGCACCCATTCACTGCAGAAGATCCGTTGTTGAGCAAGTGATGGAATGCTACATTCAGATCAAGAAAAATTCATCTACATCTGGGATGGCCTGAGGGTTAGTCAATTTTCAGCAAATCTTCATTTTTGGGTGAACTATTCTTTTAATATGTGATGTACTCACCTCTATTGGCAGAGAACACACTGCAAGTAAAAGAAGACAGAAATGTTAAGTCTTACATGACTGTGAACCAAAATAACCATTAACACAACATTTAATTGACATATTACAGTTAGCATTTGCAGTGCATTGAGTTTTTTTTTTCTCACCTCCACAATAGAGAACTTTTAGTGGGTATTTTGCATCTGGGTCGGCACGATCCACTTTATTTTCTGGTGAACCCAACTCTGCATTCTCAGTAGTAGCCATATTACATGGATCTACACAAGTCATAAAGATGGGTTATTTTAGACTGACAATATAACACAACCAACTGATGCACAGAAACCAACCCTTGAATTCTAAGCTAACATGCAAGAAAAAAAAGTGCATTTACAAAACATATTAAAATCACACAAACCTAGAGTAAAATGCTTAGATTGCAAGAATTGGAAAACAAATATGGTGCCTTCTTTAAGCATACAGAAATATGGTCTGTCTGAAACTAGTTAGTCGTGGCCAAAAGTTTTGAGAGTTACATAAATATTGGAAATTGGAAAAGTTGCTGCTTAAGTTTTTATAATAGCAATTTGCATATACTCCAGAATGTTATGAAGAGTGATCAGATGAATTGCATAGTCCTTCTTTGCCATGAAAATTAACTTAATCCCAAAAAAACCTTTCCACTGCATTTCATTGCTGTCATTAAAGGATCTGCTGAGATCATTTCAGTAATCGTCTTGTTAACTCAGGTGAGAATGTTGACGAGTACAAGGCTGGAGATCATTATGTCAGGCTGATTGGGTTAGAATGGCAGACTTGACATGTTAAAAGGAGGGTGATGCTTGAAATCATTGTTCTTCCATTGTTAACCATGGTGACCTGCAAAGAAACGCTTGCAGCCATCATTGCGTTGCATAAAAATGGCTTTACAGGCAAGGATATTGTGGCTACTAAGATTGCACCTAAATCAACAATTTATAGGATCATCAAGAACTTTAAGGAAAGAGGTTCAATTCTTGTAAAGAAGGCTTCAGGGCGTCCAAGAAAGTCCAGCAAGCGCCAGGATGGTCTCCTAAAGAGGATTCAGCTGCGGGATCGGAGTTCGGAGCTTGCTCAGGAATGGCAGCAGGCAGGTGTGAGCGCATCTGCACGCACAGTGAGGCCAAGACTTTTGGAAGATGGCCTGGTGTCAAGAAGGGCAGCAAAGAAGCCACTTCTCTCCAAAAAAAAACATCAGGGACAGATTGATCTTCTGCAGAAAGTATAGTGAATGGACTGCTGAGGACTGCTGAGGAAGTCATATTATCCGATGAAGCCCCTTTCCGATTGTTTGGGGCATCTGGAAAAAGGCTTGTCCGGAGAAGAAAAGGTGAGCGCTACCATCAGTCCTGTGTCATGCCAACAGTAAAGCATCCTGACACCATTCATGTGTGGGGTTCCTTCTCATCCAAGGGAGTGGGCTCACTCACAATTCTGCCCAAAAACACAGCCATGAATAAAGAATGGTACCAAAACACCCTCCAACAGCAACGTCTTCCAACAATCCAACAACAGTTTGGTGAAGAACAATGCATTTTCCAGCACGATGGAGCACCGTGCCATAAGGCAAAAGTGATAACTAAGTGGCTCGGGGACCAGAATGTTGAAATTTTGGGTCCATGGCCTTGAAACTCCCCAGATCTTAATCCCATTGAGAACTTGTGGTCAATCCTCAAGAGGCGGGTGGACAAACAAAAACCCACTAATTCTGACAAACTCCAAGAAGTGAAAGAATGGGTTGCTATCAGTCAGGATTTGGCCCAGAAGTTGATTGAGAGCATGCCCAGTCGAATTGCAGAGGTCCTGAAAAAGAAGGGCCAACACTGCAAATACTGACTCTTTGCATAAATGTCATGTAATTGTCGATAAAAGCCTTTGAAACGTATGAAGTGCTTGTAATAATATTTCAGTACATCACCGAAACAAAGATCTAAAAGCAGTTTAGCAGCAAACTTTTTGAAAACTAATATTTATGTAATTCTCAAAAATTTTGGCCACGACTGTACACTCAAAATCTATAACAGCTAACTATACATCAGGCATAAATTATCGTATTGAAAGTTAAATGTCATAACCAAAGATCTATCCAATTACTGTATTTTTCGGACTATAAGTCGCACCTGAGTATAAGTCGCGTAACGTTTGGTGCAAAATGAAAATGAAATTACATAATTTATTTGGCATTTCATACACCAGTTTTAATATGTAAAATGAATACTAATTTTAACGCTTTATAAGTTGCAAAATTAAAATGAAAATGTATTACAGAAATGATTAGATATGTATAACATGTTCAAGCAAAAACTGTGGCAAAATTATCATTTAAATGCTATTTTTCTTAAATGCATTAACACTCATAGTCAAGACACTTACGATTGCATTTCCATTCAGTGTCCCGCAATGAATGTAGTAAAATTCAATGTGCACATTGAAAATGCATTCCGAGCCGATCACGTGTCCGCCCCCTCGCGCCATGTCAATCACTGCGTGAACAAGGCGGGGCTTGCAGAAGGTCAGAGACTCAAATCTCAAGAAGAGGATTCAAGTGAGAGAACATGGACAAGACGGTTGGTCCGTGTACGTTTTGATCATTTCGGTTTATAACTTCAATATTACATTCGCACTTGTGGGTGGCGCTGAAACGCTCCTTTCATCTGATTGGTCGAATCGCTCAACCTTCAGCACCAAACGTTGCACAAATGTATTGGAAAATGTAAATGTAAATACAGAAATGCATTGTCATTTTACATATTGCATTGTCATTTTGCATATTACATTGCAAATTGAATATCGCTACCCATGTGCTTCCATAATTTAGAACCAAGAACCAAGAGAAAACATTACCGTCTACAGCCGCGAGAGGGCGCTCTATGCTGCTCAGTGGTAGACTACAGGAGCACTGAGCAGCATAGAGCGCCCTCTGGCGGCTGTAGACGGTAATGTTTTCTCTTGGTTCATTTCTCTCGGTTCATGTCAAATTAATTTAGATAAATAAATCGCACCTGACTATAAGTTGCAGGACCAGCCAAACTATGAAAAAAGTGCGACTTATAGTCCGGAAAATACAAAAGGCCCATCTGACAGGAGAAACCTTCCACATGTTACTTCTTCACTATTTATCAACCGTGGGGAATTTATTTTTTTTAATAATCTTTTAAATTACCTAGACTCTCAAAATGTGCTGTTTTGGTACATAAAAATCACAAATTATGCATTTAAATGCATGTAAATACATAAATTATCCTACCAGCTTCACCCTAATGGGGTTTGATAGATAATAACCACTAACGTTACGTTAAAACAAGATGCAATGGGTCTGAAACAAAGATTCTTGTTATAACACTAATAAATGCATTCAAATATAGTTTAAAAGTCTTCTAGAGTCACTGACAGTGACTTGAATCTAGTAGCCTGCGCACAATGATAATGCATCCATTGAGCACCCATTCATTAGCCAGCACTGCTAATCTCTGCTCTGCTACAGCAGCCACGCGCTCCAGCTCATACATACCCCGTCAATATAATCTCAGTACAACTTGCTTTTGAGTAACACCTTGATCATTATTACATTAACTCGTGCAGATGATCCTCAAAGGGTGAAAGAGTTCCTCTATTGCTCAGCACACCTTCACTCACTCTGATTTGGCTGTGGGTCCTGACAACGCCTCTCTGAGGCAAAGCACGATTGGTGTTTACGCCGTTGCCGTATTACGTACGTACTTCACGATGAAAGATTTTTAAGTAATATTGAATAAACAATTTTAATTTATGTAATATGGCTTTTATATAAAACATATGATTTATTTTAATTAAAAGAATATGAATAAAATGATTTTTGAACGGATATTTTAAACCAGGCATCGCGTTGCACAGTCCGTTAAGCGCGGATCATAACACGCAGTTTGAGAATTGCGAAAATAATCACCCGCTTCTTGCCACATACATTTCACTTTTCTTTTATTATTATTATTATAATTTGTATTAGGATTTAGGATGTTTATATTGCATTTATTGTTGTTCTTGTTGTTGTATTAACCCCGAGTGTCTTGTTACTTAAATGATGCATCTTTAAAAACAAACTAAACTGTGTGTTATAATTATACAGTCTATGTTCATAATCAGGCACCGATAACAAGATATTGAAATTGTGCATCGCTGTGATGTTGACGCTGCGGTTTTTTTTCTCCATTTAAAGTGAAGTTAGATGTAATATGAAATCTTGTCTGCTAGTGCAGACATTTGTGAGATGAGATGGAGGAAAGATGGAACTCCAAAACTCCTGGAAGTTTTTCGATATCAAAAGGTGATGAACATCATGCAAACATGAATAAATATTAGAAATCCCTCAAATTTGCATCAATTTATACATTTACAGGATCTCCAGTGGAGCCCTGGCACAGTACTCCTGTAAAAAAGGTTGGTCTGTTGTTGTAATTATTTAGTATTTATATGTGTATTTATTTACTAAACATTTTTAGGCACCGTATTATTCCATTCCATTTGTTTTATTTCATACTTATGATGGTTTATGACGGTCCTAAAATATGGAAAATAGATGAAATAATGATGAGTAGTGGCTAGAACTCTGACTGATATCTAATCTTATTAAAATAATCCTTAAAAATAAACAAAAAGTAATGCCCCCCCCCACATACACACTTTTATTGTAAATCTTGCACTTTCTCTTTAAACATATTAAATACTAATTTCACTTTAAAAGTGTATTGTTTTGCATTTATGTTTGTAAATATTGCATGTAGATTATATCTATACTGTAATTTGTTCATGATCCTTTGTATTTGTTTTAACCTTGTTTTTAGGTTGAGCAGTTATATTGACATTTACATTTAGTCATTTAGCAGATGCTTTTATCCAAAGCGGCTTACAAATGAGGACAATGGAAGCAATCAAAAACAATAAAAGAGCAATGATATATAGGTGCTATAACAAGTCTCAGTTAGATTAAACGCAGTACAGATAGCAAGGGCTTTTAAATAATATAATAAAAAGAAAACAGAATAGAAAAAGAATAGAGCAAGCTAATGTTAGAGGTCTTTTTTTATAATTGTATAATAAATGAAAAGAAAATAGAAAACAAAAAGATTAGAAAGGTATTTCGATTTTTATTTTTTTATTTTTTTTTAAAGAATAGAATTAGAATAGTGAGTGCTAAAGTTAGAGGGTCAAATAAAGATGTTAGAGATGGGTTTTAAGCCATTTTAAGATTTTTATGTCAAATTCATCTTTACACTTATCGGTGTATAAAAGATTTGATTCTGATTTTATAATACTCGATCCTTCAGAATGTTTTTGCTGCTAAAGAGAACCCAGATGTTTCTTCCACCAAACTCAGAGATGAAAACAGATCACTGAGTCTGCATGACCTCTCAAAACCGATGTCCTCTTTCTCATTAATGCAGGATTTTCAGGTAACACGTTTGAAATAGCCTGAATTGATTTACAATATTAATTCCTGGAATTTAATAGTTTTATGGAATGTAATTTCATTTTAAAGGGAATACTTCAACCAAAAATGAAACTTTGCTGATAATTACTCTCAGGCCATTTTAAGATTTACATTAGTTTTTTCTTCATGAGAACACATTTGGAGAAATTTAGTATTACATCTGTAGGGGATTTTACCAGGTATGATGGACCAGGTATGATGAATGAAGACCAGGTGTAAGAGATTGAGTCAAATGAAGAAAAATGTACTGAAGAAAATAGTTTGCAATTTCATCAGCAGAAATCAGCTTCAATACTCACTAGGAGTGCATACTAAGTATTGGCCCATTTTTGTGATGTTACTAGAGCCCAGTTAATGGATTGGAGGTCTCCACTATCCAGAGGCAGCGGCTGGAGCTGCAGCTTCTCATAGCAGAACTGAAGGACCATGACCAGGAGCTCAATACTATGGCAGCAGCCCATCACAAGCAGCTGCTGTCCTGGGAACAGGACCGTCAAAGAGTGCTGATCCTGGAACAGAGATGTGCCCGACTGGAGGGTGAGAGTGACTCCAGACTAGAGCGGGATTAAATGTGTTCCAGTAGCTCAAGTGGTAGAGCATTGTGTTAGCAAGCGCAAGGTTGGGAGTTCGAATCCCGGGGAACACATGGTAGGAAAAATTGTTAGCCTGAATGCAATGTAAGTCACTTTGGATAAAAGCGTCTGCTAAATGCATAAATTTAATTTTTTAATTTTAAATAAATGAAACAAACACTATTAAAAGCATTTTTGTACATTGAAATAAAGCTGAAATAAAGCAAAACAGGAAAAACTAACTGAAATAAGTTTAAGTTAAAGCAAAAACACAACAGAATTACTATTATTTTAGCGTAATATGCTTAACTAAAATGAAAACTAAAAATATAAAAAATAAGAGGTAATTCAGTAGTATCCCAAAATCTAATACAAATTCTCCAGATTGAAGCAAAATGATTGAGTTTTATATGACCAATTTCCATTCTTTTATTTTTAATTAGGTTGTTTTTGCTACTATACCTTTAAGAATTCTGTATTCCCCCTTAAATGTAAACACTTAAAGTGTACTGCAGTAATTTTATAGCATTGCTAATTTTCTACATTTACAGCTTCAGTAAATGAATATGTTTTAAAAAGTGTCCTGGATCATTTTGAGCTGTGAACTTTTCTGATTCAAAGTGGCAGGAAATTCAAAGTGGCAGAAATTCAATTCTTTAAATCTAAGAGAAATTAGATCTACAGTCTCTTCTGCTAACCAAGGCTGCATTTTTGATCCAAAATACAGTAAAAACAGTCAAATTGTGAAATATTATTATAATTACAAATAATTTTTTTATTTGTATATATTGTAAAATCTATTTTATTCCTTTGATCAAAGCTGAATTTTCAGCATTACTCCAGTCTTCAATGTCACATGATCCTTCAGAAATCATTCTAATATACTGATTTACTGCTCAAGAAACATTTCAGCTGTGCTAATATTTTTGTGAATGTTAATGGTTAACCCATGCTGATTAAAATTATTTAAAAAGTCTTACTGATCTCAAACTTGTGAATGGTAATGGTAATTAATTTTATTTGACTGCTCATGTTTCCTCAGATGAGCTGGAGAAGCGTAATGAAGTGATCAGAGCTCTCAGTAAGCAGACAAAGGTGTCGGAAACGAGAAAGAAAGATGTGTACAGAGAGCTCAACAGCTCCCAACAGCAGCTTCACGAGCTGAGCCGCAGACAGATGAACATCTCCAGACATGAGCACGACTTGGAGGTGAAGTCAAATTTGTTTTTAGGTCGGAAATTATGGCCTATATCCATATCTTCCCACATCTTATGATAGTAGTACTCGATAAATTGTATTATAATGTATTATATATTTTGTTTATTCATAGGAGAGGAACCAGAGTCTGGACTCCACGGTCATGATGCTGTCATCACAGCTGGGACAGCTGCAGGTGCGCGAGGTGGAGGTCAGCTCCATGCTTAAACTGAAGGTAGCAGAGACTCACACTCATGCGCACATCTATTATCTTAAATCCTGTTCATTCAGACACATTAATATAAGTGCTTGTTTTTCTTTATCAGGATAGAGACGTGATTGAGGCCACCAATCAAATTTTAGAGCTGTCCAGTCATTTGTGTGAACTAGAGAAATCACTTGAAGAGCTGCGAACACGTGAGAGCAAAATGCTGCGGGAAATGGAGAAACACAAACACTGTTTCAGAGAGAGCAGACATGAAAACACACAACTGAAAGGTAGACAGTGTTATCTCACAATCTCTCGTTGCGTCCGAAATCAAACACTGTATAGTAGGTTTGAAAATATCTTGGCAAGTGTTAAACAAAGTGCATTCTTAATAGTATTAATGTTTGTAGTATGAATGAATTCATGCTGGATTCATCAGGATGCATGTTTATTTCTTTGCAGCTGAGCTTCAGGAGAAAACCATTGAGAACAATAACCAGAGAGAAGAGCTCATCCGCTTAAAGCAGGAAAACCAGCTGTTGAGGAAAGACATCACTGCTGTTGAACTTCAGATGATGAGTATGCCACTACTGCACGTTTCAAACGCTTCTGTCATGTTAGGCAGACATAAAGGAGTGGCTGCTTTACTGAAGCGTCAGGTACCGCACCTGACTGAACAACACTGCGTGGCCCATAGGTAGGACTTAGGAATCGATGACGCATGGAAAGATGTCCCTATAATGAAAGAGGTAGAAACGCTACTCCGGACAGTATACTCCATGTTTTGCAGATCATCTGTGAAGAAAGCCAAATTCACAGAGATGGCAGAGGTTTTAGAAGTGGATTCGCTGTCTTTTAGACCGTTGAATGAAGTGCGTTGGCTGTCACGCTACCAAGCTGTGCACGCTTTTTTGCGAAATTTCAGCGCGTTGACCGAATACTGTGCAAAAGATGCTGACTCTGACCCCATTGCGAAATACTGTCATAGAAAACTAACCGACACCAAGTACAAATTTGCTATCACTGTGCTAGCAGAAGTGCTTGAGGAACTCGCTCAGCTGTGCACCTGCTTACAGCGCAGTAATCTTACGGTCATGGATGGGCACTGCATTGCCAGAGCGAAAATACAGAAACTACGAGCGCAATATTTAGGAGAGCGAGTTCACTGGGGCAAACGAGCGCTCGCAGTTTTGGAAAGTGAGAGTGCAGTGAACACACGGGACATTCTTCTGTTTGTCCATAAAGTTTGTGAGCACTTGGATGCCCGCTTCCCTGAAAATGAGCTCAAAGAGTGGGCTGCGTTTGAGCCGGACACGTTGGATCATGCAGTTGGTGAATTTGATCATGGGCTGAATGACGTGACCAGTCTGGCGAAGAAGTTTGAAGCGCTTATGCATGAAGCAGACGATTCGGTCCCGGGGCGCATTTGTCAACAATACAACGAATTCAAGTTCATGGTTAATGAAAAAAGGAAAATCGGACTGCTCAGATCATTTTCTGAGATTGTAACCTGGTCGCTGAAAAGTGAGCATTTTCCAGATCTGGCACAACTTCTTGACATTTGTGGCACATTCCAAGCATCCAGCGCCGACTGTGAACGCGGTTTCAGCCTAATGAATGCCATTAAGACAAAATCGCGCAACCGCCTTGAAGTTTTCCATTTGGACCAACTGATGAGAATTAAATTAAGGCAAAAAGAGGGTCCTATAGACCTTGACAAGGTCTACAACCACTGGAAAGGGGACAAAGACAGGCGAGAGAAGATTTGAGGTAGAAATTTATTTCCAATATTTTCAATTAGACCTATTAGGCCTACAATATAGATCAAAGTGATCTTGATTACTGCAACAACATTTTGACATAATTATGTTTAGTCATTGAATCATGTAGTTTCATTCTGTTTTAGTATATTTGCAGTTGTTTAATGTAATAATGATTTTGTGTTTTGAAGAGAAATTATGTTAATCTTTTGGTTAACCTGTTTTTCAGATGCTGTTCTTTGGAGAGATGTGTCTTTCATAGGCCTGATAGGCCTATCATCCTCAAAGAAATTCAAACGTTTTGTAACCTAGTTTGTTGCACTAGTTTGTTGCAGTTATTCAATTGTTTATATAGGCTACATTTAGGAAAATTTACACCATGTCAATTTAATAGGCCTATTTTTGTTAAGCACAGCATTAGCATTTTTCTTTCAATGAAGTTCCACTTAAATGTTGTACCTGCTGAGAAATGACTAAACATCTTGGATACTTTTATTTTTTATATATCATTATCAGTCATAATAACCAGTGAACCAGTCATAACCTCTCTAAACCTTATTGAAACCTTATCAACCAAATATCCTTTAAGTTCAACTAAACTGACTGGTAAAACACCATCATTAAAATCTTCCCAAAGTCCAAACATTATAAAGGTTATTGAATAAATATCAACCTTGTAAACATATTGATGCATTTGCTGTCATCTCTTTAAATCCCCTATGGCTAACGCAGGCTCGTGGTCATTTTCGGCAGGTCGTGTGGTTGCGAATTGCTCACAGTACTGAAATGTGCGCTCAGAAAAAAAAGAATTTGCTCAGTTCTGGAAAAAATTAGAGGGAACATTGCTAGTGACCTACCTAAACAGCATCACAGACATGCTTCAGACATTGCAGAACAAAGCATAGACTGCATCTGTTAAAAACTATCAAAACACTGATAATAAACAGCAGTGATGCTTAAACACTGTTCGGTACAGAAAACATATTTTATCATCTTTTCATGAGCATTTATGCTTTTTTAAATTAATGAAAGTTGTCATGTTTGTTGTCCAGATGAAGATAAAAGCTGGAGGGATGAATTACTTGAACTCTCCCGATCAAAACAATCTCCAGCTGAATCTGAGCTGCTCTGTATGCGGCAGGTACTGTCTTTCAGAATTCCCTCTCTTTACATCATCCAATGCCAGCCAGTTTTCATTTTTACAAATCCCTGTCCTTTCCATTTGTTCTTCCGGAGCAGTTTTTCTGGTTTTTCAGCATGTTTGTAAGACTTCCTTCATTCCTTTTCCATGACTTCCCTGATAGGGTCGTAATCTCTTCTAAAACAGCTCCACAGGCTATAACCCAGTGCTACTTTAGTATTATTGAGATGCCATTGTAGTTTTTTATATTTACAGTTTTCCATTTAATTTTAATTAAAGATGACATTTTCTAAATAATTTTGTTGTATATACTATATATATATATATATATATATATATATATATATATGTGTGTGTGTGTGTGTGTGTAGTTTTTATTTCAATTTAGTTATTTTAGTACTTCAAGAAAATTAGAAATTACCTTGGCAATCAGCTGAAATAAAATAAGTTTACATTTTTAATACACACACACACACACACACACACACACACACACACACACACACATATATATATGTATATATGTACTGTATATTACTAACAGTTAACATTTATTTCAAGTAACAAACATTTATTTTATAGTTTTAGTTAGTGATGATAACCCTGCTTTAATGTCTTTGCTTTTTTAAAATATTAATTATTTTCTTATTTTAAGCACTGTTACGAACCTCCAGTGAAGAGTCCAGAGGAGGAGAAGGTTTTCAACAACAATAATAATAATAAAACCACTTCGGGTTGAAGAAACAAAGGAAACTGATCTTCTGTACATATGGTGTTTTATTTTACCAATTTAATTAACCCAAAAACATAATAGATACAAACAACTACAACGAGGAAAGAAAGAGCAAACACATTACTCTTTACCACCCTCTCTCCACCGAGGGAGTAAACCCCCAACACGAGGATCAAACTTGTTTCAAGCTACTGCAGGAACTCCACCAACGCCCCTTCAGTATCACCCAGCTCTAGGAAGCTGTATCCATCTAGACGTCTGCTCTCCACCCACTTCACCCACTTCTGCCTGTTCTCTTCCCTTTTTACCAGCTCTCGCTCTCCTGCTGATTTCCAACAGGTATTCCTCTAATTAATTGCCAACTGAAAACAGGTGTGCACACAGGACCTGTGAAAGACAAAAAAAACAGCAGTACATCTAGACAGACACACACACACGTATACCCACATATGACCTAAGGGCCGTAACACTCCCCTCCATAAAATCAAACTAAAAGTTTGACTGAGTTACCTCACCCACGAGACAAGGCATCGGCTATCACATTGTCAGCTCCCTTCTTATGATGGATCTCCAAGTTGTAACCCTGCACCAACAGAGCCCACCTCATCAGTCGTTGGTTGTGGTTATACATTTGAGACAAGAAAACCAGAGGGTTATGATCTGTATACAACAACTGGAGAGGGGTTATAACCAACATGGACTTCAAAATGCTGCAAAGCGAGCAGCAATGCGAGGGTCTCTTTCTCTATAGTAGAGTAGTTCAGTTGATGTTTCTTAAACTTGACAGAGAAGTAGCTAACCGGATGACAAACATCTCCTTCTCCATCCTGCAACAACACAGCACCAGTGCCGGTAGTACTCGCATCAACTTCAAGCTTAAAGGGGAGAAAGAAATTTGGCGCAGCCAGGACAGGGGCAGAACAGAGGAGAGATTTCACTGCTTCAAAAGCATGTTGACAATCGTCCGTCCACACAAACGGGACAGCAGGACTACATAAACTAGTCAGGGGGACAATGACTACTGAGAAGTTTCTGCAAAAACATCTGTAATATCCAGTCATACCAAGAAAACGATGGAGCTCACGTCTAGTCTTGGAGGCTGGATATGCTAGCACAGCGGTAACCTTGGTGTCAACAGGACAGACCTGGCCATGGCCCACCCGTTTCCCCAAGTACGTCACGTTGGCCTTTCCAAACTCATCCTGCCAAGTGTAGTGTCAGTGATGCCACCGCCAACCTCTGAAACACCTCGGCCAAAATCGACATGTGACTAGTCCAGTCGTCCGTGTACACTATCACATCATCTAGGTAGACATTGCAGTTTGGTACAGTCCCTAATACCATCCGCATCATGCGTTGGAACATTGCCGGTGCATTTCTCAACCCAAAGGCCATAACCGTATACTGCATGAAGTGATCAGGGGTAACAAACGCAGAGATATTCGATGCCCGAGGGGTTAGTGGCACCTGCCAGTACCCCTTCAGTAGATCTAACTTAGTGATGTACTCCGCGGGACCAATACTCTCAATGCAGTCCTCAATCCTGGGCAAAAGGAAAGAGTCTGGGACTGTCCCTGCATTTACCTTACGAAAATCTGTGCAGAACTGTAGCGTACCATCAGATTTAAGAGTAAGTAAACATGGGGAACTCCATGGGCTACAACTAGATCTAGCTAACCCATTTCGTATTAAATAGTTGACTTCCTCTTTCATCATCTCTCTCTTAAACAGTGGACAACGATAGGCATGCTGCTTTATTGGGGCCGCTGTCCCAATGTTGCTATCGTGCTGTAGTACAGTGGTCTGGAACGGCACATCGCTAAACAGAGAGAGATGAGAAGTTATTAACAACATTACATCATCACGTTTCTCCGACGAGAGGTATGACAAATATGCCTCTAGGTCAGACAAGAGCTCCGAATTGGGCAACCTGCCACCCTGATGACCTTCACCAAGCCCTGCTAACCCATCATCAAGCTCCCCCCATCACAAACCAAGGAAGCAATGGTGTTGCCTGGAGCAACAGTCTCCGGAGTTTCTTCCTGCTTTTTCTGAACCACATCTCTGGAGTAATAGGGCTTCAACATATTAATGTGACACAGACGTTTCTTTCTTTTACGGTCAGGTGTGTGAATGATGTAATCAGTTTCCGACACTTTGCTATCCACCACATAGGGTCTTGAAAAACGAGTAGTAAGGGCAGCGCCAAGCACAGGCAATAACACCAACACTTGTTCACCTGGTTTAAATTGCCGTTCAACCACTTTTCTGTCAACCCGCTGCTTCATGCATTCTTGTGACTGAGCCAAAGCTCTCTTTGCCAAGGAGGTGGCACAGTGCAACCGCTCTCGGTTCTGGGATACAAAACCCAATACATTAGCAAGGAGCCAGACACCAACTGCTCCTTCAACACCTTAAGTGGTCCTCGCACGCTATGTCCGAATACAAGTTCAGTCGGACTGAACCCCAAAGACTCTTGTTTAGCATTTCGAACAGCAAAAAGAACATACGGCACACCTTCATCCCAGTCTCTTTCTGTATCATAGCAGAATTTCTTTAGCGTGGATTTAAGCGTCTGATGCCAATGCTCAATTGCACCTTGTGATTCAGGGTGATAAGCACTAGACACAGAATGTGAAATTCCCAGCGCTTTCAACGTCTGACGGAAAATTTTAGATAGGAAATTGGTACTTTGGTCGGTTTGTAAAACCAATCCAAAAGTAGTAAAGAATTTAATTAGAGATTTCGTGATGGCATTAGCGGTGATGTTCCTTAATGGCACAGCCTCAGGAAAACGGGGGGACACGCACATCATAGTTAACAAAAATTGATTCCCGGACTTAGTCCTAGGCAAGGGACCAACACAATCCACAATAACATGCTTGAATGGTTCACCAACAGCCGGAATTGGATGCAGTGGGGCAGGAGGCACGACCTGGTTTGGTTTACCAACAATTTGGCATGTCCCACAAGTTTTGCAATAATGTGCTACATCTGCCTTAATGCCTGGCCAAAAGAAATGCTCGAGCACACGATTGTAAGTTTTTGTGATTCCTAGATGACCCGACCACAAATGTTCATGCGCTAACCCCAACAAGTACTGGCGCCATCCCGCCGGAACTACAACCTGATAAACAGTGTCACAACCCCCAGTCAGATCCTCTGCCGTCCCACCCTGAGGAACCCACTTACATATCAACACTCCATCCTCAATAAGAAAATGCTGCTGATTTGAACACCCACTAACATCATACTCAGCTGCGGTAAAACATTTTGCTAAGGTGAGATCAGTCTTTCTTTCCTCGTTGTAGTTGTTTGTATCTATTATGTTTTTGGGTTAATTCAATTGGTAAAATGAAACACCATATGTAAAGAAGATCAGTTTCCTTTGTTTCTTCAACCCGAAGTGGTTTTATTATTATAATTGTTGTTGAAAACCTTCTCCTCCTCTGGACTCTTCACTGAAGGTTCGTAACAGTTTGGGGGCTCGTCTGAGATTTGGCTTTCTAAACACTTCGGGTTGCATAGAACATGCGTAACAAGCACTTATGATGAGCTATTTCATATTTCTCTATTATCCTGGTCCACATTACTGTACATTAGGCATCAGATATGTTCTGATTCGTTAGGATTTGCTTCACACCAAGTCAGCACATAATAAATGATTTGATAGGGTTATGATATATGCATATGTTTGTGACAGGTGTGTGAAAACCAGAAAAATGACCTCCAGCTGCTAAAGCTGAACTTGGAGAGCACCAGAGAGTCTCTCCGACATCATGAGGGTCAAAGGTCACGGGAGAGGTGGGCTTCTACAATGTGTAGTGTTTTATAAAATGTAATTTCTTATTTCAGCCACTGGATTTACTTCTGTCCAGACCAGTGTTATTTTATTATTATTCTCTTTTACTATTATAGTTTTCATTAATATATTGAATTATCATTTATTTTAATAGTTAGATTTTTAGTAATATTGTTATATATAGAAATTGTGTTATAGTACTTCTTACATCATCTTTTTAAAAATATTACTATTTTAGTTTAACATATTTTTTATTTCAGTTTTAGTTTGTTCATTTCCAGTTAGTATTTTGAATTAGTTTTTTTATATTTTCAGTTTTCATTTTCATTTGGTTTATTTTTAGTAATTTATTTAGTGTTTTTAGTAATATTGTAAAAATTTTGTTATAGTAGTTTTGTCTTTGTTTTAAATATTACTGTTTGGGTTTAATATATTGTTATTTTAGCTTTAGTTTTAGTTTTTATTCATTTCCAGTTAGAAATTTTTATTTTAAGTGAGCTTTTGTTTTTAATATGTTCAATTATTTTTATATTATTATATCGGTTTAATTTATTTTTGTTTCAGTTTTAGTTAGTATTCATTGCCAGTTAGTAATTTTAGTACTTAACCTATTTCAGTTATTTTTTTATTTAAGTTTTAATTAAGATAATAACCCTGGTCCAGGCATCTTGAGTTATGTGTGTTGTTGTGTTCGTAGGGCTGATTCTGTTTTAGGAGACACTCATGTGCTAGAATACAGTGATCATCAAGAAGGGACAGAACTAGAAACAGGGCTAATGTCCATCCTGTGCCACAGCACAAGCAGAAATGCCACATCGGGTTTAACACAGCATCTTTGTGTTGAAATGGAAACGCAGACTGACTCTGAGCATGACTTTAGCGCAGCTTTGAGTGCAGCAAACCATGAAGTCACAGAACAGTCAGCCGTAGAGGAAAGTTGCTCAGGGGCCAACATTACGAACAGCTGTGCAACTAGCCAGTGTGACATCAATGAGCAAGAATCACCCAAGATGGTAATGAAGGAAAGAGCGAACAACTGTGTTGCGCCGTCATCCCATTCTCTCTGCTGTGATAACGCTGACAGCCCATCAGAAGATCCACAGAGTCGGGCAGTGTATACTGACACTAGAGCTGATGTGGATTTAATGGCTGTCATTGACTATGATTCAGAGACAGGAACTCCTGTCTATGTAGTCGATGTGGATATCAGTCCAAGATTCTCTTGGTAGGATTCTCTAGCTTTATTAAAACATCTTTGCGAGTTAGGTTGTGATCATAGGTTTGTACATAGGTTCCTTTTTTTGGGTGGTTTATTTAAGGAGAGCTCAGTTTTACTATGTTCTACCATAAAAAATTAATTGCACTTAATATTGCATATTTGTATGTAGGTATATGTTAAGATTGAGCATGCAAAAAACACTGCTAATTTTGTTGGCCTAATGATAACCATGACTTTCTCTTCAAGTGTTGCAGATCTGAGCCTTCTTAATCTGAATTGCCCCTCCCCCTCACACAGAAGTAGGCGGAGCTCTGTCTGTTTACTTGATTCTATGCTAAGCATTGAACTCTGTGCCAATGATGTAGCTTGCCATGGCAATGAGGTAGCTCAACACTGAATTGAGTAAATTCCAGCATTTTCAAATACAAATTGTATAAAAATAAAATGAATTGCATTAATCTTTTTCTGTAAACTAAGGATGAGGTTGACAATTATATTAAATACTCATTTGTACAGTACAATTGTATTATTGCATTAGTAATATACATTCATTTCAATAGTAATATTTCTTTTTTTATAATTTGTTTTTTTATAAATTCAGTAATAACAAAATAGCAAGTAGTTATTTGATTAACAATATTAATATTTCTCTTAACATTTTTTAATCTTTCAAAATAGCTTTTACTTAATTTTTTATAACATTTTTATATTGGTTGTAATTCTAATGTGGTTTAAATGTTATTTGCTTATTTTCATAAATTCTTATATGTTGTAGTTTGATGTTTTTTTTTGTTATGTAAAGTGCTTTGATAAGTAACTTTAAAGGTCCTTTAGAAAAATAAAGATTATTATTATTATTATTATTATTAAATACCTTTTTTTACCCTATTATTAATATTTAGTTATTTATTTCATTAGTATAATATAAACAATAAACAAAATTAAATAGTTTTTAGTTTTTATTGTTTTTTATAGTTATATTGAAAGGGGTGGAAAACATTCATTTTTGTCCAAAGCTGATCAGGGATCTGTTATGTGGGGTTCACCATTTTTCAGGGCCCTTGCCCAATTTAACCCCTGTGTGTTATCAACCTCTAACTTTATTACCTGTATGTTTGCATCTCACGCAGGAGAGCTATAGCTCATCCACAACACGGCTACAGCGTCTGCTGGCTGAGTCTCAGGAAATGGTTTCAAGTTTGGAAAGTTCTACCAAGAAAAATGTCAGCCCGACAGAACCTCAGAGCCCAATGAACTGTGATGCTGGTTGTCACCGCCAAAGTAACTATGAAAACAGCAGCCACTCCCAAACCTCCACCCATAACCAAACACGCGGGGTACTTATTACATCACAAAACTCATTTGCATAATAGTTTAATGCATAGCATAAATTATGCTTCAAGGTGAAACTGTAAATAAATGGCATTTTCTTCTTCTTGTCCTAAAGCAAAGCGACTCCCAGATTGAAAGCAGCCCACGTTTGCATCAAGGAAGAAAGTCATGTGGTCCCTAAAACCATGAGAAGCAGCGAATCCCCGTTTACTATCATCTTCTCTCACTGCTTTTAAAAAAAACATCAGTTTTTTGCAACCAAAGAGGAGTTTTGTGAAGATAACAAGTTATTATTTTTTTTAACAAATGCTGTAATTCTATTTTTTTATTTATCAAAACCTATTTTTATGAAACGTAAAAAAATGAGCATTTAATAGTTAATCCTACAGAAGCACTTCAGCACTTCCTCTGACCGATGTAAAGACAGGTGTTATTAATAAACATCTTTCTTTAAGTAATAAACCTGTCCTACAAGATGACACAATGGTTCTGGTTGTTTTTTTTTTGTTTTTTTATCATTCCAGTTTAACTGTCATCTAACCTGTTTGGTGAACTGTGATGTGGCTCTTGTCTGGATCATCATCTTTTACATCCGAAATGCAGTCTTGTTCCCACAGAAAAGACAAAGAGCCATCAGCCTTATCAAAAGCCACTGAATTGCAGTATATTTGCCTGATCTCAGGACATCTAAAAGAACAATAAAGCTCTTTACATGCTGTCATTATCGGTTTCTTTTAATTGGTGGTTTTGATTGACTTCCTCATTTTAGTGTTAATTTGTATTTTTTAATACAAAAATAATAAATAAAAAGTAGTAGTTTTGTAAAAAAAAAAATTACATTTATTTATTTACAAAAAAAATATTTTGACTAAATATATATATAAAAAAAAACACCTGACAGTGATTTCACAGCGCCCTCATCGGCCGCCGCTGTGCGCATGCGCAGTACATGAAGCGCCGCTCTGAGGAATAAATAAGGGCAGGGAAACCGAACCGCAATGGGACAACTCTTATCTCGGCCCAATTCGGCCTAAAAATATACCGAAATGGCTTTTATCCTTGACGGGGTGTCATCAGAAGGTTTTTAGAGGGTGTTGGGGATCTGTTTGGCTATTGAAAGGGACTGAGAAAGTTTGTAAGGAAACGAAGTTCAGAGACGGTCATGGAGGATTTCGGTTCGGCGCTAGAGAAGAACGTGGCGGATCTGACCGTGATGGACGTGTACGACATCGCTGCGGTCGTGGGCCAGGAGTTCGAGCGCATTATTGATCAGTACGGATGCGAGGCTCTGTCCCGACTCATGCCCAAAGTGGTCCGTGTGCTGGAGATCCTGGAGGTCCTGGTGAGCCGGAACAGCATCAGTCCAGAGACCGAGGAGCTGCGTCTGGAGCTGGACCGGCTGCGGCTGGAGCGGATGGAGCGGCTGGAGAAGGACAGGAAACATAAGAAGGTGCTTTTATAGACAACAGAATATATTTACCTGATCTAAATAACCAGCTCGTTCATTTAACTCTGTTTTAGTGACACTGGTAGCCAGAATTAAAAAGACAGGTGACTGTACTTGTCTGTGACGTCACAGCATATGGGCACAAACATTTTACGTATAAAAGTATACATTAATAAGTTTTCAATTAAAGTATTTTAATATGTGTGTAGATATTATTATGTTATATATAAAACTATAAATGCGTTTAGTAATAAATATATTAAAGTGTATAAATAAAATGTCTATGTGTGTGTGTGTGTGTATATATATATATATATATATATATATATATATAAATAATAAGTAAAGAGATGTTTATGTTATAGTTATATAATTAACATAATATATATTATAAAAAAATCGTATATATATATATCTATCTATATCTATATCTATATCTATATATATATATATATATATAGATATATAGATATATATAGATATTACATTTTAATTATGTAATTAATTAGATAAAACATTATATACAGTGTATATACATGCTGTTCAAAAGTGTGCAACGTTTGTGAATTAAATCTTTTATGCTCATCACGGCTGGATTTATTTCATAAAACAAATACAGCGAAAACCATAATATTGTAAAATAATATAAAATATTTATGTACATTTAAAATGTAATTTATTCCTTGATAAGCTGAATTTTTAAGCATCATTACTGGTCTTCTGTGTCTCATGATCCTTCAGAAATCATTCTAATATGCTGATATAATATATTTATTATAAATGTTGTAAACCTTTTCTTTTCTTTTTTTGGAGCCTGTGATACTTTTTTCGGGATCGTTTGATGAATAAAAAGTAATTACAAGAACAGCATTTATTCAAAATAGAAATCTTTTCTAACAGTATAAGTCTGAAAGTATACTGCTTTTTTCTGCTTTTACTTTGCACTAACATGTTCATTATTTTATGCGGCTCAAGTTGTTTGCCAATGGTGTTTCAGAACAAAGCAGTGCATGCAAGGGAATTTCTAAGTTTCTGTCTGGGACAGGAAATGATGTAATCATAACCACAGTCCATCATCATCATCATGTAACATCATGTCCATTGGGACAGTGAGCAGATATGCGACAAATCTAAATCTCACGAGGCTGATAAGGCATATAAAAGTCTCACATAAATCAGAGCTTTGAATACGGCTTTTTATCTGTGTCCTTCTCTGAAGATGTTCATATGGTCCTGCTTTCTATGTTTTTGCTGATTGTTTCAGATGTTACGTAACTCTAGTGAAGGTCAGCGGTTAAATATACACTCGTGTATATTTCATGAGCCGCTTCTGAAAAGTGTGTGTGGTTGTGAACAGGAGCTGGAGCTGGTGGAGGATGTGTGGAGAGGAGAAGCCCAGGATCTGCTGTCCCAGATCGCACAGCTGCAGGAGGAAAACAAAGCGCTGCTCAACAACCTGTCCGTCAAAGAGTGTCCGATGACAGAGGAGGATATACAGAAACAGGAAGGTAGTGTTTGGAAAAGAGATCAGTCTCACACTATACTATATCCCACAATGCACTGCGCTTCACTTGACCTTCCATTTCCAATATGCTGGCATACAACATTATTAGACAGCCAAAACAATATGTTTACACAAAATTGTTTTAAAAACACAAAATAACAATATTATTTCTTAGATGATACAGGGTTCATAAAGTCTTAATTCACTCTTTCACAAATGAAGGCTTTAAAAGGTCTTAAATCATAAAGTTATGGAATTAAATGTTGCATGCATTGCCAAAAACTCATGTCTTCTTCAGTGTTTTTGTCTTGCTTTCCAGTAAAAGTATCTGAACATCCTTAAATCAAGATACATTTACTTAAGATGCTAAATAAAGATATAATGTCAAAATTAAGAGAGTTTATGCTTCAAAATAAGAACAAACGTCTGTCAGTGAAGTATGACTTGTTCTTCCCTTTGAATCAAGTAGATTTCTCTGAGCCCATAAACTCTCTTTGATCATTCAGATTTTGATCAGTTTCACAGTAAACAAGACTTTTTATCTGACCTCATTTTGCTTCTCAAGTCAACGAATCTTGATTTAAGAATCTTTTAACTCTTGTACTGGAAAACAAGACAAGAATACTGAGACCGTACTTCATTTTTGTAATTTCATCAGAAGGTAAGTAAAAGTTATTTAAGCTTTGTTTTGTTCAAATTAATTAAAAAGTAATGGAGAATTTTATGTACTTAGTCTTAAAAAGACTTCGAGTGACGTGTGTGTACATAAATATATGTAATATAAATATATATTTAATATATATTATATAATGTAATAAAATGTTTTATTTTAGAACTCTATGACTTATTAGCAGACTTGATTTAGACTGGCTAGTTAATTAATAATGTTACACAAAATTACACACACACAAAAAATGTATTAATATTATATAGCATTAATATTAGTTAGCTAATTTATAATAGATAGTTAATAAAAAATGCATATTTTTATCAATTTACTCTATTTGACTTATCAGACTTAAGCCAGACTGCTATATATATATATATATATATATATATATATATATATATATATATATATATATATATATATATATATATATAGCACGTGCCAATTAGGTTTTGTATGTTTTGCAAGCGTGAGGGAGGAATTAAAAATAATTTTTGTATATAACTCTAAATATTCCTTTGAGGCATGCGACTCATAATATTTCTAGGTCATGACAAACGTGAAGTGGGTCAGTGGTTGTGTGTCAGATTCTCTGCATGGACACAACTCTATTTTAGGAGCAGCAACATGGGCGTTCAGTCAGGAAGTTATCTGCTGCTTATAGTGTCTGTCAGACGTCTTGCGTCTGTCCTTATTTCCAGTGACCTGATCCATGCAAACAAAACACCATCCTGAAACTTCCTGCAACTAGTGAACTAGTGATCAAAAATGCCAGATATTTATGCCAGCTATTAATTAAGCATGCGTTATAGTTTTGATATTTCCTTGAATGTCAGTTCTTTATGTAATAAATGTTTTTGTTTTTATTTGATGCCAGGCATGACCGAGAGGGAACGGCAGGTGATGAAGAAGCTGAAGGAGGTTGTAGATAAACAGCGAGATGAGATCCGTGCCAAAGACCGTGAGCTGATGCTCAAAAACGAGGACATTGAAGCAGTAAGAGTCATGTTCTTGCTGAGCGAATCCCATTGTTAGCAGCAGTCAGTGCACTGATGTTTATTCAAGGAAACAAGAAATAAAGTTGTCAAATTCTTCTGTTTTGCTGTTAAAAAATAACATCATAGTCTAACCATCCTATGAAATCACAGTGGATAAAAGCACAGTTTCACTCTGATATTCATCATATTGTGGATGTTTAATGTGTCACACATGCGGTTTCTTCCAGCTCCAGCAGCAGTTGAACCGGCTGATGAAGATCAACCATGACCTGAGGCATAAGATCACGGTGGTGGAGGCCCAGGGTAAAGCGCTGATCGAGCAGAAGGTGGAGCTGGAGGCGTCTGGTCAGGCACGGCAGCAGGAGATGGGTAACCTGCGACAGGAAGTGGCCCGTCTTAAGGAGCACCTTAAAGAGCAGGGCAAGACCAGCACTGAGACGGAGGAGTCTGTAGGACCACCTTCACCTGCACAGGTACATGAATGTTGATGGGTGCCGCAGTGATTTTGTCAGTTTTACACACATTTAGCAGCTCATGAACTCTCTGCTAAATGGGTTATGAACTGAAAATTTTCATTGCATCTTTGCTTCATTCCAATGCATTGAGACACCTCAGTGTTCATCTGCAGCATTCGGTCATTTCTATTTCTATTTGAAGGAAGTAAGTGTCAGGATCTTCACATGGTGTCCATAATGAGTCAGAATGAAACTTCAATGAGTCACAGTCTCACAGGAAACTAGGATTAGAATACAAATCGGTGCACAGTGTATATGGTTTTGTATGCAAGTTTCAAAAGTGTATGAATTGAGGCTTCCAGTTAATTTGTGAACTCTTGGAACTCATTATGTTTAACATTGTTACATTCAGTGCAATGCACACATTTACTTAGTTTAAATGGCTTATTTGTCAGTAAAGACCAATGGCATGGTACATTTGTTCAAAATTATTTGTATTTGTATTTGTATGATTTAATTTAATTATCAAAACTTAGCACTTTAATATTGAATATCAAATGTGAGTGTTGGCCTGGTGGCTTTGCAGTTTGAGTGCACTATATTAATTTACACTACCTTTCAAAAACAATTATTATTATTTTTTTAATAACTTAATACTTTTATTCAGCAAGGATGCAAATTAAGCAGAACAAAGGTTTTCAACACTGATAGAAAGAAGAAATGTTTCCTGAGCAGTAAATCAGCATATTAGAATGATTTCTGAAGGATCATGTGACACTGAAGACTGGAGTAATGATGCTGAAAATACAGCTTTGAACACACGAATAAATTACGTTTTACAATATATTCAAATAGAAAGCATTTTTTTTATATGTTAATAATATTTCACAATATTACAGTTTTTACTGTATTTTTGATCAAATAAATGCAGCCTTGCTGAGACTTTTTTCAAAAACAGAACAAAAAACTTTTGAACGGTAGTGTTTACATTAAGAGGATACCTAAAAATCAAATACAAAATTTAAGATGAATCACATGACAGCAAAAAAAATAAAAATAAATAATAAAATAATGAATAATGATAGTAGTTATATTTTTACAGAATTTTATGTAGTAAAAAATATAACTTAAAATTTTAAGTGCAAAGTTATTTTTTGGGAAATTATTTTTAACTTTTTTTTTTTTTTTTTTTAAGTAGAAACTCCTTGCTGAAAATTATGCAGATTGTGTTTTTTATAACTTTGATTTTGTGCCATTTCATTCATTCAAACAAACACTCCCGATTAAATGTTTGTGACCACAGTCGTCTAAAACGGCCCCTTCCTGGGGTCAGGATTTAGCTTCTGAGCTCCTGGCTGGGGGCCTGGAGAAAGAGGAAAGTCCCCTCCATTTCATTCCCTGCACCGGGGCCCCAGAAGCACTGACAGAGGATGGTGAGGAAGGGAAGGATGAAGAAGATGCTGCATTTTTATGGGTAACCCTGCAGCAGCAGCATCTAAGGATAGCATGGAGTGTAAACTAACACCTGAACCGTATCTGTGTCTGTTTGCACGAGTCACGCAAGAACAACAGCAACCCCACAGAGTGTGTCCGACTGGTTCTGTACCAACATACAACAGACTGTATGAGTAGTGCACGGACTGCTTTAGTCCTTTACACTCATTGTGAAAGTCTGTTAATACAGCCTGCATGTGTTCAAGTGTTTGTACTGAATGCAAACCATGTGACTGAATCAAATGTTAACTCAATCATGATCATATGATATCTACTGTAAAATAAAGCACCAATCATATACTGTTATTCATTTACCAGTGATAAATGAAGGCCAGTGATAATGTCAGTGGACATATTTCCCATTGAAACAGGAACCAGCAGCTGTTCTGTTCAAATCATTTCCTATGAGAACAACTGTAATTGTTTTGTGGTGTGATTTTTGTTCTACATTAACAGCAGTGAAATCAGGTGATATCTGAGTTGTTTTGAGGATGCTCTGACAGTGTGTCTAGTTTAAATGTCTTCAGCAGTTAGCTGCTCTGTGTAAAAGCTAGTGACTGTAAGTGTTCTCTGATCCACCAGGAGGTGCTGTGTGATGATGACATGTCCTCTAATGATCCAAAAGACCCCAACCGCCCTCGATTTACCCTGCAAGAGTTGCGTGACGTCCTGCATGAGCGCAATGAGCTGAAAGCAACGGTCTTCATGCTACAAGAAGAAATTGCATATTTCAAAAGGTCAGCTGTCTTGACGTTCAACTTTAAGCTGTGGAATAATAAAAAAGACTTTTTCTCTCACACTTCTGACTTTTTTTTTTTGGAATTCTGAAGGGAAAATACAACAAATGTGATGTTATAAACACAACATTTAAAGGAGATAAGAATAAAAAAAGGCAGAATTGAGAAAAGCTTTTTTTTTACTTTTTACTCCATGGTTTGTGAGAATTTAAACTCAGAATTCCGAGAAATGAAGTCAGCATTGTGAGATATAATCTCTGAATTCTGAGGAAAAGTCCAAACTGACGGATGTCATTTTAGATATTTGAGAAAAAAAGACTAAATTGTGAGATAAAAATTAGCAATTACTTTTTATTCAATGGCAGAAACAAACCAAATAAATAATTGCAAGATGTTAACTCTGAATTCAGAGGAAAAAAAGTCCAGATTGTGAGATATAAATTTGCATGTACAATAGAAGGCAGGATTAATAAAAAACATAATTACGATTAAAAACTAAAAAGTTTAACTTTTTAATTCCCTGGTGGAAACATTCACAGTGGAAATTCCATGGTGGCTTCCATACATGTAGGTGTGTATGGAGATATATATATATATATATATATATATATATATATATATATATATATATATATATTAGGGCTGTTAATCGATTCATTTTTTTAATATAATTAATTACATGATGTGGCGATTTAATTAATTGAATTAATCGAAAATTACATTTGGCTGTGAAAATACCCCTAGAAGATAATTTAAAGCCATTATTGTGTTAAATGAGAAAAATATCAAGTAGATATTAAAAAAATAGCTTTAGAAAATGTATTACACATAAATGTTTACCGGTAAGCTTCAATTGCAACATAAACCATGGAACATAATTTGAGAAACATCTCCGTATTTTGGTTCATACCATGAAAGTCATTGGTAACCAGCTCAGCTGATTGGAAAAAAATGAGCAAAAACAGTCAACATTGTAGCCTATCAAAAACACAATATTAACTTCTTATTTACCAGACTGTTGTATAAAATCACATTTGCACTTGTGCTATTCTGGACAAATTGTGTGATATTGCTCTTGCTGTTGTGATATCGCTTATCAATACGATACAAAAACTCATACAGTTGCATTTTTTGCCCCAATATCTTAAATATGAAGGGCATATAACTGCATTTTATAGGCTACATCATGCAGTGAGTTGTTGCCCTGCATCATATTTGTCAACAGTTAACTGTATGAAGTGAAAGATGACCTACAGGTCTTGGGAGGGGAGGGTGTGTTTATTGCGTTAAAAGTTTTTAATTGTGTTTTTTCTTCCTTTTCTTCCATATCCAACTAATTGATGAATTAATGCACTAAAACGAAAAGCCCTATATATATGTGTATGTATGTATGTATGTATGTATGTATGCATGTATGTATTGCTAATTTATTTTTCAATCACATTACAGTGAGGAACAGGAGGAGGAAACAGGTCCACCACTGCCAGACCCGGCTTCTACATTTCGGCCAAGCTCACGCTCCAACTTTCAGCCGGAGTCAGGGATAAAACGACTGTGCGTACTGCTACAAGAGCCAAACATGTACACACACCTGCACACACTTATATCACAAACACCAATCTTATAAATCTGCATCATTTTGCTCCTTTGTGTTTGAAACAGCCTTTGCATTAGGAACACAAATATGATGCCCAAGAATATTTAAATTGATTTCTGATTTTTACAAGCGACTTGCATTGCAGTCAAAATATGCATTTTAACAGCTCATGCATTTCCCTGGGAATTGAACACAAGACATGCTGTTTGAGCTGAAGAATCACAATACCATTAAAAAATGGTTACACATTCACTAAACTGCAGCTTGACGGACACATTTAGAGTTTTATGACATGTTATGACACATGTTGGCATCCATATACCCTTGTTTTACTAAAAGGCATGACCATCATTAATGCTGCCATCATTAAGGCTAGGATGTGTCCAGATGAAGCAGAATGACATTTCAGGTGGTTCTGGGTGTATCATCTCTTTGCTCAACTCTCCATATCTGTGCCTCTTTGTCCCAGGATCTTCACAGCCATTATGCCGATGGTGGCGGCTGGGTTGATTCCAGATGACCCCACTTTACAGCCAATCAGACGACTTATTTCCCTTGTACGAACTTTTGGTGGTTCGCCTCTGTGTTCTTTGCTGTTTTAACACTTTATCCTCCCTGCATGTGATGGAGCTGCATTGCCCCCTCATCTCACCCCCCCCCCCCCCCTCATTAGAGCCACTGATTGTAAAGCGCACATTCTGATTGGCTGATTGTGGGGCTATCTGTGCGACCAATCAGCAGGAGGATCGTTAGAATCAGCCAGTCAGAATCAAAGTCCGGCTCACTCCTCTAACACTAGTGCTGTGCTGTAACTACTATATAACATTGTCTCTGTATATTGCCAACTAAAAGAGTGCTTTATAGAGGTGCAGGGAGATTAAACGCTTGATTATCACTGCTTGTATGACCTGAAATATGTTAATATGCCTTTTTGTAAATTTATATCTGGAAAGATCGTAGTGAAACTGTAGAGATGAGGTTATGGTACAGTAGGTTGAAATGCGTAGCTCATATTTCATGCCAAAATTTAAAATTGTATATATATATATATACAGTACAGACCAAAGGTTTGGACACACCTTCTCATTCAAAGAGTTTTCTTTATTTTCATGACTATGTAGAATTGTAGATTCACACTGAAGGCATCAAAACTATGAATTAACACATGTGGAATTATATATGGAATTATATACATAACAAAAAAGTGTGAAACAACTGAAAATATGTCATATTATAGGTTCTTCAAAGTAACCACCTTTTGCTTTGATTACTGCTTTGCACACTCTTGGCCTTCTCTTGATGAGCTTCAAGAGGTAGTCACCTGAAATGGTCTTCCAACAGTCTTGAAGGAGTTCCCCGAGAGATGCTTAGCACTTGTTGGCCCTTTTGCCTTCTGTCTGCGGTCCAGCTCACCCCTAAACCATCTCGATTGGGTTCAGGTCCGGTGACTGTGGAGGCCAGGTCATCTGGCGCAGCACCCCATCACTCTCCTTCTTGGTCAAATAGCCCTTGATGCCTTCAGTGTGACTCTACAATTTTAATAGTCATGAAAATAAAGAAAACTCTTTGAATGAGAAGGTGTGTCCAAACTTTTGGTCTGTACTGTATATATATATATTAACAATTTAACAGTGCTATTAACAATTCATTGCATCCAAAATAAAAGTTTTTGTTTATATAATATATACATGTATATATGTGTGTGTGTATATATATATTTTTTGCATCACATGAAAATCTATTAAAATAATGCACAACAAATATTTTTTATAGAATTTTTTTTTTGGTTTTGATTTTGGTGTGAAATATATTTCTTCATTCAGTATAGCCATAAACCGGCTGTGCTTTTTTTATCAATAGAAAATTAAAAGTGCTTAAAAGTAACATAAACAAAACACAACTCGAAAACATTTCTGAAACATTCAAGTTCATTAAAGATAATTGACGGACACATTCATACATGAAAATGCAAACCAGTTGTGCTGACGCCATGTGTTATGTTCACAGGTTTAGCTTCTTTTCCCGCGACAAAAACCGAGGCTCTCAGAGGAGGATGCCACAGATGGGTGACGGCTTCGGCTCATGGAAAGAGGACATGGACACAGAACAGGCCCAGGAGGCATTACAGCACATGTAACGAACACAACGCTCCGCTAACCGCTAACCTGCACCATGTGACCGTATGCCACATTTACGCTCCTTTCATGGTCACTTCCACAGCACTGCGTCTGCAAGCAGTTGAGACAAGAGCTCACAAAGGGAACACGGGGGACGGGGCTGTTTAGAGTTACTGATAGAATGTGGCCCTCACCTTCACCCAAAGATACTGTGAGGGAGTTTTATGTGCCTATTTTGTTCGATAGTTAGACTATTGCACATGACAAGTTACTGTAAGTAGATGATCAAATAGATTTCTTACATTATTCTGATGATGTTTAAAGAGAAGATGCCTTCAGTAGATAAGATGCATATCTATTTTAATTCAAATTGAATTATGAGTGAGAATATGCACGTGGCTGAAGAAAAAATTAGGGATTTTAATTTTTAGTTGCTAGGACAGAGATTGTCTGAAAAGGATGGTGGCATTATATGTTGAATAATGTTTGAACCTTTTTTTTTTCCTTATTGCACAGTAGCCTGATATATATATATTTTTTGGCACACTGACATTTTAAGAATTTAAAGGAATATCAAGTGTTCAGAATTTCATTTCTGGTGACATCCTTCATGACATGCTGTCAGTTATCAGAGAAAATCATTTTAACTTGTTCCTCATTTTGTAGCAACAGTCAGACATTTTATTTACAGGAATGCACTTGATATGGAGGTGTATAGGGCAAAACATTAAAATCAGAAATGTGCCTCTAAAAAAAGCTCTTATATTTATTTTTATGTTCAAATTTTTTATTTTTTTGTGGTAGTGAATTGTGTTTTGTGGGAAGAGGTTACTATACCATGCAAAGATCACCAAGGCTGCATTTACGTGATCAAATAATGCAGTAAAACATTTTATTACATTTAAAATTTTCTATTTTACAATGTAATTTATTCCTGTGATGCGCAGCTGAATTTTCAGCATCATTAATCCATGATCTTCAGAAATCTTTATAATATGCTGATTTGCTGCTTAAGAAACATTTTTGATTATTAGCAATGTTGAAAACAGTTGTGCTGCTTTATACTTTTTGTGATTTTTTTCATAATTCTTTGATGAATGGAAAGTTCAAAAGAACATTTGAAATGGAAATCTGTTAGGCCTATACCATTATAAATGCCTTTACACTTCTGATTAATTGAATGCATCCTTGCTGGATAAAAGTATTAATTTCCTTTTAAAAAAACTTTTGAACAGTTGTGTACTACTTTTTGAAACCGTATATTTGAACATTTCTCCCATAGCAGTGCCCGATATACTTCTACTGTACATGTATTATCACACACTGAGTACCAAGTCAAATTCATTTTATGTGGCAACTGACAGCATGTCACATGTTCTTCAAAAAACCTGGAATCATGAAACAAAGCTTTACATGCCTTAAGTGTTTCTGCAGTGTGTTAAAGCAGAACTATATTAATAATCCATAGTTTGCTGGCATCTGAAGTATCTATCATATTGCCAGAGGTTTTGCATTGCTTGAATGGTGCTTTCACTGGCAATAATAGAAGTGTAGAGTAAAAGCATGGAAATACGTGCCTATTTTAAAGTGTGTTGATAAAGGCAGCTTTGTAAGTTAGAAAAATACAAGCCTTTGGGCCTTAGATCAATTGTTGAACAGCTAGTACGTCACTCTACTGAGGAGGATATCCAGCAACAAGAACTGGATCAAATGTATCGTTAATATGGATATGATGCATAACTCATCTCATTGTGTATTAAAATATTTTATACCATGTATTTTGAGATATCTTGAATCATTGAAGCGCTATTTGTATGCCAAATGATTTGTTCTTTAGTAAAAATCTACTGAAATTAAAATTTCAAGGGATGCATGAACATTTTGTCATTGTTTACTTGGCTTAATGTCATTCCATTTTGTATGAGTAAATAATGGCAGCATTTTAATGTTTGAATAAATGTATTTCAAACTAAATTCATTTAAGTGGAAAACAAAAATGAGGTAATTTACACTATCATTCAAGAGCGGTTTCTTCTGCTCTCCAAGGCTGCATTTATTTGATCTTAAATAGAGTAAAAACTCTTATTTGTGAAATATTGCAATTTTAAATTAAAATTTCTATTGGATATAAACAGAATTACATTTTAATATAAATTTTTTTGATGCGCAGCTGAATTTTCAGCATCATTCCTTCCATCATTCTTCAGTGTCACATGATCTTCAGAAATCATTCTAATATTCTGATTTACTGCTCAAGAAACATTTCTTGTTAATTTTGAAAGCAGTTGTGTTGCTTGTGGAAACCATGATACATTTTTTTTATTCTTTAATAAATAGAAAATAAATAGAAAATTCAAAGAACAATGTTTATTTGAAACAGAGTAGAAACGCAAATATCTTTCACTTGTGATCAATTTAATGCATCCTTGCTGAGTAAAAGTAATAATTTCTTAACTAAAAATAATCTTTCCATTCCTAAACTTTATAGTTTGGATAAACTTTTATTTAAAATTTTATCCACATTAGTGTGAAAAAATATAGAATAAGAAAAGAAAGTATTGTATGCTAAGCTTCATTCTCTGTCTCTGTAAGAGACTCTGTATCGTCTGTCTTCCCTTCTGTTGAAGTCTCTCTCTCCGCTTCGGTCCCGCTGGTGTTTCCAGTCTCCTTTCTCTTCTGAGTCGCCGTGGAATCTAGCCTTGGAGCGTCCGCTCTTGTTCGAAGTCCACGAAGAGCTCGTATTGGTCCACCAGCAGCTTGCTGGTATCTCTCCAGGCTCTTCTCACCGAACGCTCCTCTTTGTATTCAACGAAAGTGTAACGCTTGGAGAAACCCGGACCAGATGTACCCTGCGGATGTCTCCAAACTTGGAAAAGACTTCCTGGAGCTTGTCCTCAGACATCAGTGGATTCAGGTGTGCCACGAACAAGGTTAGGTCGGGGTCACTGGTCACACCCTTGTTAGGCTGGTAGCGGCCATCATGGACGGCTTTGTCGTGGGGCTCCATATCTGTGCCATCGATGCTGCCCACTTTGAGAGGGTCGTAAACCTTCGCCACAGGACTCCACTTGCTCATCATCTGACAGAGGTCAGAATTTATAGATTACATTTTAGAATTCATGCAATAATTAATTCAAAATACAGTTTCTAATAAAAATGTAACATCTAATTAAAAACTATGATAATTTTTGTATTTAAAGGTTTCTAGATTACAATTTAAAATAAGTTATGCAATAAATGCATGCAATCAAGTTCCTAAGGAAATATCTTACTCAAAATTAGAATAATCCTTAAAAAGTTTGTAAATTACATTGTACAATATTTTTTGCAAGAACTCATGCAAAATAGTTTTTTAGTTGATTATAATTTCCTGAAGAACGTTAACTAAAAAAAGATGAGTACTATAAAAATAAATATATAAAATGTATATGATTTTAATGTGAAATCCAGTTCTAATATGTTCCAAGTACTAATATGTATATATATATATATATATATATATATATATATATATATATATATAATTTTATTTTGTGCATGTGAAATCCAGTTCCTTAACAAACACTTAACTAAAAATCGACTTATAAAATAAATAAATATATATGATGTATGATTTTATTTTGTGCATGTGAAATAAAGTTCCTAAAGAAATAGTTAAAAAAGACTTATATAAAATTAAACAATATATAAGACATAAAACACATCGTGCTTTAGTTGAAACAGGATCATCTGACCGTTTATACCTGGTTTAGCAATCATTAAAAAATAACGTGCTGTACAATTTTAGTTTACAACTCATAGTCATATCCTTTTGATGCATTTTCTGTTGCTTTTATTTTTTTAATCTTTAATAATCTCAGGCATATAATTTCCATAGTACAACAATATATGAAAACAAACCTTGTTTGCGTCGTCAAATTGTCCGCGTGGAAACTCTGGCTGAGCTGTAAACGGGCCGTGCGCGTCTCTGACGTCATCAGGTTTTCCGCGCAATCCATTGCGTCACACACACACGTTAAAATAGTCTATTTAAAAATATTATAAAAAGAACATTTGGGAGTAAAATACAAATTTTAAGAACTTGATGTGAAATTGAGATTTATTCTGAAACATTCTGCTCTTTAATTAGGCCACTAATTAAATGAGCAAATTTATGACAAATCATAGATATCTATTATATATATCACATCACACACACACACACATCATATAAGCATCAATATACGTTTTCTCCAGACCTTTGGCCATCACTGTGTATACAATGACAGAGGCAAAGCATTGCATAAAATCATTTATTTAAACAATGTATCTACCATCTCATACAGATTGATTGGAACATCTCAGTCAGCTTTTGGTCATCAACACTCAGTTTTGTGTAACATGTACTGCTTTGTTCAAGTAAATCACGACACACTCAGCATTGTACAACAGTAACATTTCAAATGATATCAAAGTTTGGTTTCACATTCCAGTTTTCTGAACCTTTTAAAATGTCGCTCCTTTTAGCATCGGCTTTCTGCTTCAAACATAAACGTTTGGGCATCATAAATAATTATTGCTAAGCCTCTAACTACCTTAGATTAGATTAAGAAAACTCTTATAAAAATGCAGAAAGTTGGACTATAACTGCATGCTTTGGAAGCACTGATCTACCAATATATAAAATATACAAAAAGAAATGTGCCGAAACTAGCATGTTAGAGCAGGATAAATATCTTAAAAGTAGGACACGTCGAATATGTACCGCAATCTAACGTGTTAGACATGTAAGTCACTGTGTGACAAACCCATACACTTACTAGCCCCAAACATTCTGTTTACTAAGGCAATGATTACATTAAAAACTGTCTAGTTAAGAAACAAGGTGTCTTTCCCTCCTCAGTACATTAATGTTTTAGCCATGGATGAGCTTCTATCGAAGCTTTACTGCGGTCGCCATAGTCATAAAGAAGTTCTTCTCCTTCCTGGATGTCTCTGGAGGCCACGAGGATAAGGTGAGGTATTCCATTAATATCATGGAGTTTGGTTTGACAATTGCCATTTTTACTGTGGTTGATGAGCCTTCCCAATCGATCTGACTCTTTCGTAGCGTCCACACTGTCGGAGAAGAAATGTGCTAGATTTCAGACAGCGTTTAAAAGGTTTCACTGTTAATTAAAATGATATTCCAATTTCTGACAATTTGCTTACACTCCGTCCATCCTATATTTAGATAAGTTTGTTTCTTCATCAGAACAGATTTGGAGAAATGAGCATTACATCATTTGTTCACCAATGGATCCTCTGCAGTGAATGGGTGCCATCAGAATGAGAGTCCAAACAACGGTTTGAAGTTTAAAATGTCTTAATAATGCACTTCATCTCTTCTTTTGATGGAGTGGAGTGCTGTGGATTTACTTGTGGATTATTGTGATGTTTTTATCAGCTGTTTGGACTCTCTTTCTGACGGCACCCATTCACAAGTGATGTAATGCTACATTTCTCCAAATCTGTTCACATGAAGAAACAAACTCATCTAAATCTTGGATGGCATGAGTGTGAAAAGTAAAAATGTATTGCAAACGGTTTTAATTTAGCCTTTAGGACAGTTTACAACAATTCCCTTTGAATAAATTCAAGAAAAAACTAGATATAACAACTGTAAAATGCACTGTAAAATGTTTTTTTGTAATTTTAACGATAAAAGACCGTAGTAATTCTACAGTAAAGAAATAATTGGTTAATAGTAAGTTTACAGTACAGTTGACATTTTACAGTAAAATACGGTTATTTACAGTTTTATGAAGTAAAAATGAACAAGTTATCTTCAAACTGATAGTGAAATCAATAAATTGCATTCCCAGAATTCCCTGTGAGATTTTACAATTGTTGGTTTTTCTTATCAGTTATGTACATTAGGGTTTTGTTAAATTACTGTTAATTGTATTATTTTAGTGTCATGTGTTTTTTTTTCCATGACCGTGTTTTGTTTTTGTGTATGACACGTTCACTTTCTATAGTATTTAAATCAGCTTGTGGAAAAGCTATTTGTGATGAGAAGGTGACAATGAATCAAAGTTAATTTATATGGAGGTTGTCAGTATATTATAAAGGTACAAACCAGATTTTACTACCTTATTATAGTTGGTAAGTTAACATATCAGTTAATGAAATGTTTTTTTTTTTACTTTATATTTTATATGTATTTTTTGTATGTTTTTTTTTTTACTATATTTCACAGATTTTTATTTATTTACATTTTTTATTCCAGTGGGTGTGATGCTTGGACCTACCAATATGTTTTGCTGAGATACTGGAAGTAATACATGTAGCAGCCAGTGGTTGGATCTTGTGCGTATAAAGCCTCCCTTTTTTTGGCGTCCGTTATCTGCAGCAGATCTCCATGATACTCCACTACATACTGACCTTTCTGGAACTTCTGTGTGGCAAAAACTCCCCTGCCCTTTCCTTCAATGTATCTGACCTGTCAAAACAACATGAAGGTAAGCTTGTGTCCATCCAGCAGAGTTCATCATGAAACTGAATTCATCATGCCCAAAATTACCATCATTCCATTCTCAATCCCGTTTGTGATCAGCATGTCTATGTGCCTCTTCTCTTCACACTGGTGACAGAAAACAGGCATATGCATTAATATTTTAACTTCAGCTGAAATAACGCCTATGAAAAAAACTAAATCTGAGCACTACCTTCAGTTCACTTTTGCTTTTTCTGGAGCTTCGTCTGATGGGGAAATAATCTGTAACCTTTCGGCTTAGAGTGCTCTTGGTATCAGCACTGCAAGGCAAAAATGATTAGTAATCCAAAAAAACGTCAATGAAAGAAATACTGTTCATAATACAGTAAAAAAAACAAAAAAAACTATGTAGATAATAATAATGTTAATTAACAATATGCAATAATAAAATGTATATATAAAACATTATATAATATTATATTTTTATATCACTGATATACTATTATCAATTATACTAAAATATAAATAAATTTTGAACTAGATTTTTATAATGTCTGTTTAACATTTTAAGTATTTTATTGTTTTTACATACGAGTGTATAGTTTACGTTTAGGTTTTATTTTATAAATGAGAGAATGAGGAATAGCTTAAATTTTTTTCTATATTTTATTTTATGGTAATGTTTATTTTATTTCAAGTAACGAAAATATTTTTGTAATGTTTCAGTTAATGATATTATAGTTAGACTAAAGTATTTTTGTAAAATATTTAAAAAGGAATAAAAATTATAATATTTAATAATTACATTGTTAACAGTTTTGTTATATATATATATATATATATATATATATATATATATATATATATATATATATATATATATATATATATATATATATATATATATATATATATATATATATATATATATATATATATATACACACACACACATATACACACATATAAAGAGGGTTAAAAATGTACTTATTACTAAAGCAGTCTTACAATAATTACAATTCTAGAAATTAAATCATCATTACAAAAAGCTAGACAACAAAGCTGCCCGTCTTGTTTCTGAACAAAATAAAAAAAAATTAATTCCTTCGATTTTTAAGCAAGTACATCATGTGGCTTACATTCTCTGTGTGGCTTTCTTTACTTTAACTTTGCGACGGGCTGGTTTCCTTTGACTGGGGGAAGTGATGTCACTGCTGGCGTGGATGTATGACGCAGTGCAATGCAGCTGATGTGTTTTCTCCTCAGCTCTGTGCACGGAGTGCTGCAGCTCTTCATTCACAGCCATTTTTGGGAGGATGAACTCACCATTCACAGCACTGCCTCTCCTGGCTGTAGTAGACACAAATCAATGACTTGCAACAAATGCAGTGAATTTGTGAACAGTGTCGAGAGAGAGATAATGCATTAATTTCCTTCATCCTTACAATCTCCATGCTTCTGTGGCTCATTTTGCGTGCAGAACAATCGTGAAGTTTTCCCGTCCTGGATGAGTTTGACAGCGATGGCTTCATGATGCTGTGATTTGGAGCTGCTGTGCTGTAAGAGACGGTGAAATGGCGAGTGTCCGTTGCATATGATGTCCTGCAAAACAGTGAGATTTAGAAAGGAGGTGCCAACTGACTTGAGCTTTCTATGCATCTAAGCATAAAGTAGTGGCATACATCAAAATTTACTTTATTGGGCATAAAATAATTAATATACAATGGAGTAAAATGTGGTCTTGTATTAGGTATTCAATTCAGATACCAGACATGACAAAGAACATTTTGTAGTCATAATTTACACACTGTTATAAAGAAAAAAAAAGATTAAAAAAAAACAATAAATGGAATTGCACACATGGTGTATATTATTTATTTATTTATTTTTTAAATCCTACATTTAGTGTAAATGGTTTACAATTTGAATTAAATTAATTATAAGCTGAATCAACTGTAATTTTCCCATTTAAAACAGTAGCAGTGATTACAATATTACACTTTTGGTAATAAATAATTATTTTTATATTTTCTGTTGCCATTTTCATTTTAGTTTGCCTATTTAGTAATTTTGTTGTGAATTTTTTTTTGTTGTTGTTTAATTAGTTTTAGATGTTTTGGTAAATAAATTTAAACTAAACAAATATGAGAAAAATAATAGATTATGTTTTTTATATTTTATTTCAGTTTATATATATATATATATATATATATATATATATATATATATATATATATATATGTATATATATATATATACATATGTATATATGTATATATATGTATATATGTATATATATGTATATATGTATATATATGTATATATATATATATATGTATATATATATATATATATGTGTGTATATATATATATATATATATATATATATATATATATATATGTGTATATATATATATATATGTGTATATATATATATGTATGTATATATATATATGTATATATATATATATATGTATATATATATATATATATATATATATATATATATATATATATATGTATATATATATATATATATGTATATATATATATATATATATATATATGGGTCAAAAATTATCGATTTCTCTTTTATGCCAAAATTCATTAGGATACTGAGTAAAGATCATGTTCCATGAAAATATTTTGTAAATTTCCTACCGTAAATATCTAAACATAATTTTTGACTAGTAATATGCATTGCTAAGAACTTAATTTGGGCAACTTTAAAGTAGATTTTTTTTTAGCACCCTCAGATTCCAGATTTTCAAATAGTTGTACCTTGGCCAAATATTGTCCGATCCTAATAAACCATACATCAATGGAAAGCTTATTTGTTCAGCTTTCAATTTCAAGAAACTGACCCTTATGGCTGGTTTTGAGGTCCAGGGTCTCTAACACACACCTATATGTATATATATATTTGTATGTGTGCACTGAGAAATTAATTTACCAAGCAAAATTCCTTGTAAGTGGCATTAAACAACTTTCTCAATATGATTCTTTCTAATGAGTCTAATGCTTTCATATAAATAATTGTGAAAAGCAATAGAATAAAAATATTGAATTGAAGGCAACTAACCACATAATGATTTTCAAATGAAGACTATCGGAGTCGATCGTAGACTGCATAACGTAATTATAGTGGTGTAACTTTACCATGGTATTGACAGTTTCTGAACACGCCCACACTGGGCCTGTAGCAGCTGCGCTCGCGCGGTTTATAATGTTGTGCACCGCAGCGCTATTGTTCTTTGATCTGCTTTAAACGTCACAATCAAGTGTCCGAACACACACATATCACATATCACACATCACACCGAACACACACACACAAAGCCACATCCATTCATAGAACTGATCAAACAGAGACCCGAGGCAGTCGGTCCAGCTGGTGTGTTTCAGATGGAGAGTTGAGGATAAGAGCAGTTTACAGACGCATCCAATCACTGTCTGCGATCAGATCATCCTCATCTGCGAGGAAACGCCGTGTAACGTTAACCTACCCCGTTCATTTCAGTCCACTCTCTCTCTCTCCGAGCCGTATTGTTTTGAGCCGATGGTCCAGTCCAGTGTTTTTTCTCCTCTACACTTCTGTGCTTCTAAACGAGGACATTCACAAACAGATCCGTGTTCACGATGGACAAAAAAACAAGAAACTTTCGAGTAATTTTAATTAACACTTCTCCATCCGAGCTAGTTTCTACAGTTTCACGCCGCCATGTTTCACTTTTGTCTCATTCACGGGAGGAAACCATGTGAGCATTTAAATAACCAATGATGTTTGGAAGTTGTGTTCATATTGACCGGAAGATGGGGCTGTTAGGCGACTCACACTTCCTGCTTTAGTGTTACTTAAAATAATAATAATAATAGTAATAATAAAATACTAAAATAAAATAGCTATCGAAAATCTGATTTGGTGGTTGCATGGTAGTACATTTTTACGTTTTCATTTCAATTCTATGCAATTTTTTTGTTTATTTTATTTTAACCGCTTGTTTCTATAGGGTCAGTAAGAATAATAATAATATAAATCATATATATTTTTTCTTAATAATGGAAACACATTAAAGGACCTTACAAAAGGTCTAATAATTAATTTATGGGGTACAAAGACATTTTTAAGTGTTGGCCTGGAGTAGTACTTGAGTTTATTTTCCTCAAAATATATATTTGTTTACTTTATCAACTGTTTATTGAATTTTCTTCTGTGAACAGTAGTATAAAACAAAAAGCAACTGTGCAAATTTAAAACCCATCCCACCCCCTGGTAGAAGAAAAATAATAAATAAATACATAAAGTACAATAAATAATAATAATAAAGTAATATTAATACATAAAAGACAATAAAATAATATTTACAAAGATTTTAGAAAAGATGACACAACATTAAAAGATGATAACATAAATTAACAGTTTTCACGTTAGATCCATGTATACGAGAAGTTGAGAATTTAATATAATTCATTATAAACAAAATACAGCATAGAGCTGGAAAACCTACTTGTATGACCTTCATGTAATAAAAGGGTCCATATGACAAATAGCAACAGAACAAAGTAAATACTTAAGAAAGCGTTTCACATGATGTAAGAATAAAAAAGGAGGAGAACATAAACTAACAGGATGATATATGATACACAACAGAACAACAACCATAAATCAAAATGCAACAGCCACGCATACAATAAAAAATAAAAGAAACACACAAATGCTCAAAATTAATTTAAAAAGCTTTTAAAAATGTTATAGTTTTTACAAATGGGAGGTGTTTTCTTTTATTTCTGTTGGAGATTTAAGGTTATTATTGCAGGATACAAAATACAATGATTTGTTCTGTGTGTGATTCTATAGGAGCAGAGAGTAGAAGAGTAGAAGTCTTGCAAAATAACAATTAAAAACAATATAATATATATGACGTATAATAAGTAATAAAATAATATAAAACATAACATTAACTTTTTAAATGTTCATTATTTTGTCATTAAAAATCCTAAAGGTCCTTAATAAATATCTTAAAATCTCAAAAACCTCAATGCTTTATAGACATATATTTAACTTTTTAACATGTTAACAGGGGTATATTATGTCCGTATAACACATAACATTTTGATCTGTTGACTTTTTATACTTTCCACTAGTTTAAGTTACTTTCTTCATCTCTCAAAGGGTTTTAGGACAATATTAAAAATACAGTACACAAAGATTGTTTAACGATGTTCACATTTGGTTGAAATAATTTATAGATTTAAATGTTCATCTTCTGATATATTGGTTGTTTTCAACCTTTGTCATAAAACAGAGGTCAGACTCTTCCTTTGACCTTACCAGCATGGCTCCAGACGTGTTATTGGAGGAAACGATTTTCCCCGCGTCACTTCCTGAAAGTGAGGAAGGGGGAGGTCACGTGACAAGGCTTGGGCGCTCTCCTTCTCCGACTACTTTTGATTTAAAAATATAATCAAACATCTCGATTCTTATGTACGGGCTCCAGTGCTTTGTGAAAGATGGTCGTAGGCCGGCTTTCGACCAATGCTCCTCGACGCGTCACGCAAGTCGCGTTGGGAACATTTCTGGACAAGGGATCGAGTGTTTTGTGGGCTGCAGCGTCACGTGACCCGCACGCGCCTCGGGTAAAGATGGCGCGCGGCGGTTAGAAAACAAGCAGCGCGAGCAGCTGCGACATCCTGCACTCCGCCGCGACGTTTGGGATCCGTAGAAACTGAGTGGAGTAGGTGTTTTTCTTACTGGACATCAGCTGTCAGACGGCGGATTTAATCTGTTTCCTGTCACGCTTACAGTTTCGGTCGGTTTAGAGCCGTTGTGCGAAAGAATATTGAGTTTAATCGCGTTTCGCGTGATAGGTGAAGGAGCCAGCTAACCTGAAGCGAGCCGTTAGCGCACTTTTGACAAAGTCACTGATAGGAATTATTCCTTCAAATGTCATTTTTGGCACTTATTTTATTTGTCAGAGTCCTTTAGATTTATATGAAACCGGGTATAGCCTTTATAAAGAGCGTTTTGACTCCTATTTCGATATTCAAAGTTTATGAAACGATTCGTGAGGAAAATTAGCTAGCAACCACCGAACCGAGACTGAGGTATGTTTCACCACATGCAGTTTATGTATAAAGTTATATATATATATATATATATATATATATATATATATATATATATATCTTGACTAGTGACACTTTTTATGTTAAATGGTATTTATAATATTCACTAATGTTATAATGTGCCTTTAAACCACGATCTTTTTCGGGGAAGCATTTAAACGTCTCCACTGAATATTTAGGACTCGAGAGTTCCACGTTTAGTGTGTTCACAATCACCAGATTATACGACAGGTTATGATCGCCGTTTAATTTAAACATTTTGATCATTTCGGATTGTTAGTTTGCTTTTAGTCTGGTTTCTGAGCGTGTAAGCTGATTAATATTAAGATCCAGCATCAACGTCAGACCAGGAAGTATCTTGTTGGATCAGTCTTGTCAAACACGTGTGGAGCTGGATGTTGTGGTGAGCCGTTGTTGCCCTCATGAATGCATTTCTTGACTAATAAGTGTTGTTTAGGTTTATATAATATTCAGTGTTCAGTCGCAAAGGTCTAACGATACTATAAGTAGCCTCCAACAGCATGTGATCGGAAAGATGTGATCTTTAATTGGGTGTTTTGTCATTGTGTGTATACTTTGTAAAAGCAGAGTCTCTTTATGATTATTAATATTATGGTTTTCTCTGTCTTTTAGACCATGGATCCTGGACAAGATTTGCTTTTGGCTGCTCTTAGTGAGAGTGGAATCTGCCCTAATGATCTATTTGATGTTGATCCTCATGACACACTTCCAGTCCCTGCTTCACACCAGGTCATTACAAATGCATCATACATGCATCATGGTTTACTCATTTTCATGCAGTTTAGTTTTCTTTTTCTTTTTTTTTCAAAGCTAAGGCTTGGTATTGACCCATTACACATCAATTTGTTTAAGATATCCAATCGTTTTTTATATATATCGGGTACACAGTACATGTTAATCTTTCGTAAGGAATAAATCACTTAACTAAAGCTTTTAACTATACAGTGAACCCTCTTAGTCGATACGATAATGTTAAAGGTTAAAATAACACCCAAACTACTACATTCAATTGCAATTTAGGGGCTGTTTACACCTGGCCACTTCATGCGTTTTCTCAGATCGGATAGCTATCTGATTTATCAAAACGGTTCCATTTACACCTGGTCACATGAATGTGTGTTTGCGAAACGGATTTAAATCCGATCTTCAATTCCCGCGCTATATGCAGATTTAATGGAGTGCACGTCACCGAAAGCAACAGATATGAGCTGCATTTTATTGATCATCAGCTAAAATTTCAAAATCAAAGACCGCGATAAGAGAGAGTGGCAACAGCACTGGTAAGATCATTTCATTTCTCTACTATTAATGATAATGATTGTGTGTTAAGCGTTCACGACTTACTTTCACTTTGATTTGCGATAGTTTGCGCGTTGGTTTAATGAATATATGCTCAGCTTCTCATCTGGTGGTGCGTGTTCCAGTAGCGTCGTCATATCTGGCTATAACATTACATATAGCCTATAACACGCCCTCACACGTTTATTTTTTTAGCATTTTGGGGAGACGTACAATTTACATATGTGGTTTTAACAACCAGATGCATTTACACTTGTCTAGTTTTGTACGGAATGCGGCCTAGACCACCTCCTGAAGTGGTTTGAGCGATTGGATTCAAATCCTTCTCAAATGCGTTTCGGAGGGCATATCGGATCTGAGAAAACGCATGAAGTGGCCAGGTGTAAACGGCCCCTTAGTTTCAGATATTTAATTAACATCAAATAAAAACTGGGTTGTATACAGAGATTTCAATTGCACATGAGGCAATTTTTATATACACTTCTTAGTTATATAAAAAATAGATTTACTTCAGTTTGTTGTTGAAATAAACATTTGAACTTGTTTTACTGGCAGATTTATTCAAGTTTACATTAAATATTGAAGAATATATAATGATTGACATATGCTACATATATTTAGTAGGGAAAAACGGTAAGATTAAGATGCATTAACATGTTAATAATATACTGATAAACTTTTGTTTTCTGCAACATTGACTCATCATCTCAACAGTGGAAGCGCCTGCATGCAAGTTTCATACGATTTACATAATCCTAGAATATTCGGTTTTTATTTACAAAAGTGCAGTGTTTTGTCATTATAGTGAGTGGACACAAATAAAAGGAGAGGCTTTACAGATTCCAGAGATGTTTTACTCTTATCCAATTATGAACAAAATTACTATTTTAAGAGCAAATTACTGCACCGACATAACATTACTGTACCAAAAAATCCAGCTGTTAACGATCTGTCCATCATGGACTGTGTGACCCCACCACTTCCTGTGGAATTAATTTTCTTTTTCTGCGACTAATAAAATGTTGGTTGACCAAGTCTCCTCTCATCGACTATTATGGGGGCATCCCTAATATTTAGCAAAATGCTCCACTATTGAGTTTTTTTTTTCTAGCTAAGGAATGAGCCATGGGCATTAAATGGCTTTCCTGAGGTTAATGTAGCTTTAGGAGACACCTTTCAGTAGTTGAAACACTGGATTGAGCGATTACATATCTTTTGATGATCATTCATGTTTAGATAGTGCTGTAACCAGTAGTTAAGAGAGAGAGAGGATCGGTTCACATGCCGCTTGAACTGAGGAGCTACAGCGATGTTAGCACATATTAAAAAGCCCCAAAACCATATTTATTGAGTTTTGTGATCAAAGCAATTTATGGAAAAAGATTTGTGCTTTGTTGTTTTTGATTGCTAAGTTTTTAAATTGAGCTTGTAGTATTTGAGGCTCGGCACAAATAACATTTAGTGTTGTTCATACAACAATAGAAAACGGCATAGATAGGGATTTAAAAATCAATATTGGTTCATCAAAATGATAGTCAACCCAGACCTACTAAAAACAAAACTGAAATTAAAAGTATACTCTTTTAAAGTAGCACTTTTGATTAACAAGTGATGATTGAGTCGTTCTTTTCCTTTTCAGTCAGTCTCATTAAATGCACTTGACATCGGTCTCAGTAATGAAGCTTCTGGAGTTGTCAGGATTGAACCTGCAGTTCCGCCTACTCCTACAGTCACAATCAGGGTAAGCGTTGCATGTAGCATCACTAACAGCCTAAAATCTGCTTCAGATTTCTGCTTATTCCAGTTTTTACTAATTTTTTGTTTTTATTCATTTGTATTTATATATTTAAAAATGTTCATTTGAATTTTTATATTTTTGTCTTGTCATTTTTTGTTTATTCTATGTAGTTTTTATAAATTAAGTTTAAATGTTGGTTATTTTTTAGTACACAAGCTAAATTAAAATGAAAAATCTTGCCTTGGCAACTGGCTTAAATAAGTTTTTGTTTTTTAATTTTAAGTTAATGTTAACATTAATGTTGAAGTTAATGTTAATGGATTTTATTTCAAGTAAGGAAATGTTTTTTTTTTTTGGGTTTTAGTTGTAGTTTAGTTAACTATAATAACCCTGCCAAGAACTGCCCACTTAGGCTGAAAGGCCTGTATGTTATAAGGCAACCAACCTTGAGTTTTAGTTTTTAGTTGCCGTTTAATACAGAGTTTATCTGGATTATTTTATACCCAATATACAGATTATTTCACCGGTTATGTATCTGAAAATAAATCAATGAATGAATCAAATCATGTTTTTGTACTGTTTTGATGTATCCATTCAAGAAATTAATAGAGTAAAAGTAAAATGCACACAGGCATTTACAAGCTATTAAAAAGTGAAGGAAAGCAAGGAAAAGAGGGAAAATGCAAACAAACAGATTCACATGGTCTTCATATAACATCACACAGCTGCAGTGCTTATACGAGCAGAGAAAAACATAATAAAGCTGGACTATATATAGGCCTATATGTATAACAAATATAATAATAAATTTTTACTTAATTAAGAAAATGAATGAAAAACTGTGCAACAAATAGCCTAGTATGCAGAGTTTAGCTTCTTTTTGTGCTGTGCGAAAGGAAACCGACATCAGAAAGCGGTGTCCTATTTTTCCTTTAGGCTACAAAAGCACAAAGATTTGTTTTTGTGAATGTACGCAAATAAAGGCAAACCTTTTACAAGTCGGATTATCTTTGATTAAAAGTAGTTGCTTTCACTGTTAGAAGGAAAAAATTCAAGTGATTGCGCTGGCGCTGCATGCGTTTTATGTGGACATTGGAAAGCGAGTGAAGTAGGCTACATAGTTAATAATAATTTCAAATACATAGCGAATATGGAAACATTTGATTGTGTCGAATGAGAGACCCAACGTCGTTTCGTTTTAGCCTAAATTCGGTTTGGCTTGTTGTTTATATTGCTATAGCTTTTTATATTTTTAATTCTTGTTTTCTAAATGCTGTTAATTGAAAGGATTTGTTGTGGAGTGAGGGGAACTAAAATAGCCTAGCTATGTTTACAGTTTATTATAATGTTTGTAAACAGTTCGAGTCGGCATTAGGCCTATTTCTGAATTAAATAATAAAATGTAACTTATCCACGACTCTATGGTTAATCTGCGTGTTACAACACCGGTAATATCGGTATCCCCGCAGGGGCGTTCCCTCTCTTTCTCGCTTTCCTTCACTTTTAAATAGCTTGTAAAAGTGGCGTGCACATTTTGCTTTCACTTTCAAACAGTGGACATTCAGCGTAAAGCAATTGTTCTTAAATTTGTTAGAATTTTCCCTATTTTCCTCGCTTTCTTTCACTTTTAAATAGCTTAAAAGCACGTGCGCATTTTACTTTCACTTTTGAGTTAGCGACAGTTCAGCGTCAGTTTCTTGAATGCAACAACAAAATACAACGTCAGCTAACCTAACCGTCAACACCATCTATCGCGGCAAGCCTACTAGTCACAACCCTAGTTTATTTCTGGAAGCTACATCCAAACAGATTAGAACTAGCAATTTCATGCCTTTTATTCTGTGGAATTTAAGGCAGACAGTGAGTGAGCAAACTATAGGCATTCGGTCAGTCTGACCTGCTGCTTGTGTAACGTTTTAATGTTACTGTAAAGCTCATTGATTATGTATTCTGTGTCGTCTTTGCAGGAGAAGCCTCAACCCTCAACAACCACCTTCGTTTTAAATCAACTGAATCAGTTGCCATCGCTGGGTACAATTGTAGTGACCAAACCATCAGCTGGTACCACCTCCAGGCAGACCATCACAGTAACCAAGGTGGTGCACACAAGTTCGACAGCACAACGGAGCTCTTTATCCTCTCCCACCGTTTGCAATGTGGTCCCACCGAATAATGAGCAGATCAGACTGAAGGACCTTCTCAGAACCAGCAGCCTGAAGACAAGCAGCCTTGGAGAGCTTATGAAGTTGAAGCCCCCAACTGACATAGCGCAACCTGTTGCTACAGCAACAGCCACAGGCACAAGTGAGTGCTGGCAGACGTGCTGGACCTCGAGCGATCATAGATGTTTTTTTGCTTGTAATGGCCTGATGATACAGCTGTCGGCTTTGTGGCACTTTGCAGACCTAACGCCAAGTGCCAGTTTTCAGGTGCTGCCTCCAGCTGTCAAAACGAAACCAACATGACCTCAAAGGTCCTTTGAGGGAAGTCGTGGCCTAATGGTTAGAGAGTCGGACTCCCAATCGAAAGGTTGTGAGTTCGAGTCCCGGGCCGGCAGGAATTGTGGGTAGGGGGAGTGCATGTACAGTTCTCTCTCCACCTTCAATACCACGACTTAGGTGCACTTGAGCAAGGCATCGAACCCCCAACTGCTCCCCGGGCGCCGCAGCATAAATGGCTGCCCACTGCTCCGGGTGTGTGCTCACAGTGTGGGTGTGTGTTCACTGCTCTGTGTGTGTGCATTTCGGATGGGTTAAATGCAGAACACAAATTCTGAGTATGGGTCACTATACTTGGTTGAATGTCACTTCACTATTCACTATTATGACCTCAAACCATCTTTGGAGGCGTTAAAGCTTGTTTGATGCTCATAAGGAATAATAGACCTGTTTTTAGGTCTATATTGTTTAAAGAAACATTATCGATTTAGGCCATGTTCAGTTGTCAGTGCTTCACCAGTGCATTTTATTATAATTACATTATTTATATACCAATAGTTTTTATTAGTATTTCAATTAAGCTGTTATGTTTTCAGTTTCTTGTTTTATTTTTCTAGTAATTTTGTGCTTTTCTCACTCTTGTTAATTTCTTCATTTCCATTTAGTATTTTTAGTGCACCAAGCATTTCTCCTTTTCTTAGTTTTTCATCATATTTATTTAAGCTCTTATTTCAGTTAACCCAATTTTTTAATAGCTTTATTTATAACCCTGCTTTAAAACAAGTGAAAGTTGTTAAAAATTTGAGCATTGACTAAAGTCTGTTTTGAGAGACTGTGTGGATGTAATCATGCTGTTTTCTTTAATGTCAATGCTCTTCCTTTCAGAAATTATTCTGATCTCCACAAAGATGATGAACAGATCAGGTATGGGTAGGGTTTTAACTGCAGTGCACTGAGTCTCTTTTCACAGGTGCTTTCATGTTGTGGTGGGACCGTATCATTTCTGGCTCACTACTGTGGGTGTGTGAATATTAGTTTCTCATGTGTGAATATTTTTTGTCTCCATTTTCTTCAGCGGAATTAAACAATGGCTTGAAAAAGGAAGTGTCCAGCAAAGATGTAGCAAGAATCTGGGTCAATGATGACATGAAAATGCGGAGCTTCTCACCTGTAAATGTAAGCTTATTTATTTGAATTTAAATCTGATAAGATATTCACTGAGGACTTTAGGTGTCTTTAAATTTTTGGGATTGTTTTTTTATTATTTATTTATTTGAATGTAGAAATTGCCAGGAATGAAGGAAGATGAGGAACCAGAGGAAGAGGAAGAGGAGGAGCTGGGTCATGCGGAGACATATGCCGAATACATGCCGATGAAACGTTTGTATAATCATGTTATCAGAGTGCTTAAGTTAAGGCTTGTGCACAGCCAGTTATTTCTTAGCTGTACATTAGATGTAATCTATGAAAAATACAGGATTATTATGAATAATAATGACATCAAACTTCTTGTTTTTCACTGTTTTTGGCAAGTTTGTAAAGTTGATCTTCTCTCGTCTCTCAGTGAGAATTGGACTGCGGCATCCTGATCCTGTGGTGGAGACCAGCTCTCTGTCAAGTGTCAACCCACCAGATGTGTGGTACAGACTTTCCATTCCAGAGGAGACCATAGACAGAGGCTGGTTATCTGCCCTACAGCTTGAGGCTATCACTTATGCTGCTCAGGTTTGGGCCTTTTTATATATTCTAACCTTTAAAATGGTATTACCCCTTAGGAATCAGTTTAGTTCATTTATGCAAGTGAAATCATATTATACACAACATACTATTATTTCTAAAATTGTGTACTGCAGTATTTCAGATATATCTCTTTCAATCGTTTCTCTTCGTACAGCAACATGAGACATTCCTACCAAATGGAGACAGAGCATCCTACTTGATTGGAGATGGGGCTGGCGTTGGAAAGGGTAGAACCATTGCTGGAATAATATATGAAAATTATCTTCTTGGCAGGAAAAGGTCCCTCTGGTAATTACCTGTTTTCTTCCTTTTCAAAACTGCTTTTTGGTGTGTAATTGTACCATTATACTTGGCTTTTTTTCCACCACTGGTCTGTACAGGTTTAGTGTCTCAAATGACTTGAAATACGATGCAGAGAGGGACTTGAGAGACATTGGAGCAAAGAACATTCTGGTCCATTCGCTAAACAAGGTATTTTAAGTGCTTCTTAGCCAACATGTGAGATTGTTTATTATTATTTCAACTAAATTTTCTCTCTTTCAGTTCAAATATGGAAAGATCTCATCAAAACACAATGGGAGTGTGAAAAAAGGTGTGATCTTTGCCACATACTCATCCTTGATTGGAGAGAGCCAGTCTGGGGGAAAGTACAAGACGAGATTCAAACAGTTACTACACTGGTGCGGAGATGACTTCGATGGTGTTGTATCCTTTCACATTAAAAGGAAAAGAAAAAAGAAATTCTGATATTGTCGAACAAAATGTATGCAATAAATTACGTTTTGACACTCTTTGTGGCATTTCACCACTCAGTTCTAGCAGCAGTGTTTCAACTGTGAAAAGACATCAATGAAACCGGTTGTAAACCATTCAATGTCTGCAGCTTGTTAGCTAAAAAACTTTTTTTGTTTTGTTTTTTTTTTAACTCAATTTGTTGTCTTAATTATTTTGACATGTAACGTATTTAATGTGTTCAAGTCAATGAATCTCTCATGAAAATAAGTTATTACATCCAACATGTAAATGTTTATATTTCATGAGCAAATTATTATATCAATAAAAGATTAATAAAAATGGCCTTACGGGCAATTTAAATGTTCATATACAACTATTTGTGCTCTTTTTGTGTTGATTTATTAGACAGATGTTATCAATTGATTTTAAAAGAAAAAATATTAAGGTTTAGTTTTTTAGACTAAATAAAAGCCTTAATTTACTTTTTGGTTGAAAGAATCAAAAATTTTTTAGTGTTGCGTTATTTGGGGAAGAAAAAAGTCGCATTTATCATTTCCACAATTTTGGTACTACATCAACCTGACATCTCTAGAAGAACATTCCGTGCTCTAGAGCAGAAAAGCATTTCATATTGACTGAACCGCAGTAAAGCGCTTAACATGGTGTGATTGTATTCAGCGCTCTAGTAACTATGGTGATTGATTCCCTTGACTGAGTATCTCAGATCATATTTGATGAGTGTCACAAAGCCAAAAATGTTTGCCCTATTGGGTCATCAAAGCCCACAAAGACCGGGCTAGCGGTTTTAGAGCTGCAGAACAAGCTGCCAAAAGCCCGGGTTGTGTACGCAAGTGCTACAGGTATGTGACTGTGGATGTTGTATTTTGGCCAACATGGATGCATTTGTTTCTTTTCTTTTTTTTTCAAATCCATTTATTTCAGTATTTTTCTATTTATACCTTTTTTGTTGGATTTTGTGTAGGAGCATCGGAGCCCCGCAATATGGCTTACATGAATCGCCTTGGGATCTGGGGGGAAGGAACTCCTTTTAAAGAATTTACTAATTTTATCCAAGCTGTTGAAAGAAGGTGAGTTGATCATATAAGAGTTTGTCCATGACCTTGCTTTTTAGTACCAGCATGCATCCTCTCAATATTGAATGCAACCCTTTTTAATTTTTAATTTTTTTATCCTCTTATTTTAGAGGTGTTGGTGCCATGGAGATTGTTGCCATGGATATGAAGCTGAGAGGAATGTACATCGCTCGACAGCTGAGCTTCACGGGCGTGACGTTTAAAATCGAAGAAGTTCCTTTAACGCAGAACTACATCAAGATGTACAACAAATCGGTTCGCTTGGTGCGTAAAATGCCAAAACAAAAACTGAACTGTCTTTTTTTTTTTTTTGCCAATGTGTCTGTTTGAATATAGAATAGTTTAAATGATCATAAAGTCATTTATTTTGCAAACTTGCAGTGGGTAAGAGCAAGAGAGAAGTTCCAGCAAGCCGCTAATCTGATGGATGCAGAACAACGGATGAAAAAGTCCATGTGGGGTCAGTTCTGGTCTGCTCACCAGAGGTTCTTCAAATACCTGTGCATTGCCTCCAAGGTACGGAGAGTGGTGCAGCTGGCCAGAGAGGAAGTTAAAAATGGAAAGGTTAGGTTGGACGTTCTCTTATTGCAAAAAGCTTTCAAAAATGAAAGAAAGAATTGCAGTGACTTTGGTTGTGCTGATCTGTAACCTTCCATGTAGTGTGTAGTGATTGGTCTTCAATCAACTGGAGAGGCTCGAACCCTTGAGGCCTTGGAGGAGGGAGGAGGCGAGCTCAATGACTTTGTCTCCACTGCAAAGTGAGTCTAATAAATTTGCAAGAAATACTTTTTATATATTTTGTCCTAAAATGTAAATTTGTTGAAAATGTACTCTCCCTTAGGCCATCCAAGAAAAAGGAATAATTTGCAGAACTACAATGGAAACATGTTTTTCCCATTTGCAGGTCACAAACACTGCTGCAGTATAAGGGGCTTTCCCTGCCATTAATGCTTAGACAATTTACACTGCACACGTCTGCGGTGCAGTGTTGCTCTGACACAGCCACTGAAGCTGATTTTGCCCACTCTAATCATTGCTTGTGTTTATTCCAAACGCGACACGCACGTTTCTGAAGCGGCTCTCTGTACTGATTTTCTAAAGATACACATACGCCTCCTGTGAATAAAAATAGCCAAAATCCCACCAAAATCCGTTGCCATAACTGATCGCGAGAGGCAAAAGGTTATGTTTTAGTCGCATAACATTTGTTAATGGAAACGGCGTCATTTCGTAAAACTTTTTTATCGAGATTTATAAAATATCGCCAAAGTTTTATGTAAATCTGTAATAGAAACGCGCCTAATGATTAAGTGCTAAATTTCTGAACAATCTGAACAAATGCATCAAAAAGAACTCCTCATGGATGGCCTGCGGATGAGTACATTTCAATTTTTGGGTGAACTAGCAGATGATAGTGTCATTTTCAATAGTTTTTTAACTGAAAATATCAATGCATGATTTTTTTTTTTTTTAAAGGGGTGTACTGCAGTCCCTGGTGGAGAAGCATTTTCCTGCACCAGACAGACAAAAACTCTTCAGTCTTTTAGGCATTGACCTAAGTGTGAAGGAAATGCCTTTACCATCAGAAACCTCCACTGAGAAGAAAGGCAAGAAGCGAAAAGGTACTGTTCACATGCACATGAAAAGCACAGTAGCGACGCCTTGTTATATTTAGCAGCAGTTTCTACCCTGAAGCTATGAGTGCATTTCGATGTTGGAGGAAGTAATACCACTCTTAAGTTACTCAAATTGAAAATGAAACTGAGTAATGACAGTTGGTGACTGGTGTTTGCAGGTCCAGAAACAAAGAAGCAAGTGAAGAAGGCTCGTAAATCTGGTGGTCTGTCTGGTACCAGCTCAGATGAGAGCAATTCTGACGATTCAGACAAAGATGTGGAAAGCAACGACAGCTTCAATTCGGTCAGCTCAGGGGAGGAGGATGAAGATGACTTCAACCCCTTTAAGGATGATTCCAGTGAGGATGAGGAAGATGGTGAGAATCTGTAGTACTTGTTAACATCGTAAATTATAGCACCCAAGATAGTCAAGCCATATTATTTATGTAGTGCTTTATACAGTGGACCCTTTTCACAGACTGCGATGACACAAAGGTATTAACTTTGTAAATTAAAACACTACACTGTTATATTACCTTAGCTTTAAATTACAGAAAACTAGTTAACTCTTCTGCACAAGTGTTTGTAAAACAACAGCTGAGGGACTGGTGACAAATTATGTTCTCTTCTGATCAGTGTAATCAATCTCTTCATATTTTTCTAATCTTTTGTAAAGTCTTAAATATTATTGTGGATTGGGGCAAATGAGAATGCAAACATATTGTTGTAATTTCCATCCACCTCTATAGAAGTTTATCCATCTATGATGACTTGCACTTCTGAGAGAACCCTGGAAATGTGAAAAGGGTCCATACCATACAAAAATACAAAGCAGTCCATACAAAGCAGTTCCACGTAAAATAAACAGAACATTGTTAATTGGGGTGGAGTTGGCGCAGTGCATAAGACTCATGCCTTTGGTGTGAGAGACCTGGGTTCGAATCCACTGTGAGACACCAATGTGTCGCTGAGCAAGACACTTAACCCCTAGTTGCTCCAGAGCCGTGCGACCTCTGACATATATAGCAAATGTAAGTCGCTTTGGATAAAAGCATTAGCTAAATGAAAAAAAAAATGAATAAATGTTAATGTTGCAGCTGAAAAGCAGCTCAACGTGAGATAATACTGTCATTATTTAATCAGCATTGATTCAGCTCTGTTCAATAACTGTCCATGGTGAAAAGTTCAACAGATATAAAATGAATCGAGTTTAGCCATAAGCAGCTCTACAGAAGACAAAAGTGCCATTTTATTCAGCTTAATTCAGTTCAGTGTTGATACCATTATAATTAGTAATATTCAAGTGCTGCCAATTGTTTGAAACTTAGATCCGTGGCTCATCAGAAAAGACACTAAAAAGAGCAAAGACAAGAGGAACAAGAAGAAGAAGAAAAAGAGGATTGATCCAGACTCTATTCAAAGTGCCTTGTTAGCCTCTGGGCTTGGAACAACCAGACCCACTTTCACAACCCCCACCATCAAACCTTCAAACAACACGGTTGCTATAGGTATGTGACCAATGAGCTCTTCACAATGTTTCTAGATGTTTTATCACAGATAATTGCAGCTGAAAGTTGTTGATTTAAGGCAGTATAATGAAGAAGTCCAGTGCCATTGTCCAGTGAATAATAGTACCAATAGTCAAACTAAAAATACTTGTTCTTAAGCCAAAAGTGAGCCAGAGGAGAGCAGCTGTGTGACCAGTCAGGATGCTGTTGAAGATGCCCAGCGGATGAAGAGGGACCTGCTAGAGCAACTGGAGCAGCTGGCAGAGGATCTGCCACCCAATACACTTGATGAACTCATTGATGAGCTTGGAGGCCCTGATATTGTTGCAGAGGTTGGTCTGTTTGTAGAGATTTATTTTTAAGGCCGTCAGTTATTTTGTGTACACTGTGTATTTAATTCAAACAGTGCCATTTTTTTTATTGTACATGTGTTATGCAATGCAGATGACTGGCCGCAAAGGCAGGGTAGTCAGCAATGATGATGGCACCATTTCCTACGAGTCTCGATCAGAGCTTGATGTTCCAGTTGAAATCTTAAACCTGACGGAGAAGCAGAGGTTCATGGATGGTGATAAGGTATGCTATTTTGGTTTTTACCCCCATCTGTATAATGTTGTGATATAATGAACAGCATTTAAACGGTTCTGTGTTCACCTTTGTAGAACATTGCAATTATCTCAGAGGCTGCCAGCTCTGGGATTTCACTTCAAGCTGACCGCAGAGTGAAGAACCAGAGGAGGAGGGTACACATGACATTAGAGCTGCCCTGGAGTGCTGACAGAGCTATTCAGCAGTTTGGTGGGTACATGGTATTTATTTATTTTATCTTCATTATTATATTTTTGTATGTGTATACATATTATAAAAAGTATATATTCAGTTTTCATCAATAAAAAAAATTAATTGCAGTTTTATTTTAATTCTAAAGGTTGTAATTTTTTTATATTTTTAATAGTTTTATTTTTTCCATCTGTCTATAGTTTTTAATTGAAGTTTTAATTTGTCAAGTTAGTGTATCAAGGTAATCTGAATTAAAATGACTAGGGATGCACCGGTTGACCAGCCATGAATCGGAACTGTCTGGTTTTTGCTTAAAATACGCAATCGGCTGGTTTTTGGTCTTTTTTTCGGCCGATTTTTCCAGAAGTGCGCCAGCGTGCACAGACTACATTGTAATCATTCACGATCATGTCATTTGTGTGAAAGTATTTCTAAATCTGTGCACAGGACACGGGCAGCTGTTCAGTACTGGAAGTGCAGCGCTAAATGTCTGAGGCACAGATAGCAGGAAGCGAACTGCTGACTGCACAAAATAAGAGTCCCTCATTGAAGTAGCGCGAATGTACTGTACCTGTCCGCGCACTGCCCAAGCGGAGACTGAAGCGATGTTCAGCTCAACTTCTCACGTGTTGGATGAGAAACTAAACGGACTAAACTGAAATGCTTTTTTTTTTCTTTTGTAAAGTAGAACTTGCATACACTTTTGAAAAGCCAGAAGTAAACGTCAGTTCTGTATAGGTTGATTATTTTTATTTTACCTTAAAATTACATCGACTTAATTTGATTTAAATATCACCTGCTGTAGCACACTGAAAAAAAGTTTTTAATTCATTCAATGAAAAAATTTTAGGGTAATGATTAGGGGTGCTCCAATCACGATCGGCCGATCATTATGAGCATCTCGTCAGTAAAGCCGGTCCTCTAATCAGTGGTAAATTCCATCAGGTGCATGATTTCACATAGAGCAGCTGTTACTACACAGAGCCGTTGTTAACTAAGAAGATGCACAAATAAACGCTGAAAATGAACGTGGATTTGGCAGCTTCTCAGTTAACAATGGCTCTGTGTAGTAACAGCTGCTCTATGTGAAATCACGCACCTGATGGAATTTACCGCTGATTAGAGAACCGGCTTTACTGACGAGATGCGCATAACGATCAGCCGATCGTGATCGGAGCACCCCTAGTAATGATTCACATCCATATTTTTTAACTTGAAAATAGTTATTTATTTTTCATTGGCTCAAGTAAAAAAAATATATAGATGTGAATCATTACCCAAATTTTTTTTTTTTAATTGGATGAATGAAACACTTTGCATCTTTGTTTTATTCGCACCAACATTATTTGATTTTAACATTTTGGAATAATGTGTTTATATGGCATACTTTTATTTAGTCTCATTGGTAAAGACTAGAGATCGACCGATATGGGTTTTTTCTTTAGCCGATGCCGATGTTTAGAGGTCAGGGTCAGCCGATGGCCGATTGTTAGGGCCGATATCTTGAAGTTTTCCCCTTCATTTGCATGCAAAAATGTCACACTAATAATAAATGCAAAACATTTCTAAACTTATCATCATTTATTGAGCACTTTACTGACACTGACTAACTATTAAATATATAAAACAGGTAATATATATATATATATATATATATATATATATATATATATATATATATATATATATATATATATATATATATATATAAATATATATATATATATATATATATATATATATAAATAAATAAATAAATATAAATATATATATAAATAAAAGTCAATCATTTACAAAAAAGTTTTAGAGCATTTATCAAGTAAAATTTTTCAAGTTTGTTGGAACATAAATGTAAACTTAAATATACATTTAAATAAATACAATTTTAAAAATAAAAATCTGAAATATATAAAAAAATAAATATATAAAAATAAATAACAGTAGTGCTGCAAACACACTAGCAACCAGCAACATTTGTGTTTGGTATAAATGACACAGAACATCTAAAGTGCATTCTAATTTCAAACTTACATCGCAGTCTGTTCATTATTAAAATAAAGTACAGTCAACCAAACATTTAAAAGGTTACACTGGTCAGTTTAAATAGACCGTATACCGGTCCTCTCTGCTGTTATGCCAAGGACGTTTTTGCTCATGTGAAGAGGATGATCTTTATCGTCTAGTTTACATCAAATAAATAAAAAAATAGGCTATTATAGTTTAACATTTAGATACATTGCGAATATGGAAACATTTGGATATGTGCAGAACGAGACGTGAGCAATAACCTCCAAATACATCTAGTCAAACCTGCGCTCGCTCGTCCTCGTATGGATCGGATCATTTTTCGGATCAGCAAAAAAAAAAAAAAAAAAGGCCAAGACAAATAAACATACGTTTTGTCTTTTTTATTAACATTAAATTATTAAATTAAAATATATGAAATCAACTTAAAGTGCACATATCTTCTTTTTAACATAATAGTCCGGCTTCTCATCTCCCAGTCTGCTGTGATGAAGTGAGCAGTTATCATCACATAGCTCTCCGTCCCCCTGGACGTCCACCCGTCTGTCGTGAGTGCAACAGTTGTGGATGAACTATCCCGAGCATCCTCTGTTTTCTTCTCCTGTTCATAAAGATCTGGCACAATCTTTTCACTCTAATCCTCATCATTATATCTGAGAGGAAAGCCAAAATGAACCGGGCTTTCAAGCTCCTCCGTTCCTCCGCTCGCCATGACCACTGAGTGTGGACTGAACATGCGCAACTTTTTTTTTTTTCATAAATCAATCCGGGGGTCACGTGTGTGCCGAACCGAAGATATTGATCAATGATGATCCGTTGCACCACTACTATAGTGTCATTTGAAAACATTGCAGTTGCGTTTTAAAATACAACAACAAGCACCACGAAACCATTTAAAGAGGCGCATTCAGCGGTCTTCCTTGACGGGAAACAGTCAACAAAGTAAAATGATCTAAAACGTATGGCGCTCTCTCTTCATTTTATCAAATGATCATAATCACATCTATTCATTTTACAGTCCTGCTACTAGCATTTTATTCAGACTAAAACCCCTTTAATTCGGGTGAGAGCTTTTTTTCCAAGTGGCTTTTGCACATAATAATAATACCGCTGCAGACGCATTTTGCAGCATTAAGGTAATTAATTGATCATTAATTTAAACGACGATCGATCATGGAAATTATCTAATATTGACATCCATCAATACAAATGAGTTGGATGGAAAACTGGTTATTGTCTGCATTAAACCATGCTTCCGAACAAATGTCATTCACGGTTCTGGGCAGCTCCAGCACAGCTGTCTCTCCGAGCACGCTGCTGTCTGTGAGCGGGCGGAGTAACGTCAGAGACAGTTTACTTTGGTAACGTCACGCTGCAGTGTTTGTAAGAGCTGCCAACTTCTCCACCCCATTTACAGAGTAAAATTCTCTGACTACCTTTATCTCCCAGGACTGCTGTTGAATCTTCCAAAAGTTTTGGCTTGGGGTGCTTCACATGCAGTGGCAGCAGCAGCACTTTCCACCGCACCAATAACATGGGGCTGCCCGCCGACGTGCCTGACTTTAAATCGGCGCTACTAAACACGGATATCGGCCGATGCCGATATATTAAAAAAATGACAAATATCGGCCCGATATATCGGTCGACCTCTAGTAAAGACCTTTTTTTTTTTTATTTAAAACCGAATTTAAAAACTAAAATACTGAATGCTGATTAAGAAACATCTTATTGAATGTGTTGATTGTGTTGTTTGGATTGTAGAACTATGCAGTTGTTGCCTTTAATTTCACATGGTTACAGTTAATCTTTAAATTTAAGTCCAGTTTTATGTAGTTTCAACCCCATTCAAAAACAAAAGCTAAATGCTGATGTCTGTACCATCTATGTTTGTATTGAATGTTGGCTACTTACTGTGCAGATACTGCCGTTAATTTCAGATGGTTACGGTTATTGTTTTCAATAGCCAAAAGCCAGTTTGGCCTATTAAATACAAAATAAACCAAATAAATATCTTGTTTATGCACACTTTCCTTCTTTCTTGTTTGTTGCTTAAAGATAAAAAAAAAATCGGAAATCGGTATTGGAATCGGCCAGTTTGCTTGTAAAAAATCGTTATCGGAAAAATCATGATCGTGCATCCCTAAAAATGACAGATGTTGCCTTGAAATCAAATTATTTTTATAATTAATAGATTTATGCTGGTTCTAAGCAATTTGAATGAACACTTTTTGAAAGTATGATTTCAAATAGATGCAGATAGTCAATAACGAACTAAGCCATAAGACAAATGCACATCACAATATGCGTCACATTAATTTGTTTGATACATTTTTTTTAACAATTTTATATGAAATTCAAGTGAATAAATCTTAAATTTAGTAAAAAAATTGAGTGTCTATTAATACAGTCTAATTTTATTAATTTGTTTGATTTCTCAGTGCACTAACTCTTTGGATTCATTGCAAACAGGTCGAACACATCGATCCAACCAGGTCACAGCACCTGAGTATGTGTTTCTCATCTCTGAACTCGCTGGAGAGCAACGATTTGCTTCGATTGTTGCCAAACGACTAGAAAGCCTGGTAAGTCCCTCATGCACATGTTGTATGCTAATGGGGGTTTTAATTTTGTAAGCCTAATTGTGTTTTTCTTTCTCAAAAAGGGGGCATTAACGCATGGAGACAGAAGGGCCACAGAGACGAGAGATCTCAGCCGATTTAACTTTGACAACAAAGTAAGATTAGATTACACGCACCATCAGAATTAAATAGGGTTGTTTCTACACCATATGCTGATGTCTTTTTCTCATCTACAGTACGGCAGAAACGCTCTGGAAATAGTAATGAAGTCTATTGTCAGTCTGGACTCTCCTTTAGTGTCTCCACCTGCTGACTTTGACGGGGATTTCTTTAAAGGTACAGGTTATTGTTTTTAATAGGAAAGAGTCACTTGAAAACTAGAAAATATTTAACTTAATCTGACTGCTTTGCATTTCCTTTTTTTCAGAAATCCGCAATGGTTTAATTGGAGTGGGACTGATAAATGTGGAGGATAGATCTGGTGTTCTCTCACTGGACAAAGGTGAGCTATTTTCAGTCGGTTACATTTCAGTCTGTTACATTCATCAGGTTTTCTTTTCACACATTAATGTTCAGGGTACCTGCTGGTTTCTAAGAAGTCTTCAAATGTGTTAAATTCAGTTTGATCCCCTGTAAGGCTATAGGAAGTCTTAAAGGAATAGTTCACTTCCAGAATAAAAATTTCCTGATTTTCTCACCCCATGTCATCCAAGATGTTCATGTCTTTATATCTTTTGTCGCAAAGAAATTAGGGGTTTTGAGGAAAACATTCCAGGATTTTTCTTCTGATAGTGGACTTTAATGGAGGCCAATGGGCTGAAGGTCCTAATTGCAGTTTACCATTGCAGCTTGAAAAAAAAAAAATTGTACATAATTTTTAACCACAAATGCACATCTCCAGTAATCAGGCACTTTTTAGAGTGCGTGCGCTTCAGGTGTACGCGCTGAAAATGCACATAATGAATGAAATGTTTTAATGAAAAGTTTAACCGACAAGGTTTTAAAGCACATGCAAATAATGTAATTTTGCGATTTTGAATAAGTGTAGTGTCATGTAAGTGGAACTCGTCAGTGAGTTAACATTTAATGTAAATACGTAATTGTACATTATATTGAGATGCTAGAACTGCAGCTGATAGAATTTGCGCTGTAGCACGATAATGTGATATTTCTTCAAAAGCAGATTGTGGAGACATTTTAATCTTCAACGATCAAAAAACGTGTTATCACACACCCCTAGGTATAACAAAATGTATAACTAACATTTTAAGAGTTCTTAAATTTAGAAAAACATAATGTGATTATTAAACTTTAAAAAGTGATGGCTGCCCTGCCTTTAGGAAAGACTAAAAACACGTAAATTCATTATTCAGATTTTACTAGTATTGGCTCAATACATTATAAGCACAGTACTGTTGTATGAGCAAAATCTAATATCACATGATCTCTAATCCACATGTATTTATGTATTAGTACATAAGGTCTCAAATTAAATGAAAATAGAGTAAAACATCTAAGTATTTTAAACTTGCAATTGAATATGTGCCCCAGCTTATTGCCCAAATGTTTTCATTTTCTCATGCAACATAACGTTTATTAATTTCTTGTTTTTTATAGACTACAACAACATCGGAAAGTTCTTGAACAGGATTCTTGGAATGGAGGTCCATCAACAAAATGCTCTCTTTCAGTATTTCTCTGACACTTTGAGTGCTGTCATTCAGAATGCCAAAAAGACTGGAAGATATGATATGGGAATTTTAGGTATGAAGCGGTTTTAAATCAAAAAATTTAAAGGACCCATATTCTCCTCCTGTATTTTTTTGGTGGGGGTTCTGGGGGTTCTATTGTAACTTATCTTGGGCTAAAGGCCACAAAACTCAAATACAACTTTGTCGACCAAGGTTTAAATTTCACCACACCAGCCTAAAAAACGCAACCAATTGTTTTGATTTAATATATCCAATCACGTTGGGAAAAATGTTACTTTTAGAAAAATTCTTCTGTCCCCTAGTCATTGCGTATTTTAATGTAGTGAACAACTCCAGGATTTAGACTCCAGGATTTGCTCCTTTCAGTTTGAATGTATATTTTATTTGCAGATTTGGGCTCTGGAGATGAAAAAGTGAAGAAAGTTGATGTAAAGAAATTCTTGACTCCAGGATATTCCACCTCAGGGCATGTGGAGCTCTATACAGTATGTATATCCATAATGGGAAACTAAAATAGGTGTCCATGTTTATGAACACCGTTGTGATGAAATTATTGGTGTTAATATGTCATAATTGGTTAATGACTAAAAAGTCAAAACTTTTTTTCTGTGTGTTCAGGTGAGTGTGGAACGGGGAATGTCATGGGAGGATGCCACCCACGTCTGGGCCGACCAGAACGGACCAGATGATGGCTTTTACGTACAGGTGAACAAGCTTTTTGTTTTCCCCTTTATGCACTCCACTTCCAATTCATTTAACGACTGAAACTAACAGCATTCTGTTTCATTTCAAGGTGCGGAATAACAAGAAAATCTCCATACTGGTAAAGGAGGTCAACCCCAAAAAGAGACTCTTTATGGTGTACAGACCAAATGTTGGAAAACAAGTTAAACTGGAGACCTATGCAGACATCAAGAAGAGAAGTAAAAAGGTAGTACATTACTGCAGTTTCATTGCACTTCTTAATGTTTTTGGTTTATCATTGTGTTTCGATAAAAACCACACTGGTTATTTATGGTAAAATATGCAGGTTTTGCCTTCGTTTTCATAATTGCTGAAGGTAATGACTGAAGAATAGTGAGCAGACATTGTACATAATCAACCAGTTGTGCTGTGGATCTACAGGGAACGCTGTAGCAATGCAATAATTAGTACCGTATTTTTCGGACTATAAGTCGCACATGAGTATAAGTCGCATCAGTCCAAAAATACGTTAGTTCATTTCTCTCGGTTCATGTCAAATTAATTTTGATAAGTCGCACCTGACTATAAGTCGCAGGACCAGCCAAACTATGAAAAAAAGTGTGACTTATAGTCCGGAAAATACGGTACATATAATGCATGAGGACCTCAGACATACCTTCAATATGAAAACAAAGACAAAGTCCAGATATTCTGACCAGGACATGTCTGAAAAAAAAGGAAATATGGTCACTAGTTATTGTATCATTTGATAAAAGCAGCTTGTTCTTGCTAGTCGCAAGGTGAAACGGCACCTGAAAAATATCCCCAAATCAAAACTTTGCTTTTATGTAAGATACTTTGAGATTCAGACTTTGGCTCAACGTGCTCTGTGAGAACATCAGTTTTACTTCAATTACAGACTCTTCTGCAGTAATCATGATCACAACATTGCAACAAAAATTTGCTGTCTCATTTGGTGCTTGGTGAATGTTAATTCTAGATCATTTTGGCATCCTGCAGACTGTTTCATGTAACTTCTTCAGCTTGCACAGTCTCTAATCTTCATTTCAAAATAGGTCCTTTCTGATGATGCCAAGCAGCACTGGATTGATCAGTACAACTCCTCGGCTAACGTCTGCTCACACGCGTACTGGTAGGTGCTTTTTTTAAAGTAATATCAGAAGTGAAAATAGAAGCAAACGTGCAGTTTCACTTTTGTTTTGTACATTGTGAAATCTGAAAATGTTGTCATGAGGAACATTCTTTTTGACAGGCGTGGGAACTGTAAGAAAGTGTCAGTGGGGCTACAATGTGAGATCGGTCTTCGGTGTAGGACATACTATGTCCTCTGTGGCTCCGTCCTCAGTGTGTGGACCAAAGTGGAGGGCGTACTGGCTTCAGTCAGCGGAGCCAACGTGAAGATGCAGATTGTACGTTTAAGAACAGAGGATGGGCAGAGGATTGTGGGTATGTTGTCCGACAGATACAAATACAGCATCATTGTACAATATAGAGAAATGTAAAGAAATGGCCATTTTTTCCCTCCATGTTTGAATTTTTGCTTGAAAACCCTTTTTTGCATCACTGTTTGCCCCCCAAAAATGAATTTTTCATTTTAATTGGATTTAAAATTTTAAAAGGTTAAGGAAATTAATGTTTTATGCCCTCATTTGATTACAACTGTTTAAATAGCACATTTGTATTAAATCATAAATCCAGAAAAAAGAAAATGCACAAGTTTTTTCCAGTATGTTAAAGTTTCAATTGATTGGACATTCTTTTTTGATTATTAAAATTGAACTAAACCATTAAAATGGAATCCAGATAAATTCAAACTGAAGATCTAGAACTTTGGGGAAAATAAAACAAAATTTACACAGAAAAAATCCATAAGGCCTTAAATGTATTTTTCTTTTAAAGGTGTTAATTTGTATAATTAATAAGTTTCATAATTTCAGTTTAGATATGCTTTTTGATTACTAAAATTTAGCCATTAATATAGAATCCAGAAAATTTTAACTGAAGACTGAAAATTTGAAAAATATATACATATGATAATAAATAAAAAGTCAATATAATAAAATGGAATAAAACTAATAGGAACAAAGAAAATATTTCATTAGACCCTAAACATTTTAATTTTCTTGAACTTTGAAAATTTGTTTTTAAATTGTGTAAATTTAATCATTTTATTTAGACGTGCTTTTTGATTACAACTTTAATGTAACCATTAAAACATTCCAAAAAAAATGAAACTTGGGGGGTGGGGGGGGGGGGTTGTAATAAATTCCACTTATTTCAAAGGGCCCCACAAATGTTTGATTTTTCAACTTATTTTCCATTTTCCTTTCAGGTCTGATCATTCCTGCCAACTGCGTGGCGCCTCTGATCAACATCCTGTCATCATCAGATCAGTCTCAGCAGCTGGCCGTGCAGCAGCAGCAAATGTGGCAGCAACTCCATCCGCAAAGCATCAGCCACACCATCAACACATAGCGTGACACAAACACCCCGCACTTTAGGGCAGATGTGGCATCATAAGCCAGCCAGCTACCCTTCCTCTCCCGGCACGCCGGTTGTCGTGTTCAAAAATGTCAGGGTTTTTCGTGTTCAAAGAGGACTCCTTGTCAGAGCAGCTACAGAATCAGAGCTCTGCGAGTCAGGTTACTGCACTGAGAGGGGCGAAACTGGACGATATTTGCTCAGTCTGTTTCCTTTTCACATCCTCTGTCTGTTAAACCATGGCCTGTGCTTTCCATCAACATAAGTGGCTTTATGAAGTCACATACACTACTATGTACACAGGACGCTGTACACAGCGCTCAGGGGTTACTCACAATCTAGTTTCTTTTCAATTTCTTTCTTTTTTTTTCATCTCGCACAGCCTCCATCTGTCCCCACCTTCTGACCCAGCATGTCTTGGGCATGACACTGCTTGTTTACCACTTAATACAGAACCTGATTCAAAAGCAGGAATGCACTGGCTTTAGCGATGGGTGTAAGCGGTGCAAACCCAACCCTAAACACTTTATCAAGAGACGTTGCATGGTTTGACGAACCCTTCGAATTTTTAGTTTATGGAAGTGAGTCAGCAGGTTTTCACTGCTTTCCAGCGTTTCTCTTTAAGTGTGATTTGTAAATTAGAGTGTCCTCTATAGAAGGCCACATCAATCAATGCTTTCGCTCCTTTTCTTACTTTTAATAATTTGCTGTCACTATTGTTATTGGGGACAAAGAGCTCCCAAACCTCATTTCTGCTGTAAATGTGTGAGTTTGACACACGCTCAGTCTCTACTATATCTTGATGTATAGTTGCATATCTGAAATGTCATGTTTTTGCTCAATTGTAGATGTCGCAGGACTCTAAAGACAATGTCATTCATCCTTGCACGAGTTGCACTACTGATGGATCTGTTGTACAAAGAATCTACGGAGAAATTTAACTGACTGCAAGATCTCTACCTCTTGCATTTGACCAATAAATCTTGTGGATTACCTCGATTTCAAAATGTCTTCACTTCAAGGAACCACTTTTTTTCAAATCACAATGTGTATTTAACTTTAATATTTCAGTGTGGTATGGTTTGAACGAAGGAAACTGTAGAAATCCTATTTTCAGTATCTGGTTATTTTATACATTTCATAGTATAAATGTAATTCTCAAAAGTTGGGTGAGTTTTATTAAAAAAAAAAATAATTATTTGTGTTCAGTTTATTTCAGTATAAATTATGTACAAAGCTTTAAAATAATAATCCACCTTAAATCTAATTAAACTTTTGTAAGTTATTTTGGAATCTTATCTTCCCGCCTTTTTTAAATGTATAGTTCCAAAATTCAAATGTTAGATCTTAGAAAAAATGGAATAAAAACAACTTTTTTTTTTTTTTTTTTAAGTTAAAACTTTTATAAAACTAGAAAAAAAAATCTTAAGGTACATCTATTATTTATTTATATATATATATATATATATATATATATATATATATATATATATATATATATATATATATAATTATTATTATTAATGGTTTTGTAACTTCTTCAGTTGTCACTGTGATTAAGGACAACACTGGTTATTTTTTTTTCATTAATTATGTGTTAATTGTCTGAGTTCTTTGTGGTGATGATGGACAACAGTGTGTGTGTCATGAGGAGTGACGCGGCCATATTTGCCGGTGCTGTAAACAAAAAGTGTCTGCGAGACGGACGCTCCGCTGATTTTAGGGACAATTTTATTTCTCTCATTTATTATCTCTTCAGGTATGTCTTACAAACCCAATCTCCATCAACACCTTCCAGGAACTTCTGGGAACCAAGGTATGCCGAAAAAGCGCGGAAAACTCTTCGTCTTGAGTGTATTTGGTCGAATGTAAGAATTGGCGAGAGAAAGAATACCTGGGGAAAAGCCGTGTGTAGTTTTTGTCCAGTCTGATCGCTACAGGGTCAGATCCTTCACATCCGCCATTATTACTAGTGGAAAAAACGCATTCCTCGCCTTTGCTAGGGCTAAAAATCGGCATTAGGTGCATGTTCGGGTTCTTCCCGAAGGTTCCGCGTCGCGCCGTGGCCGGATGGGTTTGCGTGGAGGCCGCTAGATTGTGATAAAAATGAATCCTTTCAGCTGCTAAGATCAAGCCCGTGCCGTTTCCTCCATGATTGTCTCTCGGGCTGTTGATTGATCGGATTCAGACGTGCCGTTTTTTTATTGCTATTTGGAGACACCTAGTGGTTGAGGGTGGTATCGCATAGAACGAAGGCAGGGGCTAGTTGTCACAAGGGTTATATCACAGTTACTGCAAGTCTATCTTGAAATAATGTCATATATGTCTATGTACATTTTAAGTTGTTGTTGTTTCGTACAGTTATTGATCTGTTTTGTTTTAACAAGGAAACATTTCCTCTCCGTCTTCAATGGCAACAATACAATCATACAAACCAATACTGAATGACTTTGGGCCACCTTCGTTGGGATTCCCACAGGTAGGTTTCATGTTATTATAGTTAACTAACACTTAAATAAACAAATAAAAAAAAAGTTACTTGAAACGAAAAACCTTTTAACATATTTTTATTTCAGCTTGTTGTCAAAGCAAAGTTTTTCAAAATGTCAAAAACTATGTAGACATTAAAAAAAGAAATAAATACTAAAATTAAAATAAAACATGAAAACATTAAAAGTACAAACATTCAAAGTTGTAGTCTAACTTGAACAAAATTATTACTACAATTGAAATGAAAGCTATAAAGACATTTATAAAACAAAATGGTCAAAATGACTTACTAAAACTTTAGCTAAAATTAGAATGAAAATGGAAAATATAAATGGAAAATAACCAAATTCAAAATATTAATAAAAAAAAAATACAGTTCGTTTAACTTGATATACTAAAATAACTAAAACATAAAAACTGCATAGTCTTACTAAATAACAAAAACGCAACAACAACAAAAATTTTTATCCTGAATGCACTGTAAGTTGCTTTGGATAAAAGCATCTGCTAAATGCATAAATGTAATTAAAATTGTAATTTAAAATAACAGGTTTGATGCTCCTAATTTTACACTTTAAAACCCATTCTATCCAAACAAAAAGTTTATTTAAAATGTTTCTCTGTCTCGCTCTCTCTCTTATCTCATGTTTAGGGTCCAAATGGGAGCCAAGTTCCTCAGAGTAAATATGCTGAGCTCCTTGCCATCATTGAAGAACTTGGAAAAGAAATAAGGCCGACATATGCAGGGAGTAAAAGTGCCATGGAGCGACTTAAAAGAGGTTAGTGGACAGATCAATGACGAAATAAATAGATCTGCTTCTAAATATAATTTTAAAATCATGCACTCATATTATACTCAAATATTGTGTCATGGTTTTGTATTTTTTGTAGGTATAATTCATGCCAGAGGGCTTGTTCGGGAGTGTCTGGCAGAAACAGAGAGAAACGCCAGATCCTAGCGCCTCCTTCACCATTGTCTCCATACGGCTAAAAGAACTGTGTCACACGGGAATCATGCATGCCTTTCTTTGAGGGGATAAAACAATCAGAAAACGGAGCATTTATGTTAAGAGCTGCACTTTTCATCTGCGATTTTGGAGGGAATAAGGCACCATTCAGCGAATATATCATCTGATTTATAAATGCAAGAGATCCAGAACTGTTGCCATTTGTTTGTTTTTTTTATATAATTTTTTTTTCTTTGACCACATAGTATCTTTAAGAACTAATAAACAAAAATGCATGCAACCGGATGAAAGGTCCCACATTAGAATCTGCATGGCTTTTACAAATTAGACTAGGTTTGTGCTTTTGGAAATAGGTCACAGGATAAGTTACAAATTTTTTTTTTCTTTGGGCGCACTAATGGATATAATCGGGGAGATTCTGAAAAGTATTATAGTGATGCCATTACTTTAATCTTTTATTGTATTTATTACCTTGTGTAATACAATGTATTTTCATGTAAAGACAAAAAAAGGTCACTCTTTGGAATTTTGTATATCTGTCAATAAATATGACATTCATTGTGTATGAAACACTTTTGTTTATTGAATTGCAAAATGTATGTCCTTAAATAAATTTACCATATTATATTTTCCACCAGAAAATCAGACTTGACAGTAAAACTAGTAACCTGTTTTGATGAGCCACAAAAACGAAACACAAAATAAGTATTTATGTGTGTGTGTATATATATATATATATATATATATATATATATAGTACATAAGCGCAGATGAACTAATTGAATTTTGTAAATTGATCTTTCCCTTTTGAATTCACTTTTAACCAAGTAAAAAAAAAAAAAAGATTATTATTTTAAGAAGCTTATTTTAGGTCCAGAGGAAATGGTTGAATTGTGAAAATATTTTCAATTAAGGGCCTTTTTTTTATTTTATTTTTTTTACTAAATTAACAGTATTGCAATATATGTGTTTTTTATTATTATTATTCTCAAATAGGGATTTTCATGAGTGCAATAATGCAGTAATTTATGTTGTATTAGTGAAATACAAAATAATACATATTGCTATATTGTTTAATGTTTTTTCTTTAAATTTTGGGTTAAAAAATAATACTAAGTACATTTGGTCCCCAAATCATAAATGTATTTTAAGGAAAATATATATTTCTTTTATTTATTTCTAAAACTGAAATACAACCCATGCATTTCCTTTTATTTTTAAAATATATACATTTTTAATTATGTTTTTTCCCCCAAAAAATTCTTAGAATAGAATAGCACAGAAGCCGACTGCGGCGGGGTTACAATAAAGAGAGCCAATCAAAACCACTAATGTGGTCTTAAAATGCGCAGAATCCTGAGAACGAACCAATCACAGAGCCTTAAGTGACGTTGACTATTTAGGCTGGCCAATCAATTGACGCCTTTTGAACTCATTGCACCAATGGCGTTTCGCGGCGCAGTGTGTCGTCGCTGGTTAGAAGGTTGAGCTCGAAGCGGTCAGACAGTGACGGATGAAGAGACAGAGAGGGATGTCACAATGGGAGAACAAGCGGTGATACAAAGTAACAAGTAAGTGACACGGCACTTTGGAGTTATTGTGACGGTAAATGTGTTTGGAGGCCTGCAGAGATGATGCTCGGCTGCTCGAGCGAACAGGAAGCGCTATAGCGAGTCTGTGTGTCCACATCTGTGAGCTGCTTGACATCTTTCAGAATAACTGTGCGATAAAACACACCAGCGGCGGGGTTTGATTGTTGTTTACTTCATTAGCTTTGTGTTGTTAATTGATCTGACGACTTAGTGTGTGTGCTTCTGGGTTTTTCTGCTCTTACACCTTGCTGTTGATCTCCATTCAAGTTCATTGCAATGAATGGCATTTGTTGTGAACAGTGTTGGGGAGTAACTAGTTGACGTTACATGTAACGGAATTAAGTTATTTAATAACAGAATAAATGTAACTGTAATCTGTAACTGGTATTGAGAAAGAAAAAAGTGTAATAAAATGACAGTTACTTATGAAAATTTTAAAAATGACAAAAGATCACACATTCAGATTGGATTGACTTTAAAATATGAGACATCAGTGTTTCAGGAGTTTAGGACACAGAATATGACACATGGGTTTGAGTATATGCTTTATTTTCTTAAGATTAACAGTTTTTTTCCCCAACCAAGTACTGTTAGATGCCAGTGTTTCCTGTTATAGCTATGCAAAGATTTTAGAAATAATATCATAACTATTAAACAATATCTAATGATTTTAAATCTGTATTAAACCTCAGAACAATTTCAAAGTAAAAAGAGGTGTTTAAGTTAATTTTGATTTTGTGGTGGCTGTACTTTTAAAATGAATTAAATTATTATAATCTTAATTCAAGTGATGAAGGATTTTTAAGTCTGACAGTAATCAATGTTGAGTCCTACTACTGTAAGGTTACTTTAATAAAGTAACTGAAATAGGGTAACTTGTAATCTTTAAAACATAAAACAGCATAAAGACCGTATATAATTTTTAATATTTATGTAATGGCATCTTTTTTATGACTGAAGGGGAGTATCACTGATACCAATACCGCTGATGTCTCTAATATATGAAGTCATTTTTTATTTCTAATATTGAACTGTAGCCATTGAACATTGCCGTATAATTGAGAGCTATCAATTTGAACATTTATTAGACTTTAAAAAAACTTCTAATTTACGTGAACTTGAATCAATCTTCACATAAACCATTCTAATAAATGTCACATTTACCTGTGCCCTTCAGCATGTAAGAAATATACAGAAATTGAATAAAGTTATCAAACACTAAATTCTACATTTAGGCCTAGATTATTCCTTACAGCTGCAAAAGTTGATTTCCTTTAGTATTTTTTTATAATCACACACACACACACGCGCGCACACACACACACACACATATATATATACAACCCGAATTCCGGAAAAGTTGGGACGTTTTTTAAATTTGAATAAAATGAAAACTAAAAGACTTTCAAATCACATGAGCCAATATTTTATTCACAATAGAACATAGATAACATAGCAAATGTTTAAACTGAGAAAGTTTACAATTTTATGCACAAAATGAGCTCATTTCAATTTTTATTTCTGCTACAGGTCTCAAAATAGTTGGGACGGGGCATGTTTACCATGGTGTAGCATCTCCTTTTCTTTTCAAAACAGTTTGAAGACGTCTGGGCATTGAGGCTATGAGTTGCTGGAGTTTTGCTGTTGGAATTTGGTCCCATTCTTGCCTTATATAGATTTCCAGCAGCTGAAGAGTTCGTGGTCGTCTTTGACGTATTTTTCGTTTAATGATGCGCCAAATGTTCTCTATAGGTGAAAGATCTGGACTGCAGGCAGGCCAGGTTAGCACCCGGACTCTTCTACGACGAAGCCATGCTGTTGTTATAGCTGCAGTATGTGGTTTTGCATTGTCCTGCTGAAATAAACAAGGCCTTCCCTGAAATAGACGTTGTTTGGAGGGAAGCATATGTTGCTCTAAAACCTTTATATACCTTTCAGCATTCACAGAGCCTTCCAAAACATGCAAGCTGCCCATACCGTATGCACTTATGCACCCCCATACCATCAGAGATGCTGGCTTTTGAACTGAACGCTGATAACATGCTGGAAGGTCTCCCTCCTCTTTAGCCCAGAGGACACGGCGTCCGTGATTTCCAACAAGAATGTCAAATTTGGACTCGTCTGACCATAAAACACTATTCCACTTTGAAATAGTCCATTTTAAATGAGCCTTGGCCCACAGGACACGACGGCGCTTCTGGACCATGTTCACATATGGCTTCCTTTTTGCATGATAGAGCTTTAGTTGGCATCTGCTGATGGCACGGCGGATTGTGTTTACCGACAGTGGTTTCTGAAAGTATTCCTGGGCCCATTTAGTAATGTCATTGACACAATCATGCCGATGAGTGATGCAGTGTCGTCTGAGAGCCCGAAGACCACGGGCATCCAATAAAGGTCTCCGGCCTTGTCCCTTACGCACAGAGATTTCTCCAGTTTCTCTGAATCTTTTGATGATGTTATGCAATGTAGATGATGAGATTTGCAAAGCCTTTGCAATTTGACGTTGAGGAACATTGTTTTTAAAGTTTTCCACAATTTTTTTACGCAGTCTTTCACAGATTGGAGAGCCTCTGCCCATCTTTACTTCTGAGAGACTCTGCTTCTCTAAGACAAAGCTTTTATAGCTAATCATGTTACAGACCTGATATCAATTAACTTAATTAATCACTAGATGTTCTCCCAGCTGAATCTTTTCAAAACTGCTTGCTTTTTTAGCCATTTGTTGCCCCCGTGCCAACTTTTGAGACCTGTAGCAGGCATTAAATTTTAAATGAGCTAATTAAGTGGATAAAAGTGTAAAATTTCTCAGTTTAAACATTTGCTACGTTATCTATGTTCTATTGTGAGTAAAATATTGGCTCATGTGATTTGAAATTCCTTTAGTTTTCATTTTATTAAAATTTAAAAAACGTCCCAACTTTTCCGGAATTCGGGTTGTAGATGTATAAATTTATTTATTTTTTGCAATTGACTTGTTTAATATGAGCTTTAAAAACATATGCATAAGTAAAACATTCTGAACGTAAATGATTTTATTTTCTTGGATAGGTGGCTTATTGGTTACAAATCTGTTTGGGAGTTGAAATGATGCAGGTTTGAGCCCTGGCTGCATTGGATAAGTGTTTAATTTTATGAAGTGGATCATGTTACACTGTGTCCTCTGCTTTTCTTCATTATTTTAAACAGCGCTCGCACACAGTCTTTGTCCACGGCTGTTTAAACATGTTCACAGATGACAGCATCTCTGAGGACGTGTCCAGCTCTGTAGCCTTGAGCCACAATCAGATCAGTGCCAATGGCAGGAAGGAGAGCGAGGTGTCCATCGTCTCCTCTGAGGACACTGTATCAGGTCTCCCCGAAGAGGAGTGCTCCGCGTCCCACCCCGAGGGCTTCCTTCAGACCACAGAAGGGGACAACAGACCCTCCACCACACCAGCATGCAACATTTCTAACAAAATAAGGTAAAAAAAAAAAGGCTGTCAATAAGCTGCTTTAAAGCCACAATAAGCTCCATAAGGCTTGAAACACACGCTGTGCATTTCTGGGAATATACATGCTTCTAGATGTTAAAGGGACAGTTAACACAAAAATGAAATTCTTTTCATTAAGTTATTACAACTTATAGAAATTTCTTCCTTTCTGCTGAATGCAAAAGAAGATATTTGAAGAATGCTGGTAACCAAACAGTTGATGGTAGCCTTTGACTTCTATAGTTCTTTTTTATTCTTCCATACTATGGAAGGAAATGGGGACCAGCAACCTTTTGGTTACACCCATTTTTCAAAATAGCCTCTTTTGCATTAACCAAGAAAGAAATGCACTTGAGGATGAGGAAATGAGGATAAAACTCTGCCTTTAAGGCTGCATGGTTTGTGAAATAGATATAAATGTGCTTTTATAAATATAAATCAATATATTAGAAAAATATTTAATACTATAATGCTTTACATTTTAAAATGCTATTTAAAATAAATAAATAAAATACAAGAGCTCCAAGTTTGCTCTGAATGTGTTTGTGTGCTTTTTAAAAAGTCATTATATATGAATATTAAATAATAATATTTCTTATTATTTTCATTATGGTTATTATAATTTACAAGGTAAAATATCAAACAAAATAATAAATATACATTTTGTAATAATACTGTTTTACTGTTTTTTGTAAAATTAGAAAATGATTATTTGAGAAATATAATATAATAATGCATGTATGTTCCAGTGCAACTGTACAAATGATAATACAGCTATTTAAGGTTGTCTAAATTTCCTAATTGTCAAACGTTAAACCAGCAAGCTTTTATTTTGGTGGAGAGCTTCTGGGAGATCAGAAGTTTCTCTTTTGTTTTGTTTTTATTAACAATTTATATTTTGATTAATCTCTTAGTCCTACTTGATATCATGCATTGTTGCATTCAGAAATCTCTGCTTTCTAATTTTTGTCTACATGTGATGAATATCCCACAATCCAGCTGATTCCTGACATCACAAATGAGCTTAGAAAATTCAAATGAGAAGTTTCTTGAGTCCCGAAGTTGGCATGAAATGAAAACTTTATATTTTTTGAATGCATATTATAGTTCTTAATAGTGATGTGCTGAAATAAAATTTTCACTGAAACCAAAATGAAAGTTTTTATTTAGCTGAAAACAGAACCAAAAATAAAGTTAGTGATGTTTTTGTCCGTACAAAGATGCTGTTGATAAGCTGTTTTAAATCCACAACAAGCCCTCAGGTTAGAAATGACTTAAAATCACTCTGTTCTCGTATCACATGCTTTAGGAATCTGTGTCTTCGTACTGAGGAGGAGTTCAGCTCAGGGAGAAGTTTGCCCTTCATCAACCCCAGCTCCATAGAGACGCTCCGAGCCCTGGTCCAGGAGATCCAGAGCAGCGGCGAGACCGACCCTGAGATCTGGAAGAACTGTGAGGTGCGCAGATGCCCGAGACCATGCTGTCCATTCCCTCATACTGTCACGGCCCAGGTTTTTGGGCCATCGTCTGGGTTCTCCCATAGGAGTCGAGACAGCATAAGCAGCAGCCACGCTCAGAGCTGTGGAGAACATCCCACAATGCAGCTGATCCCTGACATCACAAATAAGATCATTTAGAAGTTCTCGAGAGCTTTAAATTTGGCATGATTGTAAAAATCACCATATATATATATATATATATATATATATATATATATATATATATATATATATATATATAACAATTTATATTTTGATTAATCTCTTAGTCCTACTTGATATCATGCATTGTTGCATTCAGAAATCTCTGCTTTCTAATTTTTGTCTACATGTGATGAATATCCCACAATCCAGCTGATTCCTGACATCACAAATGAGCTTAGAAAATTCAAATGAGAAGTTTCTTGAGTCCTGAAGTCGGCATGAAATGAAAACTTTATATTTTTTGAATGCATATTATAGTTCTTAATAGTGATGTGCTGAAATAAAATGTATTATTAAAATATGTGCATGAATATATAATATGTGCATATATTTATCAAAATGCTCCACGACTTTTTTATTTCTAGCTTTGTGGATAATCCATTCTAGTTTAGTTTCACTGGATCTGACTTTAAAAAATGTTATATGATGAGATTGGCCATATTTTTGCACTCAAAATTTCAACTAGCCCATCTAACCAAAACGCAGCAATTTATCTGTCTTAGCATTTCCAGCAGGTCATTGAATCCACAAAATCAGATTTTTTCCGTTTTACATACTGACGTATAGACTGTTTTTTTTCTGATTCTAACAGGGCCGGTGGCTTCATCTCTTTCAGTTAGTGGAAAAGCAATATCAAGAGCAAATCCTTGCTCAGGAGGAGCAGTACCAGTGCCAAATACAGGTATGTTTCTCAAAGCAACCTATCTGGACTGATACCAAGTTATTGTTCATCATGTTGCAGAGTGTTGTTCTTTGTGTCTGGTGGAGTTAAGGTTTTTCATTGTGTTTAATCTGGTTGTGCCAGTGTAAGGCTTCAAACATATGCTATTCACATGCATCTAGTCATACAAACTAGATATTCGCGCTGCATGATTTGGGGAATTAAATCTAAGTGCAATTTATTAATAAAAAATAAAAAAAAGTAAGTATATATAAATGTTACCAGAAATTTTACTATATAAATATATATCACAGAATTGAAAAAAGTGGCAAAAATTTGTATTTAATTATATATATATATATATATATATATATCAGTGATGCGTGGGTCAATGTATAAACAACCCGCACCCGACCGATGTTTTCAACTAACCCGCCCGCATCTCGGACCGCAAAAAAAGAAAATATTGTAGCCTACCCGACCCACTTCCTGACCCGCATTTTTTACAAGTAGTAAATGCGTCGCCCCTTTATATTAATTTAATTACTTAAATAGACTATAGCCTGCAGCATAATAAGCGTTATGACCGCACACATAAGGCTTTCCACAAAGAACCGGTTAAAGTAATGATTATGAATGTGTTTAAATTAGCAAGGAGACAATTAATTGTTTAGTAATAAACTGGTGTTTTCTGTGTCGCTGTAAAGATGAAGTTGACGATGCGGACTCGCCATGAACACCAGAGAGAAATGCACATTTCATTTTTTTCGTTTAAAAGTAGACATTTCAAGCTTTCTGTAATATATAGCCTATATTCCTTTTTAAACCCACCGACTAAAAGATTAAGACACTACCTGTCCCAAAATATCACCCAAAGTTTCTACAGCTTTTTTCTTAGCTATTTCAGAATCTGGAAAAATGACTGGGGCTAACTTGTTACTGCAGTCAGTCGAGCGATATGAATGTATGTGATGTACGGCATGAGAAATTCTCATCACTTCTGCTGCCCAAACTTTGTCAGCCTGTGGGTCATTTGGTTTATTGTAAAAAGATTGAACTGATTTGCATGTTTCTTGAAGATGTGCTTTTTTTCTGTGGTACTCACATGCACCATGTCGCTCACGTCGTATTCTCCATCATGTCCCACTGAAAAACTGCTTTTGCATAAAATGCAAAAAGCTCTCTCTGCTTTGCCATCTACAGGTCTTAACCAAGAGTAGACTATGTAGCGGTCCATTCGCTATTAAAAGTGCATCTTCTCTTTTTTGTGGCCACAGCTGCTTAACCCGACCAAACAGCGCGCACGCTCTCCAATTTGAGATTCTTGAGGAGGCGTTCGTGCACCAGTCAACAGTTTGATTGACGTACGACTCAGCCCATCGAGTAACGCTTTTATTGCTCTCCTCTGAACTATTAGACATAAGTTAACAGTACGCCTATGGACGTATCCGTGTATTTATTAGGCAGGGGCGAATGAAAAAGCGGGATGCTCACTTTGCGTGAGGTAGGACAAAGGGTAAAATTGCTGTACAGTACAACAAAGCGGAACAGGTGGTCACTCTATTCAAGCAAGTTATTCAGCCAATAAAGTGTAGGCCTATGTATTTCTCAATTGTGTCTAGTACTATATAAATTACAAAGGTAATTCAAACGACCCGACCGACCGCGACCCGAATGTCATTAAAAATATTTTTGGATGACTTGTAATGACTTGGATGACCGCAGTCACCCGCTCATTTTGGATCAAGCCGCGCATCACTGATATATAAAATAAATAGATATATTTATTATTATTATTAATAATAATAATAGTAATTATTTTTTTTTCCTGAAACATTGCATTCAAAATTGTAAATAATTATAAAGAGCTCCAGATTTGCTGTGTTTGTTTATAGCACAATGTGTCTTTTTATTTGAATTAAATTTATATATCATTATGGATATAAATGAGTAATAATATGTATTATAATAACTAAATAACAATAATAAAAAAATACTTTTTTAATAATACTATTTCTCAGTAAAATATATTTTTTTTTATAAAAAGTAATATAATAAATATTAATAATACATTAACAGTACAACTAATTTCTTAATTTCAGATGTTAAAACATTAAGCATTTATTTTGATGGAAAACGGCAGTGAACCCTTTTTTGTTGACGGTTTTATAAATGATTTTATAGTTTTATAACCGATTTTCGATTTATATTCCGATTAATCTATCAACTCTTCTTGACCTTGTGGATTGCTGTATTCAGAAATCAATTTTTTACTCTGTGAGAATATTGCTTAGTTAAAATTTAGCTAAACTAACTGTATGAGACGTGGTTTATATACATATTTTTAAGGAAACTATCAATTCAGTGTTGAGGTTCATTTCTCATTGCGTTGCGTTGTTAACTGCGCTTGCAATGTTGACTTAATGCTTCCGAATTGCATTTGTGTATGTTTGTATAGTGTGTTTCTGGCCTTAAACTGAGCAATTATCAAAATCCACACTAACATCATAAATAAGTTGTTTCGTTCTGTTTTGACGTTCTTGCACGTTCTCTTCCAGCTCATACAGGATGAAATTAAGGCTCTAGTGCAGTTACAAAACCGCCAAATCAGCACACAGACTCACTCTCTGGAGCCCAGTAAGAACCCTAATCCTCTAGAGGACCCGGTGGGGAACACCTTCATGTTGTCAGGTCCAGGACCTCTGTCACCCCCCCAGCTCACCGTTCACCATCAGGAGAGCTCAGAGGAGGGGATGGTTACTGTCCTGAGCAGTGGATATGGGACTCTTTCCACCTGGGAACATGGGGTAGGAACCTGGCGGCGCAGTTCTACAGAGGGGAGAGACGAGGTGCTGTGGTCCCCGAACCAGCCGGACGGGAGTTTTACACCATCACCTATACCTCTCACAAGCCCTCTGGGCCAGAACCCTCTGAGCAGAACCAATGACAAGCTCCAGACGACTGGGACGGTTGCACTCGATGTGCCGACTGATCAGAGAGTAACAAGGTAGACTTATAGTTCAGTAGTAATCAAAACTGAAATAACACAAATGAAAATATGTTTAAACTTTTCACTGTGATTTTTCAGATACACAATATAGTCTTTATAGCCGTAAGCAGTGTTGTTATTGTTAGCTAAAATGAAAAATAATAATACATAACTATTTAGAAATATTTTTTTTAAATAATAAAATTGCCAAAAATGACCGCATAACAAGAAGGATGGAGTTACTTAAACACTGTGTTGTTTGGATGCACACCCAAACTGTTGGTTTTCCTTTTATTTATTTATTTTTAACTAGAAGTCATTTAGTTTAGCTAGAATGTACGCTACACTAAATTGAAAGCATCTGCTCTGCTCTATAAAGCCAGGGTTGCCAGGTTGCCAGGGTTGTCAGTCAAAAACTGTCTAAAGTAGAACAATGACAAAATTCCAAATATCAAATATGTAATTTCCATACCTAAAATACATATTTTACAGTCACTATAATGCACATTGATTATAAACACAGCTCAAATGCTACCTACCAGTAGCCCTCATTTACAAAACCTATCTATCTAGCGCAGTTGTATCATAGGTAGAAAGCAAAATGTTTTAATTCAATGTAATTTATGCAAACCTTTATTTAACCAACGGGGAGTTAAAAAGTAACCCAATTCTGTGGGAAAACGCAGACTTGAAACCCTGCATTCAACACGAGCTGCTGGAGGCAGATTTCCCAGATGACCGAGAGATGACAACAAGACCACGCTGGAGAATTTGCTGCTCAACAGATCCTGAGCTCATTGACAAATATCTGATCTTGAGAGATGTGCTCTCTTTACAGAGTGTGCGTGATCACCAAATTGAAAGTAAAAGTTAACAGCGAGTGCTCATTCAAAGACGATTTCAGTATCCCTTATGTTGATAGCCGCTCTAAAATGATTCTGGGATTGAGGAAACTCTGTTTAATCATTTTTATCACATTAAGAGATCTAGCTCTTTTGTGTTGTATGTTGTGTAGTCAACCTCTGACCTCCTGGGCCCAAAGGCAAAAACGCAGACAGAGAAAGAGCCGAACAACACCAAACCGGACGTCATATGTGGAGGAGCGGGACAGGAGCACGGCAGGAGCAGGATCTCTTAAGGAGCACACAGATCACTTACCTGATGTAAGCATCTGCTAATACTGGATGATGTTTTTTACATTTTAAACAGGAAGGATCTTTCTATAAAATATCAAAGTGTATTTTTTCTTTTTACCATTTCAAGTAGTAAACTCTTTCAAATGTCATTCCATAATTTCTACTGTAAAATATTTTCTATATCATGTCCGTTTCTAAATTTAAAGGCATAAAATGTCAGATTTATAATTGGTAAGAATTTCTGTTATGCATCTCGGATGAACTGTCTGAATTGTGCATCATTTGCTGTTTCAGAGATGAGATGAAGCATCTCTATTCAGCTTCTTATGTTGAGTGTTCCTAGAGGCCTCTGTGTGCTTTTAAAAATGCTTTCTGAGTATAATAAGCATCTGTTTTCTGGCTTTTTCCTCAGCGTGGATGGAGCACAGCCTCCACAAATCCATTGCCTCTAAAGAGAAGTGACAGTCTGGTGTCTGAAGCCTCAGGTAACACATTTCACTAAGAATCAAGCTCCACTTGCACACAGCACACAGGAGGGGTGCAAGGTTTTTCTTTTAGGGATTTTAATGTGTAATGTTACATTTGAAGAAGTTTAGATTTTGGCTATTTTCTGATCGTGAAATTGCCTTTAACATATTCTTACTCTCTGGTTTTCCAGGCCTGTCTTACTGGAAACTGGATGAGAGTGAGTTATACCGCCCTCTACCTGACAACTTTGAAAGTGCTTCCTTCTTCCTAATGCAGGTACATTTTTATTAACTTAGTCTCTAGGAAAAATTAAGAAGTAAAAACATTACTACAGGTTGGGAATCATAGCTTGTCACTGAAAAAGCTAAGTTAAGATAGTATTGTAACATGACAGAATAATGTTTTATGATGTATAATAAATCACTTTCATTAACGTTTACATTTATTCATTATTCGTTGACACATAATAGTGAAATTGATTGATACAATAGTTCATAATTTTTTTTTTGGTAGCAAATATATATATATATATATTAACTTTTTTTTATTCCTTTTAGAAAATTTTAGCTATACAAGTTAAGTTTTTAGTGGTTTTAAGTTACAATATAGTACAATATAGTGAGAATATGGAGCTTGATGCTGATATTTTTGCAGCCAAAAAGTAAGATGAAATTCTGATTCTGAAATTAATGAATATTTCTAAGAAAGATGAGATTTAAATGCCTGGTTTTATGATCAAAGCTGTAGTTTAAAAAAATATAATGAACAAATTATTGTTCCTCAAAAGGCTGATGAGCATATTTGATGATACTCACATTTTAACATGACTTTTTCTAAAAATAAATAAATAAATGATGTCTGTATTAATAAACAAACCATTGCTTCAGTCTAGAAAGTGTTCATCTTGAAATATTCCAAACAAAACAAAAGATATTCTTACGTTTATTTTATAGAAATCAGTAAAGATTTTAAAGCCAAACACTTGAAGGCAGACATTTGTACAATCATACTAAAAGGCCTTATACTTGCTTAAAAGCTGTAGATGTTGTATGTTGTAGATTGTGTACAACAGGCTTTTCAGAAGTTTTGATCACATTGATCATTTCGAGGACTTAAATGTGCAAAGCAAATATGATACAACAGGCCTTATAGGGTTAATTAAAAAGTGACAAACAGGTTGTTTTGTCACACCCAGACTCCAGATGAGAACCGTCTGTCCCTGCGGGAGATCTACCAGGGCAAGAGAGCAGACCCCAAAGGCCAGGAATGGGACTCCTTAATCAACTCATCCGCCTCGTCTCCTCAGGTCAGAGCAGAACCAATTATCACAAGAATTAATTAAGGAGCAAAATGTCTCATCTGTTGCTCCCTCACCCAGGTGTTGACTGTGGACTCCACCGAGCATGTGAAGCAGGATCGCACGTCAGGCTTCACATCGCCGTCCCACTTCAGCAGTCCGTCTGCGCAGGTCCGGGCCTGTCCCAGCAGCAGTGGAGCGCCCATCAGTCCCGACTCCATGGCCCTGCGCAGCCACAGTGACAGCGACTGCATGTCTAACGCCAGCAGTCTGTCTGCACAGCAGGCGCCCGAGCGAGCCAACAGTGAGGATGAGGGCAGCCACACTGCCACGGTCACCGTACAGCCCAGAGGACCGTCTGCTCAGGACATGTTCAGGCCCAACAGAAGCAGCGCAGAGACAGGTGGTGGGAAACCGGAGCGGGTGACCTCACTAGAGGACCCAGTTGTTCTCTCACTGTAAGTCGTGAAAACCCCCCTAAAGTTAACACGAAATGACATTTACAAATCAAAACAGATTTTGAATGCTTGGTCACAAAAAAAGCATAATTATAAAGCAAACTGGTCATAAGAAATTAATACTTTAATTCAGCAAGTACATGTTAAATTGATAAAATGACAGTAGGGGCATTTATGATATTATGAGAGATTCTATTTCAAGTGAATGTTGTTCTTTTGAACTTTGTATTCATCAAATTATCCTTTAAATGTGGTATGTTGAAAAGCTCAGTCAGGAAAATGTTTTGGAGATATGGGGGGAAAAAATTGGAAGAAAACCGTTTTTCTTTAAAATAATGTGTACCGATAATTCATGCAAAATTGCATTTAGCAGTTGCCTTTTAACTTCCTTACTGTCCTTAGATGAACATTGTCTAACACTACCATTCAAAATAATTATTTATTTTTTTAAATAAATGAATGCAAGGAATGTTTCTTTAAGGATGCATTATCAACTGATCAAAAGTGACAGTAACAACATTTATAATGTTACAAGTTCTCTGTTTCAAATAATTGCTGTTTTTTTTTTTACTTTCCGTTCATCAAAGAATCCTGAAGAAAAAAAAGCATTACAGTTTCCACAAAAAATATAAAGGAGAACAACTGTTTTCAACAGAAATGTTTCTCGAGCAGAAAATCATCATATTAAAATGATTTCTGAAGGATCATGTGACACTGAAGATTGGATTAATGCTGAAAATTCAGCTGCGCATCACAGGAATAAATTACATTTACAAAAATATTCAAATAGAACACAGTTATTTTAAATTGTAATTTTTTCACAATATTGCTGTTTTTACTGTATTTTTGATCAATTAAATGCAGCCTTGGTGAGCAGAAGAGCCTTATTTCAACAAATTAAAAAACCTTACTGACCTCAAACTTTTAAACTGTAATGTAGTTGAAGATGCTGATGGATCATATCTGAGTGCTTTACTGAACCTATCCAATGTTATTTTGTGTATCCCCCATCTGATGCTCTAGTGCTAACACATTAACTTCTTGTTCGTCTAATCTCGCTAGACTGAGACAAAAGCTGAGAGAGAAACATGCCCGTCACATAGCGGATCTCCGAGCGTACTACGAGGCTGAGATCAGTGCCCTGAGGGAGAAACTGGATCTGGTGAATCTGCCTCTTGACATGGAGAAAAGCAACCAGATCTTGCTTGAGAGGTCAGAAACGATACATAGGATGAATTCATACTGTTCCAGCTGTGTTTTAGATTGCATAATGCAATTTAATAAGAAAAAAAACAAAGGGTGTAATAATATATTGTGTCACAATAAATCACAATTAAAGTAATAGTTCAACCCAAAATGAAAATGTACCCACCCTCAGGCCATCCAAGATATATATGAGTTTGTTTGTTCATAGGAACAGATTTGGAGAAATTTAGCATGTTTGCAAGAAACAAATCCATCAAGGCATTTAAACTTACTGGCCAAAATGCGAGTCCATAATAGGGCTGCGCTATAAATATCGTCCGATAATTAATGCGCATCTCGTCAGTAAAGCCGGTTCTCTAATCAGCTGTAAATTCCATCAGGTGCGTGATTTCACATAGAGCAGCTGTTACTTCACGGAGCCGTTGTTAACTGACTAGCTGCGCAAATAAACGCTAAACGCTTTTCGTTTAATGATGCGCCAAATGTTCTCTATAGGTGAAAGATCTGGACTGCAGGCAGGCCAGGTTAGCACCCGGACTCTTCTACGACGAAGCCATGCTGTTGTTATAGCTGCAGTATGTGGTTTTGCATTGTCCTGCTGAAATAAACAAGGCCTTCGCTGAAATAGACGTTGTTTGGAGGGAAGCATATGTTGCTCTAAAACCTTTATATACCTTTCAGCATTCACAGAGCCTTCCAAAACATGCAAGCTGCCCATACCGTATGCACTTATGCACCCCCATACAATCAGAGATGCTGGCTTTTGAACTGAACGCTGATAACATGCTGGAAGGTCTCCCTCCTCTTTAGCCCGGAGGACACGGCATCCGTGATTTCCAACAAGAATGTCAAATTTGGACTCGTCTGACCATAAAACACTATTCCACTTTGAAATAGTCCATTTTAAATGAGCCTTGGCCCACAGGACACGACGGCGCTTCTGGACCATGTTCACATATGGCTTCCTTTTTGCATGATAGAGCTTTAGTTGGCATCTGCTGATGGCATGGCGGATTGTGTTTACCGACAGTGGTTTCTGAAAGTATTCCTGGGCCCATTTAGTAATGTCATTGACACAATCATGCCGATGAGTGATGCAGTGTCGTCTGAGAGCCCGAAGACCACGGGCATCCAATAAAGGTCTCCGGCCTTGTCCCTTACGCACAGAGATTTCTCCAGTTTCTCTGAATCTTTTGATGATGTTATGCACTGTAGATGATGAGATTTGCAAAGCCTTTGCAATTTGACGTTGAGGAACATTGTTTTTAAAGTTTTCCACAATTTTTTTATGCAGTCTTTCACAGATTGGAGAGCCTCTGCCCATCTTTACTTCTGAGAGACTCTGCTTCTCTAAGACAAAGTTTTTATAGCTAATCATGTTACAGACCTGATATCAATTAACTTAATTAATCACTAGATGTTCTCCCAGCTGAATCTTTTCAAAACTGCTTGCTTTTTTAGCCATTTGTTGCCCCCGTGCCAACTTTTTTGAGACCTGTAGCAGGCATTACATTTTAAATGAGCTAATTAAGTGGATAAAAGTGTAAAATTTCTCAGTTTAAACATTTGCTACGTTATCTATGTTCTATTATGAATAAAATATTGGCTCATGTGATTTGAAATTCCTTTAGTTTTCATTTTATTAAAATTTAAAAAACGTCCCAACTTTTCCGGAATTCGGGTTGTACTTTCTTCAGTAAAAGTCCATCCCCTCTAGTCCTAAAATTGCATTAAAATCCACAACATATTTGTTTAGAGCTGTTTTAGACTCTTGTAAAGGGTTTTGATCTGTGCATATTTCTCTCCTGATTCAGATTAGATGACTTTTCGCTGGAGAAAGCAATTTTTATGAATTATTTGCTCATATTTTAGTCGAAACTTATAGTTTGAAGTTAAAAATGGCTTACTGATGCATTTGTATCTCACAAACGTGCAGATTTATGTTTCACAAGATGATGAACTGGAGTTTATCAGCTGTTTGAACTCATTCCTCTATCGTGGATATTTATATTCTGGTTAATAAACAATACATTTTATGAACTATTTAACTCTTAGAAGTTATAAATTTAAAAAAAAAGAATGTTACCCCCATTTTACCATTTTATTGTTGTGTATTAAACCAAATCGTGACATAAGTTTATCGTCACACACCTATAACTAACTAATAACCATTAGGTCTATTGTGGTATGTTGATGCATTTGGCTCTCTCTTCAGTTTTCTTTGTTTGTATCTGCACTCACATCTGATGTTTAACGCACAATAAACTCTGACTGACTGTGTCTCTGATCATCGTTTGGCAGATGTCAACACCTGGAAAGAGCGTTAACAGAGGCGAGCACACGCATCCGAGAGCTGGAGAACAAAAACCACCTGTTGGAGAGACAGCTGGTATGAGTCACCGCCTCCATCTAAAACAGGAAATACAGTTGTGTACGAGAGACTTGTATGTTGACGTGGCAGTTGTGCTTGTAGTCAGCAAAATTGTATAAACGGTATACAAGCACTTTCAAGGGGTCATATCATGGAAACAGCTTTTTATGTATATTGTAGACATTTCACTTTTTACAACTCAAAGCTATCTAGAACATTTACTGTGTAAAGGTTACATACAGCCTCCTAGCAACACCCTAGGGACCACTTAGAACATCCTTGCGACCTCATGCTCAACAGTGAAAAAAAGTGACGTGACATTCAGCCAAGTATGGTGACCCATACTCAGAATTTGTGTTCTGCATTTAACCCATCCGAAATGCACACACACAGAGCAGTGAACACACACACGCACTGTGAGCACACACCCGGAGCAGTGGGCAGCCATTTATGCTGCGGCGGCCAGGGAGCAGTTGGGGGTTCGATGCCTTGCTCAAGGGCACCTAAGTCGTGGTATTGAAGGTGGAGAGAGAACTGTACATGCACTCCCCCCACCCACAATTCCTGCCAGCCCGGGACTCGAACTCACAACCTTTCGATTGGGAGTCCGACTCTCTAACCATTAGGCCACGACTTCCCACACAGCACAGCTTTCAGTGTTTAGCAACTGGATGCCTTGAAGAACAATAAAGCGAAGAATATCCGCATAGGTCAATATGGAGGTTCAGATGTTTTTAAATTAGATAGTTATGACTTTTTATCTCATAATTTAAACTTAATGTTGTAATTATGACTTTTTAAATCTATTTTGACCATCATACGTATGACTTTTTATCTCATAATTTATGTGATAGTTGCACATTTTTGTCATTTTCATAGATAGAACTTGTTTGTCATAATTTTGACTTTTTAAGTCATAATTATCCATTTAATCTTGTAATTTGCACTGTCATAATTAAGACTTTCTGATGTCATTATTATGATTTTGTATCATTGTTTTTTTTACATTATAACAAAATTATGGCTTCCTGTTTTGTCATAATTAAGACATCAATTTTGATATTTTTCATAACTATAACTTTGCATCTCATAATTATTTTTTTAATTTTATTACTTCATCCCCACATTTATTTTGTCATAATTATGACAAAATGATAACTTAGTATCTCATTTTGAGTTATTTTATCTTATACTATATATTTTTTATTAATATGTTCTGCTCTAAAATGTTATTATTATTATGTTTTATTTAGTTATTCATATTGACTAGATATTTGTACACTTAATAGTTATTATTGTTTAAATGTATTATTTTCAAGGATTGGTACCTGACCTGCCACCTCAGAAATTTCTTTTTAGATTCATAATAATAATCATAAATGACTGGAAACTTGGTTGAAATGTGGTTGAAACCCCATGACCTGAAGTTTGTTTGTTTGTGGTCCAGGCTGAATGGCCAGAGCGATACAACACGGCCAGCGCCACAGTCCAGGTCCTGCAGCAGCGGTTAGAAGAGACCAAACACAGCAGCCGTGAGAAAGACACCACCGTGTCCAAACTGAAGAACCACCTGTGTCAGCTGGAGGAGGCCGTGCAGAACGCCTTTAAGGAGGTGGATGAGAAAGAGGCACGGATGAAGAACCAACACAAGATGCTACAGGATGTGAGCTGAGTAGAATCCCTTAAACTTCCCATATGCAGTTATAAAATCATCAATGTGATGATGCCTTGTTTTTTTTTTTTCAGCTCCTCCATGAGTATGATTCACTGAGAAGGGAGCATGAAGGAGCAAAGGTGAAAGCTGTTTTTATCTGACATCAAGATACAAATAGGAGTACATAGAAGTGCACAAACTATTCAGCTGTTTCTTTTCTAACAGGACAAGTTGGTCTCAGCTGAAAATAAGCTCTTTGATGCCAATGAACAAATATCTGAACTGAAAAGGTAGTCAGATTTCTTTTTAAAAACTGCAATTGGTATCATATTTACTGCTATCTTATTACACTGGAATGTATAGTTATAGCTAAATATTATAAATGTAACATTTAACAGTTTCATTTTAAATGTATGTTTAACAATTGTATTTAATTTATTGTTACCGTATTTTCCGGACTATAAGTCACACTTTTTTCATAGTTTGGCTGGTTCTGCGACTTATAGTCAGGTGCGACTTATCAAAATTAATTTGACATGAACCAAGAAAAATGAACCAAGAGAAAACATTACCGTCTACAGCCGCGCGAGGGCGCTCTATGCTGCTCAGTGCTCCTGTAGACTACACTGAGCAGCATAGAGCGCCCTCGCGCGGCTGTAGACGGTAATGTTTTCTCTTGGTTCTTGGTTCTAAATGAATGCGACTTATAGTCCAGTGCGACTTATAGTCCAGTGCGACTTATAGTCCGAAAAATACGGTAAATGTAATTTTTTTTATTGTTGATTTTAATATTTGACAAATTATTTAAAGGGGACATCAGATGCCCATTTTCCACAAAGTTGGTACGATTCTTTAGGGACTTCATGAAATGTCTGTAACATACTTTAGTTAAAGTTCCTCAATGGTACTGTAAAACAACCCTTTTTACTTTGTTAAAAACAGCTCTGTTCATAGTAACCCGTTTTAGTGCATGTCTCTTTAAATGCTAATGAGCTCTGCTCAACCCCACCCCTTTCTTCCATGGAAGAGGAAAGGCAATTTGCAAATAATCATAAAAAAGTATGACGTCATATTGCTCAGAAAATCAAAACCGCTTGATTATTATTATTTTTGAAAAAAAAAATAGTGAATGGATTTGTATAATTTTAGGGTGGTTGTGTCCACACACTGCTAAGACATAGTGCAAACAGCATGTAAAAGTTAATTTTAATAATTTAATTTTTTTTAAATATTATATTAAACTTTAATAAATATTATAGTAATAAGAAATAAAGCCATGAGGTTACGCTTTACAGTAAGGTCTCATTTATTAACATTAGTTAATGCATTAACTAACATGAAAAATAAAATATATTTAAAAAATGAAATAATGAATAAACAAATAAATATATTTTAACCTTTGTTAATGTTAATAAAAATGTTAAACTTTAACAGTAACACTTTACAATAAGTTTCCATTAGTTAATGTATTAACTAACATGAACGAACCATGAACAGTAAATTTATTACAGTATTTGTTAACCTTTGCTAATGTAAACACAGTCATTCATTGTTAGTTCATGGTAATTCACAGTGCATTAACTGATGCTAACAAGCTTTTAACTTTTAATAATGCATTAAATCTTGAAATTGACATTAAGATTAATACATGCAGTAGTTGTCTTGTTCATTCTTAGTTCATGTTAACTAAAGTAGTTAACTAAATGTCAACTAATGAACCTTATTGTAAAGTTTTACCAGTTTAACAAATTAAACCTTATTTTTTAAGTGTTACCAGTCATATAAAATAAAGTTTAGACCGTCTATAAAATGTCACATTTATTTTGAAATATGCATGATTCTAACAATTATAATAATTACTACATGTTATTACATGAAGTATGTAACATGGGTAGTAATATGAATGCTATAGTTTTATAGAATATAGTAATATAAATTCCTTTTGTGTACTAACTAAATATCTTTTTGTTTATAAATTTCAGAATCAGAATCAGAAAGAGCTTTATTGCCAAGTATGCTTGCGCATACAAGGAATTTGTTTTAGTGACATAAGCTTCCAGTAAACAGAGACAACAACACACAGACAAAAAAAAAAAAAAATTTTACAGGAGAATTACAAATTGGCAAATAAATAAGTGTATAAACAAATGTGCTATAAATGATAATGGAATAGGATTGAGTGAGATGCAGGAATGTTCTAGGATGGAGGGGTAACAAATAAATATAAGGATATTGCACATTTTTGCATAAGCATAAGTTTAAGTGGGAAACATTTAACTGTTCATGAGGTAGATTGCCTGGGGGAAGAAACTATTCTTGTGCCTTGCTGTTCTTGTATTTGCGGCTCTGAGGCGCCGGCCAGATGGCAAAAGTTCAAAGATGGGGTGACTTGGATGTGAGGGATCCAGAGTGATTTTCTGAGTCCTTTTCCTCACTCTGGATGTGTACAGTTCTTGGAGGGTGGGCAGGGGAGCACCAATAATCCTTTCAGCAGTCCGAACAGTTCTCTGTAGTCTTCTGATATCTGATTTTGTAGCTGAACCAAACCAGACAGTAATTGAAGTACACAGGACTGACTCAATGACGGCTGAGTAGAACTGTTTCAGCAGCTCCTGTGGCAGGTTAAACTTCCTCAGCTGGCGAAGGAAGTACAACCTTTGTTGGGCTTTTTTCACAATGGAGCCAATGTGATTGTCCCACTTCAGGTCCTGAGAGATGGTGGTTCCCAGGAATCTGAATGACTCCACTGCAGCCACAGTGCTGTTCATGATGGTGAGTGGGGAAAGTGCAGGGGGGTTTCTCCTAAAGTCCACAGTCATCTCCACTGTTTTGAGCGTGTTCAGCTCCAGGTTGTTAAGACTGCACCAGACAGCCAGCTGCTCAACCTCCTGTCTGTAAGCAGACTCGTCACCGTCCTGGATGAGGCCGATGACTGTAGTGTCGTCTGCAAACTTCAGGAGCTTTTACAGAGGGGTCTTTAGAGGTGCAGTCGTTGGTGTACAGGGAGAAGAGCAGAGGGGAGAGAACACATCCCTGAGGGGCACCAGTGTTGGTGGAGCAGCTGTTTGACATGAATTTCCCCAGTCTCACTAACTGTTGCCTATCTGTCAGAAAGCTGGTGATCCACTGACAGATAGAGCTAGGAACAGAGAGCTGGGTCAGTTTGGTCTGGAGGGTTGTTGGGATGATAGTGTTGAAAGCCGAACTAAAGTCCACAAACAGGATCCTCACATAAGTCCCTGTTTTGTCCAGATGTTGCAGGATGAAGTGCAATGCCATGTTGATTGCATCATCCACGGACCTGTTTGCTCGGTACGCAAACTGCAGGGGGTCTAGTAAGGGTCCAGTGATGTCCTTCAGATAAGCCAGAACCAGTTTTTCAAACGACTTCATGACGACAGACGTTAGAGCCACAGGTCTGTAGTCGTTAAGTCCTGTTATCTTGGGTTTCTTTGGAATGGGGATTATGGTTGAGCGTTTGAAGCAGGAAGGCACTTCACACAACTCCAGAGATCTGTTGAAGATCTGTGAAAAGATGGGGGCCAGCTGGTCAGCACAGATTTTCAGACAGGCTGGTGTGACGCCATCTGGGCCTGGTGCTTTTCTTCTTTTGTTTTTCTTGAAGACCTGGCGCACATCATCTTCACAGATTTGAAGAGCAGGAGGTATGGAGAGGGGGATTGCAGGAGATGTTAATGGTTGTGTAGGGAGATGGTCAGAGTGGGTGTTGGGGGTTTCAAATCTACTATAAAACTCATTCAGGTCATTAGCAAGTCGTTGATTAGCCTCAGTGCAAGGGGATGGTGTCTTGTAGTTTGTGATGGCTCTCAGTCCTCTCCAAACTGAAGTAGAGTCGTTGGAAGTAAACTGGTCTTCCAACTTTTTAGCGTAGGTCTTTTTAGCCGCTCTAATCTCTTTGTTCAGTGTGTTCCTGGCCTGATTGTACAAGACCCTGTCCCCATTTCTGTAGGCATCCTCTTTGGCCTGACGAAGGTGTCTGAGTTTTACTGTAAACCATGGCTTATCATTGTTGAATGTTAAATAAGTCCTGGTGGGAATGCATATATCCTCACAGAAACTATATAGGATGTTACAGTCTCTGTGAGTTCGTCCAGATCGGTGGTAGCAGCTTCAAAAACGCTCCAGTATGTGATGTCAAAACAAGATTGTAAATCCTGCTCTGTTTCGCTGGTCCATCTCTTCACAGTCTTTACTACAGGTTTAGCAGATTTAAGTTAGATTTAAGTTTCTCCATGGTTTTGTAGGTTCATCTCTAAGCTAGAAACTCAAGTCCGACAGCTACAGCACGAAAATCTGGCTAAAACACGTCAATCTCTCCACAGAGACTCACAACCATCTGGAGCAGGGTACTGAACGCACAACACATGCTCATCATGGCTCTAAAACACAGATTTTATTGTTTAACAATGAATTTGAACTATACACACTTACCTGTATATAGCACAGCTATTGATTCTTAGACAGATACTTGTGCACAGCTTTACTGTTTCTTTCTTCTGTTATAAAAAACAAACATGAATTTAAATCCCTAAAAATCTTTCCAGTTTGTTCCACTATCCTGATCTTCTGCCTTCACCGAGTAAAAGGCAGCGAGATGTTGATGTGGGTTTGAGGAGCTGCGCTGGTCTTATGGGTGAACAGACATGTGGTCCATCCTCTGACCGAACAGCTCGAGGGTACTGCTTTATTGACAGTGTTCATTTCTTTATCATTATGGTGCATAAACTGTGAGAAGGGAATTTCTAACTTGAACTATCCTCTGTCATCAGATGGCTGTCTCCACCAGAGAGAGAACAGACTCAGGGTCACTCTGAAGAGCCAAAGAAGACATCCATGATGAAGGCCATGATCCAGATGGAGGACACCAAAGCCACTGAGGGCCGTGCGCTGTCCACGAACAGCTGCAGTTCCTCCAGTATGTCATGAAACACTGCTTAAAGGAATAGTTCACGAAAAAATTTAAATTTGCTCACCCTCAGGCCATTCCAGAGGCAGATGAGTTTGTTTGTTCATGGGAAGAGATTTGGAGAAATGTAGCATTGCATCACTTGCTCAGCAATGGGTCCTCTGCAGTGAATGGGTGCCGTCAGTATGAGAGTCCAAACAGCTGATAAAAACATCACAATAATCCACAAGTAATCCACACCACTGCAGTCAGTTAACGTCTTATGATGGATTTGTTTCTTGTAAACACGCAGCTTTTGGCTTCACAAGACGTTTCAATTTCAGACTGTTGCTTCCAAGTAAAATACGAGTCCTCTTTCCATAATATTGCTTTCTTCAGTAAAAAAGTCTTCTCGTCTGAATCAGGAGAGAAATGTGCACAGATCAAGCACCGTTTACAAGCAAAAACAGCCTTCAACAAATATATCTGTGGATTTAAATGTGAGAGAACAACAGGAGATGAACTTTCATTATTATTGTGGATTATAGACTGATATTTTGGCCAGAAGTGACAGTTAAAAGTTAAAACGCCTTAATGATGCATTGTTTCTTATAAATACTCAGCTGTCCATTTCACAAGTAATTCATTTATGGACTGGAGTCATGTGTATTACTTGTGGTTTATTGTGATGTTTTTATAAACTCATCAGCTTTACCATCACAGGAATAAATTACATTTTAAATATATTTAAATAGAAAAACAGTTAGTATTGTACAGCTATTTCATAGCATTGCTGTTTTTACTGTATTTTTGATCAAACTTAATGAACATAAGAGACTTGCCGATCCCAAACATTTGAACAGGAGTGTGTATATATATATATATATATATATATATGCTAAGGAAGTAATTTAGAGACCCCCAACACTTGTGTACAGTCATTGTCATTGTTATTTTGTGTTGTGTGTTTCAGGGTTGGCTAGAAGGAGGCCTACGGTGGCTTTTGTGGAGAGCTCTGTGAGGGACGCGCTGGAGGAGTGGAGCGGAGCCGTGCTCAGGGCCCAGAGGAGTCTCTCTCCAGAGGGTCACAGGTCATCATCTGTGCCCCCCAGAGCACAGACAGCCGTTCCTCTCACCACACCCAGTGAGTGACTCAAGTCTTTAGCTTTTGAGTGTTTGATGCATTTTCAAAATGCCACATAAAAGTCCAGCTTCACTGACTGAATGTTTTTTATGTTAGCAAAGAGGGACACGTTACTCACACCTCTCTCAGCCAAGTCCAGTCCTAAGCGCTGCCCGACTGAGAACTTCTCCACCGCGTTGGGTCACCCTCTTCCATCCCAAGAGTACCTGCAGACCAGGTAACATTTCTGTCCTGCTATCTGACTCACTTGCTATCTGCGCTGATCACTTAATAAAGAACGTGTCTTATAAATGCCTTGTGTTTTAGGTTTGATGTAGCTTTTGATCGAAATGGCATCAGCTCCTCTCTACCGTCCCATCCGAGTCCAAGGAAGAGGTTACAGTTTAAGTCTTCTGAGAGACTGGAAGGTATTGTTGCTTTTTCTGGTTAAACTATCAAACGGTGACAACCCTTAGAAGAAACCCTTAGGGTTTGGCTAAGGGTTACTTGCATTTAATTATGCATAATTAATTGTTATTATAATAGTAAGTACATGTTACATGTGTAACAAGGACACCTTTATAAAAAATGTTACCAGAAATTTTACTATATAAATATATATCACAGAATTGAAAAAGGTGGCAAAAATTTGTATTTAACTATAAATATATATATATATTATATATATATATATATATATATATATATATATATATATATATATATATATATATATATATATATATATATATATATATATATATATATATATATATATATATATATATATATATATATATATATATATATATATATATTTTTTTTTTTTTTTTTAATACTTCAAAAAAGTGACATTAAAGACATTTATAATGTTACAGAATATATTTGTTTCAATTAAATGCTGTTATTTTATCATGGTTTTGTTATGTGGTTTTATTGAGCATGGGTTTTCACAGAAATATGAAGCAGCACAACTGTTTTCTACATTACAAGAAAAATTTCTAATTTTTATCAAAGCAAATCAGCAGTATATTAGAATTATTTCTGAAGGATCATGTGACACTGAAGACTGGAGCAATGATGCTGAAAATACAGCTTTAATCGCAGAAATAAATTTCATTAAAACATATAAAACAATAGAAAATATTTATTTAAAATTATTGTCAATATTACTGTTTTTACTGTATTTTTAATTAAATGCATCCTTGGTGAGCAGAAGAGACCTTTTAAAATCTTACAGACTTCAAACTTTTGAATGGTAGTCTATATATAAATGCATTATTTACCTAAAACTTTGACTGTTCACTATCTTTTAACCCTGTTAGCACTGGTATTTCCTCAGGAAGTGTAAGTGTTGTGTGAATTTGCTCCTCAGTGTACCCTCAGTCCAGCGTGGGCTCGTCTGAGCCTGCAGAGAGCAGTGAGTCTGAGGAGCTTGTGGTCAGACAAAGCTGGGAGGAACAGGAAGACGCCAGTGAAGAGACGTCCCTCTCCTGTCTGCCTCGTATTCAGTCGCTGGCTGACACCGAGCGCCTCTTTGATGAGCTCACACGGGAAAAGCAGCAGGTGACTGTGGGGTATTTCCTGTTATTACATGGATCTCTAGAACACTTGATTCTGATTGGTTGGTCGTGGCTTTTTGAGATCAGATATATTCATATAATGGTAACCCCTTTTTTTCATTCTCATGTTTTCACATGAACTACATTAGTAAATATGAACTAACAATGAATACAACTTCTACAGCATTTATTAATCTTAATGAATGTTAATGATAGATAGCATTGATGAAAAGATTTTCAAGATCAAAAGTTGTATTTGTTAACATTAGTTGCACTGTGAACTAACATGAACATTTTTAACTATCATTAACCAAGGTTAATAAATGTTGTAAAAATATATTGTTCATGTTAGTTAATGCATTAATGAATGATTACAAATAAGACCTTACTGTAAAGTGTTACCTATATAATGATGAAGTAGTTAATAGTGTAGTAAACTAGTTAAATGTAGTAAAAAAAACTGTATAAATTATTTATTTATTGAATGCACTGTTGAAAAATCTGAGAATTAATGGGTGTAAAATATGTATGTAACAATTTACTAATAATATGTTTATTTGTTTAACTGATTTAACAATCAATTTTTTTATGATTTTGCAACTGTGCATTTCAGAAATATAATTATAAAAATAAAAATAAATAAATGTAGATTTTAAAATGTTTAATTACATAATAAAAAATGTACACCACACACACACACACACATATATATAATACATGAATATTACTAAGTTATTTATATATTTATAATTTAATGTGTGTGTGTGTGTGTGTACATTTTTTATTATTTAATTAAACATATATATATATATATATATATATATATATATATATATATATATATATATATATATATATATATATATATATATATATATATATATATATATATATATATATATATATTCACTCATTATTTCGACTCTGGCCATAAATTTGCTAAAATCATTGTGAAACTCTGAAAGCTCATGAAAGGCATGTCACAACATCACGTGAGAGTATATACAGCATGTGACTCACTCACGGCTCGTGCTGGTTTAAACTGACTGTATGGCAGCACATGTTTCTGCTGTGTTCTCAGCACTACACATTACATAACCTGTCTTTATAATGCTGCTGGTTAATCATGTCTGTTTTTAGCAAAGGCTTCCCTTTACCTCTTCATTCTGAGGAGTGCTAATTCAAACCCTGTTGTTTAATCTCAGCTGTTTCCATCCAGCAATTTGCTGAGTGCTGTCATGCTTTCACCCAATATTTATTTATTTTCCAGATTGAGGCAGCACTGAGCCGGATTCCAGGAACTGGGGCCCGAGTCACATTGCAGACCAGGCAGGATGAGGTGGGAACACAATCACTTTCCATTCACATGCATATAGACTAAGCCTGGGTAAATAAAAATCGACTTTTAATTCAGCTGCTCTTAGAGATTTTACCATTTAATTTGAGAAAAACTACCGTCATATCACATACACAGCAGCTACAAGTTCTCTACGGCAACCCGTCAAAATAAAAATTTGGTTTACCTTAAAGAAATTAAAGAAATTATATAACTAATGTGCAGAAGAATGTAAGATTCATGAATGCATAATCACATTTTTTTCTTTGTAATTTTAACAGTAAACCTCTATTGCGCAGGACTTTGTTTTATGCCTTCATCTGATTACCAGAAAAATTTAAGAAAAACATTTTATAGAGCCCTATTACTGTTAATTATTGTTTACCAATGTCATTTAGATTACTAAAACACCGTAAATAGACAATAAAGAGCAATAATAATTCACTGGATTAGATGTATATAAATAAAAACATTATATATTGTGATAGTCATTTACATTTTAAATATTATAATGTATTAAATTAATTAATGTATTTGAATAAGAACACTGAAGAATACACACACACACACACATATAAGTTGTGTATATATATATATATATATATATATATTACAAATATAAAATATTTAATTATTTAATAAACTCACTGTGAAAAATATATTAAGCAATATATATTACATAAATATAAAAAAATATGATATTAGAGCAAATATATTTCAGTATACTGCATATATTACAGTATATGTTATAATTAAAATATTAATATTGTTTTAAAATATATAATATATTAATAAGAACAGAAAACACATGCACACACACTATTAAATGCACTGTGAGAAGTAGTTGTTAAAATAAAAAAACTTTGTAATCATTATAAGTCTTGAATTCTTTAAAACCTATATAAGCTGACATCTCTAAAACCCATGGTATATATCATGATATAGTTATTTTCTTGCTTGAAATTCATCCCTGAAGTGTTTTATATGTTGCATAAACATAATGAAAATTGTTGTTAATCCAGTGAACACTTTATAAATGAAAGGCTCTGCATCTCATTTTTGTATTTTCTTTCGTTACTTGAATTTTTTATTTTAAAGATGGTTATGCATAACAAAAGACATCAGTGTAAAAATAGATGCGTAACATTCTGAACCTCATGATTTTAGGTGTCACTGGAGAATCGCCTCGAAATGGTGAACCGCGACCTCGGGTTCATCCGCATGACTCTGAAGCGATTCAACATCCTGCGATCTTCTGCCAACATATAGCCAAAGGCTGCTGTGAACCGTCATGAAATATGAAATTATAATATTATAGTATATTATATTATCACAAAGGAATGATCGTTCCACTGTACAGACTCCGATATGTACATTTTCAGTAAATATTTCTACTTTTATTACTGTAGGATCTATTTTGTATGTTTTATTACATGGTGAACATCCTATAAAGTATATTTTAATAATGCCTAGATTTGTAAAAACATTTACTTTTTTAACGCCACAGAAATATGGAAAATTGTATGCTTGACTCTATATTTTTTTTATTTGATTTGTTTGCTGCTGATTTAAATGAATGGCAACAATCCAGTCCTGCAGGGCAGCTCATTTGCATATGTTTTCATTCCACTGTGTGTCTTAAGACTCTTTATTTAAAAAGGTTTATAATTTGCTCAAATAGCAGGCTTTCACTGTTTGTGGCATGCTCATTAATTTATGCGAAAACATAGCCTGTGCCATATGCGAACAGAGAATGATAGCACATATCTGATAAGAAGATGAGTAGAGTTAAGTTGCCTTGTCGAAATCATCTCATGCAAAGAACACAAACCCAAACCAGCACCGAGTGTTTACACATGTTTATCAAAGCTAGACCTCTGACATTTTCCAGTGCAGCACAGGATGTACTGCTTACTTTGATGCATGAAATTTTAAATATGCTCTTCTCTGCTTTTCCATTGTTAGCTGTTGACTGTTCATCTTTTTCCTGTAGCTCATGGAATCTATTTAACTGTTGCACAAAAATGTTCCACAATTAAAAATGCATAAGGAATAATGTGTTTGAGTCATTATGATTTGATGACATCTGGAATATGTTCGACTCTTGGTTGTTTCCTCAAATCATTCATTAAATGAGCTTGAAACATGTTTAGTGTTCATCAGAACTGGTTTAGTGTTAAAGGCATAATTTGGCAAAAAAAATAAAAAAAAATGTGCAGAAGCATGAATGATTTTGAGCTTGGATAGAAGGCATGATTTTTAGTAAATCTCAACTTGAAGGTTTAACATAAATAATGACTTTGAATTTATAGGTGAACTACTTTTAAATTAAGTTTCTTACAAAACATGGTTATATGGTTTAAGAAGACTTTTAAGGTTATTTTTGTATTTGTTTTGGAGCTTACAGGCCTGTTTGCACCAGGAATGATGCCAATAATGATAACTATTTTAGTGTTCTAACATTCTGTTTATAATTAGTTGTCGCTGCAGTTTTGACATCAGCCACTTTAAATGTTTGAGCTTCTAAAAGCAGGATTGATTCTAAATGGCTGTCAGTGTTTTCATTGTGCATCAGATATAAAAAAAAATTAAAACAAAAATATTTTTGAAAGTGATTCCAGTTATCGTTATGACATGGACTCTGCTTTTCCTTTAATTGTAATGTTTTTTAAAACTATATTTATCGTTATATCGATTTTATTCATTGATAGTTCTCCGAAAATGAAAATTGTGTCATATTTTACTTTCCCTCAAGTTGTTCCAAACCGGTTGGAACAGTTTCTTTGAAGAATGTATATTACCAAACAGTTGACGGTTGACGGTCATTTTTCCATATGGCTACCGTCAACTGTTTGGTTACAAACATTTTCTAAAATATCTTTTGTGTTAATCAAAAGAAAGAAACTCTTTTGGGATTGGAACAGCTTGAGGGTGATTTAAATAATGACGGATTCTCATTTTTAGGTGAACTGTCCCTTTAACAGATGTAATAACCTTTCACTTTCATGGAAAAGAGCGCCTTGTACGTTTTGCAACAAATTCCTGCCATTTATCCATATAAGCACAAAAACAGCTTTCTATGCATTAGGTGGGGTAAATCAGTGATTTATTAAGTTTTAGTACTTTAAAGTTTTATAATTTTTAGAACTTAGCAGCTAGTCCCCATCCACTTGCATTGTATAGACGAGCAACTTGAACAATATGCAAAATATCTCCTTTTGTGTTTCACATAAGAGAGATACCCATATGGATTTGGAAAAACACGGTGGTGAGTAAATAATTATAAAATGTTTTATATTATAAAAATAATTTTAAGAATTTTGGAATTTTAGAATTTACGATTTTAGTCATCGAAGTACGCCGCCAGAGGGCGCTACAGCGATGGAAAAATAACGAGGAAGGAAGGGGAGAGGTGAATTTACCATCCAATGATATCGGACCAGAAATGATGCTGCTCACACTTTCGTTAAAGATAGAAAGAAGAAAAGGACGTGCACGCACGGAAAAGCTAGGTCAAGGTTTGAGAAAGATCATATGCTTTAAATAGACCCGCGGATCCCACGGGACGGCGCGCAAATGCAAGGATCAGCATACCTGTACAGTTTTTCTGCATGCTGCTTTTTAAAGGATCAACTATTTCAGCTGAAGCGGATATAATGATGCAGGAAGCCTTACTGCCGCTGCTGTAACATTAAAAGCTGAAAACAACAATGCAAAAGCAGTGACACTCAATCTCGAGCTCTACTGTGGTTTAACCAGTCCTGTCACTTCCTCTTTGACGTGTGCATGTTGTGGACTGTAAACCGTGCGCGCTATTTTAAAAGCACAGGACTTTGTTTTTTGATTGCATGGAAGAAACCGTCGGCCTGCTTTGCTGTTTTATTTAACGTTAGTCGGCTGAACCGGTAGCCAGCTGCTCGCTTACAGACAGAGCGAGGAAATAGCGTTGCAGCGACCGGCAGACACCTCGATCCGCGGCGGGGATGTGTGTGAGCTAAAGCCGCCGGATATCGATGGCTGCGTCGCTCTGATCAGAGCCGCTTTGAGCTAAAACTCCGCGCCGAAGGTAAGAAAAAACAAATCCCGCGAAATATTTAAACGCATTTTAAATGTTCGTCTCAACGGTCTTATTTTTAATTCCAACGGTCGCTTCTGAGTTCGCTAGTCAAGGCCTTCTCTTGCTGTCAATTCGTGACCAAAATAAATAATTAATCGCCTTAAACCCTGATTTAGTTTGTTTGTTTTTGTTTTCGAAACGGATTGCTCCATTTAAACGAACCATTTGGGAGTTGTAATGAGATTAATGTTTGTGGTTATTAAAGGTGTTATTTAGTTGATTGTGGAGGAGATTCTTCTGTTACTTAGATGCTGTTATTTTAGTGCTATCTAAAGGGTTTTACGGTTGTCTAGATTAGATGGGATTCATAAATTGACCAATCTTCGCGGTAACATACATAGTTAATGAGGGTTATCTGGGCAATCAAATCACTTATCTCTTTGAGTTTTACCTGTAATGTATGCTGTATTAATTATTCAGTTTTATGAATTAGCATTACATTTATATATGTATATTCATCTTTAAAGAGTCTTACTTTATTATTGATATTTATGGATGTATCATTTCTGCATGTGATTTCCTCAGGAAAGCTGGTCATGAGAATTTGCAACCTGTCATAATTAATTCATTAGCTGTCAGAGATAACTTAACAGTTATCTGGTTGAAAAGATAAGTTAGCTCTACAAGTGACATTATCTGATGAATACCTTCCTAATTTAAGTGGTTCTAACATAACTTTTTTTGATGTCATAATTTTTAGGTTTCCCACAGTCTGGAAAAATCTAGAAGTTTAATTATTTTTTTTTTAAATGAAGCTTTGTAGTTTATGCAATAAAACAGTTAAAAACAGTAATATGTTATTAATAATATGCTTTGTTGGAAACAAAAAAAAAAGTGTAAATGGTGATTTACAGGCCTGGAAAGGTTATTTAAATTTGTAATAATTTGTAATAATTTTTAAAATTATGCTCAACTCTATTAGATATAAATAGTTGTTTGTGAGTATAACTTTTGTAATATGGTTTTTCTTAACATGGGAATACTGTTGATTTTTAGTCAAATCATTTTTGACAAATATTTGATAATTTTACAGTTTTTTGCATATCAGGTTGACTCAAATGACACAGACGTAGATGTATTGACGTGACTCTGTCATGTGTTTTTGAGTGCACGTCCATATAATAATTTACCGTTTGTTGTCAGTTTGACCCGGTTTGGCTGTTTTGGTCTGTTGGATATCTAAAGTTAATCAACTGTCAGAGATAACCTACCTGGTTAAGGATTAGAAAGCTCTTAAAGTTAGGTTTCCCAAAGACAAAGAGAGTTTATGTTGTAAAACAGTTTTGTATATGCAGTTTGGCTTATTCTGTGTTGTTGAAATCTATCGATCTATCCATCCATCTATCAATCTATCCATCCATCCATCCATCCATTTATCCATCCATTCATCCATCTATTAATCCATGTATCCATCTATGTATCCATCTATCCATTTATTTATCCATCCATCTATCCAACCATCCATCCATCCATCCAATTCTGTTCCCCCCAATATTTAGATTAGTGTTGACCGTTTCATTGGTTGATTATTTGATTTTTACGTTTGATCCCTGCAGTCTAAAATATGAAGATTCATCCTCAATATCGAGCATTATTTTCATCTGTCTTTGATTAATAAACACATCGAAAACAGTCCTGCATCATCCAGTCTGGGCAAGATAATTAGGATGTTCTTCACGTCTTAATCGCAGGGTCACAATTAACTTGTCACGGAATTGTACATTTTTAGTTAGCGAGACCTCATAGTTTGCCATGTTCTTTTCAAGCAAATCGAAGGAGAGGAAAAACTGCTTCCCTGTATCTAATTATCCTGCCAAAATGATTAGGTTTGTTCTTAATGAATCCTGTTATGAAGCAACCATCGTAGTTAGAATGAGTCACAGTATTGATTGGCTTCCACTTCCTCCTCCGCTCCCGCCCCGGCCGGAGAACGTCTGCTAATGGCTACAGGGATGTACGGATGGATGGAGGCAAGGCAGGCCGCTGCCAGGCTCATGACGGTATGCCAATATGAGCCAGACACTGTCAGCAGCGGGTGATGCCACAACGGAGAGAGGGAAGCGGACGGCGGGGTGACACACACCACACAGTTGCACCTTGTTATTTATAGCCGAATAGTAAACACTGAAATGAATTCCCTCCAAACAAGGCAAGCAAGCATGCTAGGGGCCACCAATCTGCTACAGAACATACAAATGTTGATTTGAGCCATTGTGTTATTATTGTGAAAGAGCCAGTGTTGAGCCTTTTTTTTTTTTTTTTTTTTTTTTTTTTTTTTTTTTTTTTTTACAGTGGCTTTTTCTTGGGTCAAATTTTAATAATTTCATAGCACAATAACTATATATATATTAGAATATGGATATCTTTGCTGGAAATTCAACCCAAAATACTCTAATACTTGAAAAGATGAAAGTCTGATACCAAATCATAGTATAACTAGCCTTGCATTTTATATAATACTTCAAAAAGTTACCAAAGTTGTCACTGGGATGGTACCCTTTTTAATATGTAAATTTTAGATATGATCCACAATATGTTCCTTAAGGTACCAGTATGCACCTTTAAGGTACCAATATGCACCATTTAGGGATAAATATGGTATGAAGATGTTACTTTTTGTAAAGGTACTGCCTTAGTGTAAGTTAAAAAGAGAGTGTAAGAGTGTAAGTTAAAAAGAAAAGACTTTGGAAAACAGCCGATATATGAACCAAATGTAATAGAGAGCTGAAGCCTTGACATCAAAACCCAGAAGACTAATTCGCCATGGGTTCCCTTGAGATTTTCTTATGGGTTTTTTAATGGGGTTTTTCTAGTAAAATAAGTCTCTGGTAAACATGACTTGATGATGTTTTATTGCACAATGTAAACTGATCACACACCAAACGTTCTTATGTAGTTACTCATAACAAACATACGTCTTTTTTTAATTCTCATATTCAGTATGGGTGTGTGCAATTTGGGTTATAGAGTATTGTAAAACATTCAATTATTGTCAATTTATATTTACCAAAGACCTTATTTTACTCATAAATTGATGACCACCATTATAAAAACCCATAGGGAAATCTTGAGGGAACCCTTGGTGAATTACTCTTACAGGTTTTGACATGAAGCCTCTCTATTGTACACAAGTTTTATGTAATTCTTTTTTCAGTTTTTGCAACATTACTTAAAGAGCAGGCCATATGTTCCAGAGAGCTTGTTAATCAAAATTAAGAAGAATAGAAGCCAACTAAGATACTGTAAAAGCCAAGATTACAGAAGCAGTCCTTGATAAAATGACATGCACAAAACAAAAGGTTTAAATTGTATTTCTTTGTTCATTGTCTTCTCAACATTATGTAAACGCACTAATAGCAGAAGTGTTTGTGGGGGGGTCAGAGTCTGTTCCTATTTCACGGGCAGGTGTGGATTTGAAATTATGACGACTTGTAAGGCTACTCTGATTTGACTCTCTCTTTTGAGCAGTGGTATATAGTACCTGAAAGTCATACTCAGGTAAAAGTACAGATATCTTACCAGAAAATGACTTTGGTAGAAGTTGAAGTCACCGTTTAGAATGTTACTTGAGTAAAAGTCTTAAAGTATGTGATATTTATTGTACTTAAGTACAAAAAGTATTTGTAAAATCTTAAGTATTGAAAGTAAAAAGTACAAGCAAAAAGTAAAAATAGTCAAACTGACTGTTAATGAGCGAGTCATTAAGATTCAACCGATTCATTCAAATGGCTGATTCATTCAGAAACAAAGCATTTGACTGTGTTAATGAGTGAATCACTGAATCATTTATTCAACCGATTCGTTCAAAAAGCTGATTCATTCAATTAGTAAACCCTGTCCATTGCTCCATTGAGATGCAAAACAGTGCTGTGATCTTCATTTGCAACTTTCTGCATCTGCAGAAAAACGGTACTCTTGGTACTCTAAGTTAACTAAGCCTACAATAAAAAATCTAAATATAAAACGCATACAGAAGCATTTTTGCCATCTACAATTTAGAATGCCTGGAATATTGAGTTTTAATAGACTAATAAATCCGTGTGCGTGCACTCTGTGTGTGATTTGGTGATATAGCCTACTTGATCATGTCAGATTGCACATCATTACAACAGCACATACCATATTATCAGACGATGCTGTATATCGCACACCCCAGCCTCGAGTTGAGTGGGAAATGAAATCATCTGCGGTTGTGGTCAGCACGCATTTGTTTGCACATGAGCAAAGGTGTTTTTTTTAGGAATCTAACTTGCAAACGCCAGACCACTGTTGTCAAACCTGCTTTCCTGCAGTCTGTGTCCTTCGGACTATTTTGTAGTAAGTAACGAATATATTTAGGGGAAATGTATCGGCATAAAAGTATACATTTTAATTGTAGTGGAAATGTAGTGGAGAAATGTAGTGGAGTAAATGTAAAAGTTGCCTGAAATATAAAAACTGAAGTAAAGTACAGATACTCCCAAAAAATACTTAAGTACTGTAACGAAGTATTTTTACTTTATTAGATTACACCACTGCTTTTGAGAGACGGTATCTTTATTTATCATGCATTTTTTGATTAACATTTTATAGATTGTTTTCATTAAAGGATAGCTACGTTATAAACTGCAAAAGCGATATTTTTCAAAAACCCATATGACCTGATCTTTAACCATAAACCTGCTCTTCAACTGTGTCTGCACAACATAAATTGCTCATATTACAGTCTTGCATACACGTCTGCGAGACTATTTTCAGTGTAAACTCTAGTTTTTCTAGAGTTTTCTTTTGCGCCATAGTGGAAACTACCAAAATCGCTTCGAGGTTAACTTGTTCATGCCATTGCATGGACAGTACCATCATTTCTTTTAGAATGAATGATTGCAAGATCAAAATTTTGCGTTTGTACGCATGATATGACTGACAGTCGTTCACACACACAGGAATCTGTTAACCTGTGTAACAGTAGCACTTTTTCCTTGTGCATTCCGAGAGTGTAACAGAGACGCTCGACCCTCTGGACTCCAGACACTGTATATCTCTCAGGTGAGACCATTAATAAATGAAGTGTGTAGGTTTGTGTGTGAGCGCTTTGTGTCATGTTTAGCATAGCTTATTCCGGATCTCCTTGAGCCCTTCAGTCATTCCAGCACTGATGCGTCCCATCCTGTTTCTTGCTGGATTGTCTTGGCAAACGTTTCCACTGGTATCTCCGCTTCCAAATATACCCATTGTGCTCGGTAATAAGCATACTGTAGCAGGAAGTGAGTTGGTGTTGGCAGAAGAGCTGTGTGGGCATCTGCTTGGGTGTTTTTATATAACTTACAGAAAGTTACAAATAACCATAGCATCTCCATCGACATCTCTATTCCCTTTTCTGCTCATTAATAAGCTCAGCTGATCTGAAAGAATTGATTCCCGCAGTCATCGAGGGGAACAGCATCTGTGTTCTAGATCTGTTTTAGAGGAACCGTAACCAGAATGATCTTGGATCCTATGGAATGGTTTACTGAAAAAAATGAAACTAATCACCCTCATGTCTTTTCAATGGAAGCTTGTTTCCACCACTGAATAAATATTTTAAGATAATTGCGACTTTATATCGCAAAAATAGACAGAATTGTAAGATAAAAAAGTCGCAATTACGTTTTATGAAGTCATAATTGCAAATTTATATCATGCAGTTATGACTTTTTTTTTCAGAATTGTGAGATTATAAATTGCAACTTTGTGTCATAGTCAAAATTGTGAGAATTTAACTTGTAATTTAAATCTCAAAAAATTCTAACTTTATAACTTGTGATTGTGTGTTATAGAAAAATATAATTGTGACTTTTTATCTCACAATTTTGATATGAAGATATGAGCTTGCAGTTGTAAGAAAATGGTATTTATCTACGCAGAATTGGACTTTATAACTCAGAAATTAGTTTATATATCATATATGAGGGGGAAAAAGTCAGATTTGCGATAGGCTATATAAATTTGTAATTGTGAGTAAATAAGTCGATAGGAAGTTTATATCGCATATATATTCTTGCAATTTTGACTTTAGTTCCCGCAATTAAGAGTTTAGGTTATATCTGACAATTCTGACTCTATAACTGTCAGTTGCGAGTTTAAATCTTGCTATTTTGACTTTAAAACTCATAACTAATTTCGTGTTTATATCTTGAAATAAAAAATAAAAAAAAGTCAGAATTGCAAGATGTAAACTCAGTTACATTTTTTAAATTTTTGTTCAGTGGTGGAATGATGTTCAATCATGCAGCTCTTTTTCGATAGTGACCATCTCTGTCACGCTCCAATAAAGAGCACCGTGTATCTTTCAAGTCTTCTGAATTCATGTTTTGTATGATGAACAGACTGGAAATGTTTGTCATTAATGACTTAATCTGCAGCTCTCAATGCTATTATTGATCCATTCAAATATGGAGCAAATAATGACTTTATTTTGGTCTGTTTCTCATACTAAACTATCATATTTCTTTGAATATGGTGTACATGTCGTATGAGCTACTTTAATAGTTTCGGAGCTTGAGAGACATGGTCACCAACTGGTGGTCGATATAAAACCAATAGATGAAGACACTCAAATGGGTTTGGATTGACATGATGGTGAGCAAATATTGAATGATTTTCATTACAGGGTGAACTATCCCTTCAAACACGTTGGCTGACACCATCAGAAGCCTCTGTGTGTTGAAATGATCCATCCACTGACCTCGTCCCAATTTCACAAATGGAAAAAGTTGCATAGTACTATCCCCATGTGCTATTGCGCTCATGCTGCTTGTGACGGCAGAGCAAAACGTCACTGTCTTTTAAAATTTTAATAGTGTTTGTCCGCCCCACTTACAGTAATAGACTTGGAAAGGCAATACACTGAAAGGACCACTCTATTAGGGTGGCTCTACCTGCTGCAACCTCTTTTGTAACATCAGTTCTTCAGGTTTTGGTTTGTGTGTGGGCAGTAGCCATTCTAGCCATTCACAAATCAGAACACCATTATTAATGAATGCAATCGGGAAATGGCCAGTTGGTTTTGATAGATACCTAATCTTGGTAATAAATGGGCCCAGGGTGGGGTGTTGGTTTTTGTCATTGTGACTCAGAGTGGCATCCCATTAATGATGCGAGAAGCAGTGGTGTATTTTTCACTTTTTGGGTTTGGGGCCTGTCCATGCGCTAATGGTATTTGGCCGTGTGTTGTGCTTTGAGGCCACGCCCACCGTGACTTTGATTGATGACGTTGCCCCTGAACTTAGAGAAGTGACTGGTGAAAAGATATTATGGTAGATGCTGGGATAGATTATATTTATATATGTCTATTGAATAAAATTGTAATTATAATTGTATTATAATTATGTAAATATTTTGTGTTAGCATTAACAATGAAAAATACTTTTAAAGCATTTAATAATCTTAGTTAATGTTAATTTCAACATTTAGTAATGCATTATTAAAACCAAAAGTTGTATCTGTTGATATTATTTAATGGACCTGTGTTAACATGAACTAACAATGAACAGTATTTTTATTAAGTGTTGTTAAAAAAGATTAATAAATACTGTAACAAATGTATTGCTGATTGTTAGTTAATGTTGGTTAATGCTCTAACTGTTGTTAATTAATGGGATCTTATTGGGCCGAGTGTCATTAAATTGATTTTGTGATCCATCCATGTCTTTTAAATGCTTCTTAATGACATAATTTTCCATGAACGAGTGCGAGCTGTTAATTTCAATTCACTGATTCAAAAGATCGACTGATTGGAGAAGTTCACAAAATTTACTGACATTTTTGATGTGGCTCAAAGACAAAAAGGGGTTTTCAAGCATCAAAGCAGAAAAAAAAATTGACTTTTTTTACCATGATTTACAGAAGGAACTCCCTAAAATGTCATTCAGTTTAACAGTAGTTCATATACCTAATAATATTTTCAGGCATATTTGGAAACTTTAAAAGTTAGATTAAAAGACTCTATTTAGAATCACAGTGCTTCCCCCAAAACTAATTAATTGCCATTTTAAATATTTACCAATATTTGCCACTGTCCTTCAAACCACTAGTTTTTACCCACTTGTCAGCAAGAATTTTTTTAATCATTTCAAATATAATAAATGATCATAGTATGATCACTTTATATAAATTGCTATACTTTTTTCAGGATTCTTTGATGAATAAAAAGTAAAAAAAAGAATAATTTCTAACAATATAAATCTTTGCTATCACATCTTAAAAATCTAACACATTTTTGCTGAATAAAGTTTTAATTTCTTAAAAAAAAAAAAAAAGAATAAAAAAATGTACTGACTCTTTTTTTTGTTTTTTGATTTGGTCATAAAATGGATATTTCGTCTTTGACCAGTGTATTAAAATATTTAAGTAGCAAGGTAGTCATTTCATTAATTATGTAATAATAATAATAAGAATCAGAACACTGATTCAATGATTTATAAATATAAATATCCAGATACATATTTAATATTGTCAAAAAGCCTAAAGATATCTAGTCTTTTTATTAGATGATCCACAGTCCTGATATTCAATATTTCCAGCATCGTTTTAAACAATTGAATGTGCAGGAGTTTGTAGATCTGTGTATTTTGTTTTCTTGTGAGGTTTCTGTTTAATCTCCTTGCTGGAAAATGATACTCAATATCAAACACCTGATGCAGTATTCAACAGTGTGATCGATTTCTCAAGCCTCAAGTTATGCTAATTTCACATAAAAATCAATGCTAGCCAAAATCGTTCTGTTCTACACTGATGTTTCATACTCACCATGTCTTTTCAATAGTTACACAGCATAACATAAAAAATGGCTTGTTGCATCAAAACTGCAGTATTTCCATTTAGGGTTTTCATCATTACAACCCTCTACGTACACCTTGGAAATATAATCGCCATTGGCTAGTACAATTTTTAGTTTACTCGCTAGACTGATATACTATTTTACACACACACACACACGATTCCAATCAGCTTATCTTTGTAAAATGGCATAGCTTCTTAAATCTTAGCTTCTTAATCAGTCAGTCAAGCATTATATTATGGTATTATGCACTATTTAATGATAGAACTTTAGTGTTTTGAACTAAAACTTGGTAACTATGTATGAATGCATATTTGTCAATTTAACTGAACTTAAGACTGGTGGTGATGCCTAAGATATTCTTGGTCATTCAGGTTTCTGTAAAAAAAAAAAAAAAAAAAGGTAATAGATCATATTAATTATTATTAAAAGATAAGACTACTACTAATTCTACTACCATACTAATAATATACAATGCACTACGGATTGATGAGCTGCTGGGTTCATGAATATAATCACGTTGTGTGCGTTTGGTCGAACTGATTTGCTGAAATCAATAGATCAGCGCCAGCCAATGAAATTGCCATTTGTGCATTAGCTCCGCCCACTACCAGAGAAACCAGCTTATCTTCTTCAATGAAAAAATAATAAAAAGTTGATAAGTTGAATAATTCTAAATATTCTCCATTATTTTGACAGGAGAAGACAACAAAGAGTATAGTTTACATGTAGTGCGTTGATTCAGTGTGGTAAGACTCTCGCTCTCTCTCTTTGCATGCGTGAGAAACAGCTCTGTCAGCAAAGCGACGGCATGTTGTGCACCTTCACACAGAGTTTATAATTCGGCAAATACAGGTGCGCTGTGCTTCCATTGAGATGAACTGAAAAGTACAGATTGCTTGATGGAGAGAGAACTCGCTTCAGTCACTGTTCAGCGAGTGAAAATGTGCTAATCTTATAATAGCCTTGAACACACACACTGGCGAGTAAAATCTAAGAATTAATTAGCCAATGGCTAAGAATAGACATAATTTAGTCGCCCAGAGTAAAATTTAGTCGCATATGCGAGTGATTTACTCACAATGTAGAGGGTTGCATTACCAGGAAAGAACTAGTTGGTGTCTTGAGCTTTCATTGGTGTCTGTGTTGAGTCTTTTTGGCGTCTGTGGTTGAGCAAAGTTACTCTCAAAGTTCATATCTGATAAAGTATGAGGACCAGTGGAATTTTCCCGCCACCGCACACAACGGCCCGCTTACGCCATCGGCCCTTTCATCATCCTGTTGAGCCATGTTGCTCACTCATGAAGCGATTTGCATTTTATTGAGAAGATTTATAGATTTGCATTTGTTATATCAGCAGGTATTTGCAATGCAAAGAAACAGAAGGGGAATGAGAGGGTTTAGGAGAAGTTACCATTGATAAATTTTGTACATAGTATTCTAACATACAAGCAGGAACTAGATTTAAAATGACATGTTCTCAACTTACATGCATCATATTTGCATATAATAACCCCTGTAATGATTTGACTTGAGAATGAGATTGAGAAATTTTCTGGCTCACGTGTGTTTGGTTGCATTTGTATGTCATGGTGCTTTTGCATTTTCCCTCCTAGTTATTTGTTCCTCCCCATTACCCAACAGCATATCAGCAGTCGCATCAGGTATCCGCCTTATGAAACTCATGCATTATACCCCGAGCTCCCTTAATGTGCTCCGCCAACACCAGCGACATCGCATCTCAGCGGAAGACTCCAGCGGAAGCTCTTTTCTCAATAGGTTCCAGTTTTCCCACAACCGGCCTCTAAAAAGGCTTTTTAATAGCTCCGAGAGGCTTGGCATGAGATGAGTGGCTGACGATTATCTGAGCTCAAAGCCCCGTGAGGTGAGTGATTTATTACAATAATTTAAAGAAAGGAGTGAGCACGGAGGCGAGCTACTATCAGCTGGGCCGCTCTATAAATAAACTGCCTTTTCTCATCATCCGCCCCTCACGTCAAGGGTTTGTTTGTGCTTCCCTCTTCCTCCATTTATTCATGTGTCTTGTGTAGTGGATTTTCTGATAAGAATTTTATGTTGTTCTCGGAAAAGCGTCGTAGAAAGCGAAGCACGTTGCCAGTGTTTGCGATTAGTTTGAGAAGGAAGCACATTGGAATGGATTGTCTGTTATTCAGTTGTGATAGTGATGCACATTATCTTTTTATGTCAAGGTGCTGTATTTTACAAAGGCAGATTTCACGAGGTCATCTTTTTTTATCATCTTTTACATTTTTTACAAATATGAAATAGATACTTTAGTGATTCTTCTTGATTCCAAATAGCATAATGCCAAAGTACTGGTGTCTTTTCATGTCAAAGTATTGTATTTTGCAAAGTTCTGAAAAAAATAAAAGAACAATTTTGAGAAGAACATATTTAATATTACCATTTCAAAGGAAAATATTAACCAATTCAAACAATGCCTGTCATTATTTCTAATTTAAGTAACCATTAAGAAATCATTTTTATTTTTATTTTTTTAGATATTTGTTTTGATGAATAGATTTGTGTTTATTTGAAATAGATTTTTTTTGTAATAATAAAGAAGTCTTCACTGTCACTTTTAATCCATTTAATGTGTCCTTGACAAAAAAAGAGTATTAACTTCTTTTGAAAAAAATAAAAAAATAAAAAAATACTGAAAACATCTGAACAGCAGTGTAAATATTAAAGATAATATTTATGAAAATGAAAGTTTTTTTTTTTAAATGTGAGGAAAATATATAATATTATAATTTTAAAGTAAAATATTTACCAACTAAAACAATGGTATTATATTTTTTTCTCATTTAATTAACCTTTTTTTTTTTTTTTTTAAAGATTTAAAAAAAAAAAGGATTTACTTTTCCCCCATATTTTTTATGATATTTTCTTACATTTGGTATAGAAAATATAAGTAATGATCCCTCTTTCCAAATAGCACATTGCCAAAGTATTGTACTTTACATAAGCATGCTTACAAAGTTCTGAAAAAATAAAAATTGTGTTTTTTATTAATTTTTAAAGATAGTTTAAATGTGAACTTTATTTTTGTTTTATATAGAAAATGTTAGTGATGCTTCTTGAGTCTATATAGCTCAATGCTACGTCTGGCTGATTGTCAGGGCGTTGCTTTGTGGTTGCTAAGGTATTCTGACCGTTTTTAACGTGGTTGCTAAGGTATTAAGGTAGTGTTCTCCCTCCAGTTTCTGTTATAATTTGGTCTTTAGATGTCTTGTCACCTTTAGTTTTTCAAAGTTCTATGGAGTATTCTTTTCAAGAAATTTTCTACATTTTTTTGTCTGTTTTACTTATAATCTCATGTTTAACCCTTTAGAACCTAAAGCTAAAATTGGCCGTTTTCACTCATTTTGTTTTTTTGAGTATAAAATTAGAACATAATGTGGTATCTTCAAGTGTAAGGTGTCATTTTTTTCAGATAATTATAGGCTTTCAGGAAATTACTGTTATTGTACATTATTTTGTGTAATGAGTTAGTAAATAGAATTTAAATAGACAAAAAAATTAAAAACGGGAAGAAATTTTACTGGTTTTTATTTAGAAAAAATCTGAAAACTCATGATCGAAAGAATCTAATGCCTCAATCTTGAAAAAGGAACTATAATACATATATACAAGTCTTTTTGAGACACTGGATTGCACAGTTTTCACTTAGGAGCCATTTGTTGTACTCCAGTTCTCCAGGCGTTTTAGGATTCTTCAATCCAGTCATTTAAATGTGGTGCTCTCTGAAGCAGTTCCTGTCTAACTGCAAGCATAATCCCACATCACATTCCTGGCACTTCCATGGGGTACTCCTTTTGCATCATATGCAACTCTGTGAAAGGTCTTGAGTATCACTCACAGGAACAGGCAGATGATCGCATCTCTCTCGAGCTGCCATCCAGGGGAACATCTGTGAGCGTAGCAGCTAGCAGCTCCTGAACGTTTTGCCGTGTCATGAGCTTATCATGGTGGATGGCACACATCCCTTTGTGTAAAATGAAGCTGTTGGTCACTGCAATGTCCAGGAAGTGCTGGAAAATGGTCACATATGACTTGTTTTATGGGGCACCGACTTTGTTCTGAGCATCTTGATGGAGGTGTCAAGTCCCCCCATGTACTTATTGTACAGCTACAGCTTCGACCACTGCCCTGGCCCCTCTGAGATGGTGTGTGTTCGATGTAGATGGCCCATTTGCTTCTTCATAGATAACTGGAGTAAGCCACACTGGAAAAAAAAAAGCAGCATGTATTACAAACTCACTATATATGTACATAAAAATACTTTTCATTATGAAGCAATCTATTAGTAAGAGAAAATTTGTACAAATAATATATAAATATATAATAATATAATAAATAAATAACTATAATAATACAATAAAATAATAAAAATAAAGCCTGCAGTTACTAACATTTGCATACACACAATCACACACACATACATGCACCTACACACACACACACACGCAAATATACAGATATAGACATAAATGCATGCATGCACAGTCACGCAAGCGCGTACACACACATTTGCATACACATCATAGACTGTATAAGATACACACATGCACACACAAACAGATATACACACACACATACACACAGATATACACATGCACACATTAGCAGTAGCACACACAAACACACATAAACATATGCACACATGCATGCACTTACACAAACATACTTATAACGTTACACATACACGCACACATTCGCATACACACACACGCACCTTTACTTACTTACACACACAAACACACACACACAGAGAGAGAGATATATGTCCATGCACTTACATACACAATTATGTATGCATGCACACACACCCATACACATAACGTTACATAAGTAAATATGAACGCATGCATGCATGCACATACGCACTTTGGTGGGAAGTCGTGGCCTAATGGTTAGAGAGTCGGACTCCCAATCGAAAGGTTGTGAGTTCGAGTCCCGGGCCGGCAGGAATTGTGGGTGGGGGGAGTGCATGTACAGTTCTCTCTCCACCTTCAATACCACGACTTAGGTGCCCTTGAGCAAGGCATCGAACCCCCAACTGCTCCCCGGGCGCCGCAGCATAAATGGCTGCCCACTGCTCTGGGTGTGTGCTCACAGTGTGTGTGTGTGTGTGTTCACTGCTCTGTGTGTGTGCATTTCGGATGGGTTAAATGCAGAGCACAAATTCTGAGTATGGGTCACCATACTTGGCTGAATGTCACTTCACTTACAAGTGTGTGCAACGCACATATAAGTGTGTGAAACAGTGTTTTTTCGAACAGAAACACGGAGTCTGACTATTTTATTCATTTCTCATCGATTCATCAGAAAGAAACAAATAAATAAGCTTCACTTACCAATCCACGACTGGATCAAAACCAGTACACCTCCTCAACGTCTGAATACAGACTCCGGGTCCGATGAATCATGTTCAGCCTCTTCCCAGGTGTAATCAGAGATCAAATCAATCGCCTCCTCTTGTGTAAAACCTTTTTTCGGCATGTTTTTGTTCGTTTTTGTTTATATTTCACACTCTCAAACTTTCAAACCTGCTGCGCTCCGTATCTCCCGCTTCAACTCCGCCCTTCCCCCTCTCCCCAAAAGCTGCTGGAAAGCATGCAGTTACTGTATTAAGCTGTATATTGTCTTAAAGCGCAAGCTGTCTTCTATCAGACGCAATTAGATTTTTTTTCATAGTGCAAATGGTTGCTGAGTTATGAAAACATTAATACCGCATGGTAAATTGTGTCGGCGCCGACACGTTCGGTTTTAAAGGGTTAATTCAACGCATTATTTGCTGTCTGTTATTTGTAAGGCACATGTAACCAACGATTTTAGAATTTTAAATTTTTTTTCAGTGCATGATGAAGTTGCTTCAGGTCAAAGGTTTGTTACGGTCTTCCACAGCTAATTATTTCACTTGAAAGAATTAGCTTTAGCATTTGACACCCTCAGAAATGGGATAATGGTGTTGGTATTCTCATGTCAGCGATGCCCATAGCAAATAACCCAGTGTAATCTCAATCGCCAACAGTTGTAATATTCAAAATAGTCCCCTGTTCTTTGTTCTGTTACACAACGTATCCAAAGCAAAGGAAACAGAAGGAAGTCCTTTGTCACCGTTGTGTGCTCAGAGGTTTAGTGTTACATTAAAAACCCTGTTTTATTTTGTTGTGTTCAGCAGTTACGCTGGACCAGTGACGTGGGTCGTGTGCGTTCAGAGCCAGCGAGTGTCAGACTCCTGCATCTGTGTTGTGTCGGCTGCGTTGAGACGCTAGAGGACTTCAGATCAATTCAGTTTAACAAATGGCTGTTGCTGGATAGATGGGTCTGTTAACAGAAACCTGCTGATGGTGGGATAACGGATGAGTGGCGTTTGGTGCTGAACACAACAGGTTTTGTTGTCAGGTCGGCTAGAAGGATGTGAAATGTCAAACACACCCAAAGTCCCCATTGTACTTCCTGTTTTTGAATAATACATACTGAGATATGCACACCACATCTTTTAAGGTTTTAAGTTTGGTTCTCACGATAGCCATGTGAGTGAAATCTTTACAGGCACAATATACATTTTTATAGTACACACTTGTTTCTTTTAAAGCTTCAAAAGTTTGGTCAGCAATACAGTAAAAACATAAAATATTTTAACAATTTAATATAACTATTTTCTAATTGATTATTTTTTTTAAATGTAATTTATTCCTGTAATCAAACCTGTATTTTCAGCATCATTCCTCCAGTCTTCAGTGTCACATGATCTTCAGAAATCTAATATGCTGATTTACTGCTCAAGAAACATTTCTGATTATTATCAATGTTGACCAAAGTTGTGCTGCTTTGTATTTCTGTGGAAAGCATGATACATTTTTTCTTTGAATAGTAAAGTTCAAAATAACTTTTCTGTGACATTATAAAAGTCCGTATTATCTCTTTTGCTAAATTTAATGCATCCTTGATGAAAAAGCAGTATTATTTTTTTAAACTACATCAAACTTTGGAATGGTAGTGCAAATATTAAAATATTAAACAATTAAAATAATGCCATATAACAATTTCTTCAAGAGTTTCCAGATAATTATTTAAATAAACAGTAGGCCTGTCACAATAACAACTTTTTGTTGTGCAAAATATGACCCCAGACATAATTACGATAATATTGTAATTTTAAAGACCATTAGATGTCACTGGATATATAATCATAATGTTACAGCATAATAACGCAAGAAGGCCTCCACATTTCCAAATGACTACAAACTTTTAATTTTTAAAAATATTTAGATAATGGAAATTATCAAAATATTAGATACCTTAAAAAACTTGATTAAATAGTAAATAAATAATTTCTAACAAAAAGTGCAAATTAACAAGAACAAAAAATAAGAAAAATGCACAAACAACTTTATATACAAACCACGTTATATACAAGAAGATGCATAAGACACAGACGCAAGTGGAAAGTAAAAAAACATGGTGACATACATTTTTAAGTAAATATAATGGGTTATATATAGCATCACCAAAAATTATTGATATCATGTCCATTTGTTGCGTGATAAGTCGATATATTGAATATTGCGACAGGCCTAATAAACTGTTTAATAGTTTAATGCCTGATAAAATCAGCTACATGATCATTGTTTTCAGTTTCCCTTCTGTAGGCATTTAGTATGTAATCAGACGTCTGGAAAGTGCTGTGCTGAATAACTAACCTGATGCGTTGCTGTAATTGTACACCGCATCGAGATGCGCAATTGTGCTGGACGCCAACCTTAAAGAAATCAATAAAGAGCTCTTAGCGTCCCTGCAGAGCTTAAGGCAGTGCCATATGAAATGTCACACATATCTAATCTACGGGCCGACCTCACATTAGCACTGTTTAAGTCAATTAATCTCAGAGGTCGATGTGTTTCCTGGAACCGTGGTGTGGCATCAGTGAGCTAATATTCATCATAAAAAGTTTTCACTGAAGTGAATTGCAGTACCATATATGATTATGTTAGAATTTCCTGTGCAATACACCTTTGCAAAAAGTGTTTTTGGTACATACAAGTAATCATTTGAAAGATCAATAACAGAACTTGCTGAGAGAGCTGTGAAACTGTATATTTGCAAGTTTTTTTTTTACGTAGCCTAAATCAAAGTGGTCATTAATGTCTGTAGTTGGATTAAACACAAGAACACACTGTTCTCAAGAGCAAACCAGACATATGGCAGATGTCCAGATATCTTTTGCAATTAATATTAGCTGTATATGGTATATATGTTTCCTAGTGGAAAATATGAAAAGAAAATGATAAGATCCCTTTTTACATATTTTTATCTTTGGCTGCGTTACAGTTCACAGTACTGTGCGATAGAAGAATGTACTTTTCTAGTAAGATAGTATGTACTGTGTGTCACATTCCTCGTCATGTTTCTGTTCTGGACATGTCGAAAGTTAACCAGCATTTTTCTGTAGTGCAAGGGATTGTGGGTAGTAGTCGACCAATAGTTTTCAAATGTATGTAAAATTGTCCTTAGAAGTTCACTGCCTCCTATCTAGATATTTATGTTTGCCATTAAAAAATCATCTTGATTGCTCGCTAATTATCAGTTGTGGGTAATGTTAGCTCAAAAAGCATGTGTACTTTAATAGCATTTAGGATGTATAGTAGGCAAATTGGAATGATGCATTAGTCTACTTTGCATTGCAAGTGTAAATAATAAATGAATATAAGCATTGAAGTACATAAGTTACTGGCAGGACTCTGTAGTGTTTTTACTTTAGCACATAAATGGCAGGTAACTTATGTGTGGGCCTGCAGAATTCCACATAATTGGAACAGCTGTAAAAAATAATATTTTTCCTAATTTAATTATGCTTTCAGTTACAAAAAGTGTAGTACTACAGTGTTTTAAATGTTTACCTCAGCATGTTTAAATTTGCTACACAGATTTCCCTCCCAAATCAGTGCAGTAATACAATACATGTTTTAAATATTTACCTCACCGTGTTTAAATTTATTCCACAGAATTCCATTGTTTTCCCTCCAAAATCAGTACAGGAATGCAATGATGTTTTTAATATTAAAATCAGCATTTTTTTTACGTTTACTCCACTGAATTCTACAGATTTCCCTTTCAAATCAGCACATTAATGCAATAGATGTTTTACTTATTTTATCTCAGCGTGTTTAAATTTGTTTAAATACATTTCCCTCAAAACCAGTGCAGGAATGACAAAAGAAGTCTGCAGGCCTGAGTCTATTTATGAGGTTGATGTCATTTTGCCATTTTAAGTGACCCCTCCCTGTTCATTTGTAATTTTCTTTTCTTTTATTGATACTGCGTAATGCTCATTGACAGACCTACGCTCATATTAAGCTGCAGATGTTCCTCTCCTCTCCACTGACTGAATCGAATAGCTATCAGTCAGTCTGGAAGAGCGAATGCAAGCAGGAGGGGGCGGGATCATACACCAGAGCAGTTAGTGGACCGCCTTCATCACACCAACCCCAGCCAATCCCGTAACAGCCTTTTGCATTTCCATGGCAACAGAGCTTTATAACCTCACAAGAGATGGATACAGGCGAAACAGCAGAGGAAAAAGGTTGCAAGTGAGAAGGAGATAAAAAAAAAAAAAGAAATGTTTTTTTTTTCTCTTCATATTTTCCCGATGATTCAACCGGCAGCTTTTGATGACATTTTCTTTCATACCAGAAGATAAAACAGCACAACAGTGCTGGCAGGATGCTAGAATGCTTGTGTTTGGGAATGAGATGTGGACCGGCTGCTTTCTGTCCATTGATCGGATCAGTTGGATAGACAGCATGATAAGCGCCATCTAACAGGTAAAATGTCTGTGCTTGGATAAACGTCTTGAATCTCAGCACCTGGTACCTGATGCAACTGCTAAACAGGTGTTTTTTTTTTTTTTTGAGGGGACAGAGGGCTGCATGCTGTGTTTTCTCTATTGGAATGCTCATTAATCCCACAGTATTTTCACATGCAAATCCATCTGTGCACAGCTCGGCTTTGATTTGGGCATTTCAAGACCCTAATAACCTCACCTCACAATTTAACTGATATAAGCCTTGACGTGTTAAGATGGAGGTTGAGGTGGGGTAAAATCTTAATTTCAAGAAGGAAGTGGTAAACAGTGATGTCAGCGTGATGTTTTGTAGGGCTGTACATTACAGATAATGTCAGCTCAGTCAGCATTTCCTTGTATTTTTCAACAAAACAGGTTCTATAGGTGTCTGTTGAAATGCGACACATTGAAATGATGATATGCCTTATTACCATGTGGACACTTGACACAAACAAGCTATTAACTTTTCCATTTCTCATCAAATTCTTTTACTACACCGTTAAATGCTTTTGCACTCTTTTAAATCTCTCAAATGCTTCTGTATTTTGCATTCTGTGTCTAATATGTGCTTAAGAAAGATATGGGGTTGTGGTGTCCGTTTGTTTGGACACGCAGGTCCTGGGAAATCTTTCTCAGTAGGAAACTGTCCTCTTATAGGCACTGTAGATACTTGCCAATGGGAGGAATTTTTGGAAACCTTCCCAAAAATAATAAAGGAAAATTGCATCTGATGCGGTTATAGAGAATTGTGATTATTTTGTCATTACAGATCGATGGCAACGCATGCTCCAATGCAGTACGGCATTATTTCACCAGCTGGTGGGAAATAGAAAGATGATGTGCTGAAATCCCTTTCAGTATGTACACATATGTCAGTGTTTCACGACATGCCTGACACAAACAAATCCCGTAGCGCTTGTGTTTTGTTGTAAAATGGCATGACAGGCATCAGGACGGACTGGTTTCAGTGGGAGTGAAGTTGTCATCTGTTATGTCCTTTGAAGAATAGGTTAGACGTCTGTTCAAGAAGCAGCTGTAGTGTCTGGCATGCAGCAGAACGTCTTAGGCCTTTCAGTATGGTGTCTTAATGCATTTGTCTGATACTTCAGGTCTAGCCACAAGCCCTGACCTAGTTCAAGACCAAAATGCACCAGTGGTGGCAGCTGTGACTCAAGAGCACTGACCATTACTGCTCTCAATTATTCCATCCAGTTGTGATCTTTTATTGTCTTTCCTGTGGAAGAATGACAAAAACCTATTTTGATATTTATAAGTGAACAGAGTATAAATGCAGTAGTTTTATCCTTTTGTTTAAATGTTGAAAACCCTTTCTAAAACGCTTAACTATTGTATTTCATTTCCTTAATTTAGATTCAAACCTGCGTCACTTTTCTTCTATATTTAGATTTTCAGCATCTACACTTACAAGTTACTATTTCATAACACTAATAATTTATTCAAACTGTTTAATGTAATCTTTATCAAATCACATAATGTGTTTTATATTGTATATTATAATGTTAGGATTTCTAAATGTACACTATACGTATGATTTAAAAAAAAAAGTATCAAAATTTATTACACATCAAAAATACATTAAAAAATATAAATAATATTGTTAAATATTATTGCAATGTAAAATAACTGTTCTTTTATATTAATATATTGTAAAATGTAATTTATTCCTGTGATGCAAATTAGAATTTTCAGCATCACTAGTGTCACATGATCTTCAGAAATCATTCTAATATGCTGATTCGCTGCTCAAGAAACATTTCTTATTATTAATAATATCAAAATTGAAAACAGTCATGCTGCTTTATATTTCTGGAAACTGTGATAAGTTTTATTTTTTTTCAGGATTCCTTGAGAAGGAAGTTTAAAAGAACAAATAGAAAACATTTGAAATCGAAATATTTTGCAACATAAATGTGTTTACATCAGTTTCATCAATTCAATGCATCTGTACTGAATTAAAATATAATTGTTTAAAACATTTGAACAGTAGTGCACTCATAGCATTTAACATATACATTAATAAATGTATTTAGTCATAAAAAAATTAAAAAATACAGTTTTGGAACAACATGAGGGTGAGAAAACAAGCACTATTGCTTTTAATTTCCTAAACGAATACCTAAGCTTCTGAGTATCTTGGAATGAAGCAGTGGTGTCTCTAACCTTTCCTTTTGTGACCCTTGGATTATTGTTTCTATTTTTAGAGACTCGTCGAGGGTCCAGCCAATCTATTGTAATTGTGTTGAATACTTCCTTCTCACCAGGAAGCCAGCGCAAACCTTTTTACTGCGAGTGTGCATGACGTAACCAAGCCGTTCCAGCTATTTATAGACCAAATAGCTAGATATTTTTCATCACGGATGCTTTTTTTTTTAGCGCCGACAGCGGTTGCTCCTAACATGGCCCCTCTTGGGAACCTTGAGATGGTTGCTTAGTTGATGTCCAGTGATTGTTTTCCAGTCCCGTGGTGTCTGTGTTTACACCAGCTCACCTTTCCGCACACATGGGCTCAGCTTTACCTCTCAGGGAGGAGTTGGGGAAGTTGTCTGCAGTTAATCCGTCTTACACTAAGCGGTCTGTGTCATGTGATGCGCCCAGTGGAACCGCAAGAGACTTACGGTGTCTGCCGGACCTTTGTGTCATCAGCAGGTGGATTTACATTTCTCACGGCAGCCGAAGGTCAAATTGAGGCCCCCTGTGTATTGTTTTGTTTTGTTTTTGCATAGACATCATTCCTGGACCGTTGGATTCCATTACAGCACTGCTGGCGTACAGTAACACTGCATTTATTAATTGCGAGTTGGTTGTGCTGCATGTCTTTGAGACTACGATGTCTGAATACATAATTTGTGTGCGATTATACAGAACATCTGTTGGTTTTGGGTTTTGTGAATGATAATGAAGCAATATAGAATATGCTACTTTTGTAAACAGATCGAAATAGACCGTTTTAAAATCCTGTATGCATTTCAGTTTGAAGAAGTTTTTTCAAAGAAGTAATGTTATAGAATATGCTACTTTGTGAATGAAGAAATAGTTTAGCTTCTCAAGCAATTTGTTTGGTAAAAGCAGTTCAACATTTAAAAACACACCTGGAGTCATTTTCTTAGTTTCATCTCGTTTTCCTGTAAAAATATCTCAGCTTCCTTCAAACATGATATATTTACTCAAGAAGCAATCTTGCGTAAATGTATAAAGATTTGTTTTCAAAGCATATATGCAATACTTGTTAAAAACAAAATCTTTAAATTATTGTTTTTATTTATTTATTGATATATTCATTGGTTCTCCATATATGCATTCAAAATGGGTTTTTTTCAGCATCTTAAGACACTTTACCTGATCAAAGTGATTGATTAATGTTTTAAAATGCATCTTTTTCTTAATCAAAATGATTTTTGTCTTTATTTCCTGTAAAAATATCTCGGCATCCTTCAGAAAAAGATATATTTACATGAGAAGCAAACTTGCACATGATATTGGGGGTTGTTTTCAGGCAAAATATCTTGAAGTAAGTTTCGCTAAATTTCAAATTTGGCTAAATTTGTGCGGTTTATGATGAAGATTGATTATGCGTTTAGATATTTTCAGTGGAGGACTACATCATGCAACTCTTGAGTTAAAAACGAATTCCCAAATCTGCCGTTTTGCTGTTTTTGCTGAGCATGACTTCTTTAAAAAAAAAAAAAAAAAGTAAAAATCTGGTGTAATTTTGTTATCGGTATTACTGTAAAATATCTCCATCAAGCAGGATAAATTTAGTCAAGAAGCAAACTTTCCCAAGATATTAGGACTTGTTTTTAGAGCAAATATCTTGAATTAGGTTTATTTCTTTTTTTAAGCAATTATTGCTAAATGTATGCAGTTTATGATGTTTCGATATCTTCACTGGAGAAACACAGTATTTATTTGTTTGTATAAGTCTGCGTACGCATGCCTCAGATCTCAAAAGCTTTTCTCTGGATGTAGATGATTTTCAAGTCTGATATGTCTGTTTTCTGCCCAGGTCTGAGAAATGAGCTGGGCTCCTTCTCTCTGATGCACTCGAGCTAAGGGCCGTCCTGGTGGATTTGCCCCTGACCCAGCGGAGCGTTTCCAGCCCCAGCACCCGCTCCACGGCCAACATGCTGATCAAAGAGTACCGCATCCCCATGCCCATGAGCGTGGAGGAGTACCGCATCGCTCAACTCTACATGATTCAGGTTTTTTTTTATCCTGGTTTTAATCTTACGTCAAAGCAGTCAAAAATGTATCACAAATTACTCCTCCTCACACAGATCTTTGTCATACAATAATGTTCCTAGTGACCACGTCTGTCAAGCTCCAGAAAGAATAAAAAAATCTCCATAAAAGTAGTTTGCACACCTGTGAGCTATATTCCAAGTCTTTTGAAATCATACAATGGTTTTAAATAAGTAATTTATGAAAAATATCAATTATCACAGATAACTTATAGACTTTAGATGTGTCATAAAAGGTAGACCCCAATGAGGTCAATGTAAATACACAAAACAGAATTCCTGAAAAACAAAACATTTCATAGGGCACTATTACTGTAAAAAAAAAAAAAAAACATTAAACATGCTTTTTTTATTATTAAAATTTTATTAAACATTTTAAAATGTGGTATAAAAAAAAAAAAAAAAATTGTGAGAAACTGTATAAGTTTAATGATTTCAAAAAGTAGACATGGTTTTAAAGTATTAAAGGGTCATGAAACCCTAAACCAATTTTTCTGAGATTTTAACAGAGGTAGGTGTGTTTAACACCATAGAAGACAATGTTATAATCTGTAAAATTTAATAATAGAATATAAATGGTTAAATTTGAGTTTGTATCGGCTATTTTCGTCTTCCGGGTTTGAAATCTTCATCAAGTCTACGTCACAGGATGTGACGTTTTTCTGTACGGATCATACAGTGATGACTCATCGTTCTCTCATAATTATTAATGAGGCTGAGCCTTCATATCCAATGAGAAGACATTTCACTGAATTAATCATGATACCACGTGGATCTTTTCAATGATAGACCTGTCAAACAAACTGTGATATTGCGTAGTCGATGAGAGAGGCGATCATGGGACGCAAGTGTTTGTATGCGTGGTGCAAAAGTTCAAGCGCATTGCATAGCTTTCCCCGCGATGCTGCCAGGGCTAGAGTCTGGCTCCGTGCGGCTGGTTGGCCATCCACAACGGACACATCTAATTTATATATATGCAGCAAACATTTTTCTCGAGAGAGCTTCGCCTCTCGAGAAGTCCTCCACCTCCACAGAACCCTGCGCGCTGCCGTCACTGTATATTTCTATGTCGCTGTCCATCTTTACTATTGTTGTTCAGGTGGCGCGTCGATCTAGGCACGGAATTTTTTTTTAACCGGAAATCTATTATTTGCAAATATATTAATTTATAGTGTGTATATAAAGTATATAGTTGTTTATAATGACATTATAATTAATATGTACATTTAATATGTTTTATTCAATAGAATTTGATGACAGGGCGTTCAGTTACTTTTGAAATGACAGAAATAGTGTCAGTGTATTGCCAGCTTTTTAAAAAAAAACTTTTTTTGCTTACGTTTTACGACACATTTGTAATGATATGCAATAACAGTTATCCCTGCCGTGCAATACCACATCCACACTCCCCTCCCCTTCTCACAGCCATCCACGCCCATTTCAGTTGCATTTTTCAAAAACAGTGTGAGCTAGACTTGCGCTGAAATAGGGGGGTTTCATGACCCTTTAACATTTAATTGAACCATTAAAGGGATATTTTACCTAAATATAGAATGTTATAACATCATTCTGTCATCTAACACTTGACAGTAGCCATTAGGGCTGCACGATGTGTAGTATAAGCATCGATATCGCGATGTACGAATCCACGATAGTCACATCGCAGGATGTCGTAGTTGATCCGTTATTCATTAACTGTACGGGCCAGCTGCTCCCCGGCCCTTGACGAATGTGATTCGCGGATTACTTGCACAGCTTAACCATCATAGAGTGAAAGTTTATCATTGGCATGTGTTTTTAAGTCCTGGTGTCAAAAAAAAAAAAAAAAAAAAACAGCTATCCAGTGATGAAATGTTTTCTGTGTTGTCAAATGCGATATCCTAATAGTGCAATATCCTAAACTGCAGAGATAATTACACAACGCATGCGTCTGATTCGCGAACTAATGATTCCTTTTGAACCGATTCAATTTAATGAATGGTTTAAACAACTGACCTGTCCAACACTGAACTCACGAGACGTTTGAATTGGTGTATTAAAAAATCTGTAACACTTTACACTAATGTTCTATTTATTAAACTATTTAGCTACATTATTTAACATTTACTATTACTAAACTGCACTTCTACAACATTGTTAATTTCAACATTTAAGCTATAGCCTTCATTGTTGAAATCAAAAGTTTTACAGTATTTGTAAACATAGTTAATGCACTGTGAAGTAACATTACCAAACAATGAACAGCTGTGTTTTTATAAACTAAGAAAAAAAAAGATTAATAAATATAGTAACAAAAGTATTGCTTGTGTTAAGTTCATGTTAGTTAAAATGTTAACTATTCAAACCATATCCTAAAGTTACAAACAAATAATTTACTCTAATTTAAATAATACTCTGATGTTTAAATCATTTAAAATGAGAATGTAAGTGTGCTCACCCCATTTTTGTTTGTAAGAAAAAATGAGATTAGATTTCATATCGCAATATATATCGCAGAAAAATAAAATAAACCAATGTCATTTTTTCACAATATCGTGCAGCCCTAGTAGCCATTGACTTCCATAGTCATTTTTTAAGATACTATGGAAGTCAATGGCTGCCGTCAACTGTTTAGTTACCAAAATCCTTCAGAAAATCTTCTTTTGCGCTCAATAGAAGAGAGAAACTCTGGAACAAGTGGAGGCTGAGTAAATGATGACAGAATTGTCATTTAAAATAAAGCCCTAAAAAAAAAATATATATATATATATATATATATATATATATATATATATATATATATATATATATATATATATATATATATATATATATATATATATATATATATATATATATATATATATTAGGGCTGGGCGATATATCGAATATTGATAATATGGGAATAATTTTGACGACGATGTACAATTTGAATATATCGGGTATATCGAATATTTCAAATTCAAGCATACTTTCCCAAAAGAACGCGCCGAATGTCCAAAAAAGGAACCTGTAACTGCTGACTGCTCTACGCCCCTCTACTACGAGAGCTGTAATGATAGCGGTTGCCAGATAACAAGAGTTTAAATCTCCCAATCAGAGCTCCACTGTTACAAGGATACATTTTCTGCCCGGTGTTTGCTTATTTTAAGCAATCTGGCAACCATGCGCACGTGCTCACTCCTCATTGCGGAAGAGCCGCTGACGATAATCTGAAAACACTAACAAGCTGGAATTGAGCGATCTAATGAAAGCGTCGTTCAGCCGGTCTGTGTTCTGTCGTGAGATCTCAACTGTATTGTTTGCGTTTGTGATCGCAAAATAAATGCACTTACTCGCCCGCTGATGTTTGAATAGAGATACATGGGCTATGGCCATTTGGAATTACTATTTGGGAATTTCACTGATAAGTTTACCAGTTTCCATAATATAGACAGAGAACATGCAAAAGTCTTTGTTATTCATTTATATATATTTATATATAAGAAATAGCTATGTGCTTCAGCAACTAGCTCCCCATCTTAGAGGGTTTTTAGTGTCAGTAGGAACATAATTTCATGCCACAGAGCTTCTCTTAAAACCACAGACAGTTGACAGACTTGTGTTCTTAGCTTAAAAACTTGTTAAAAAAATTAAAATAAAATACTTATCCCAGTTGCATAGTTTAAATTGTGAATTGCATGCACTAAAAAGTTGACAGAATGCACTTTCAGTAACTGTTACTTAATTTGCACTGCTTCAGTTACATATAGGCCTACATGTATTCATTAATAAAAAGCAGTAAGTGATCTCTTGGTCTAGATTTTTTAACTGCTTAAATTAGCTGTTTAATCTAAATGTTTTTTTTTTTTTTTAATGGGCAAAAGAAAATCATGTTTTATTTTTTATTATTTAAATGCAAATGCAAACATATCGAGATATATATCGAATATCGTAATAAATTTGACAATGTCGAGATATCATTTTTTTTTTGTATATCGCCCAGCCCTAATATATATATATATATATTATAATATTTTTTTTTGCATAGTTCCCTATATATAAATGTTGGCTTCTATAACGTTTGACCACTAAACACAAAAACCTATGGTGGCTAATCTGTGTCATATTTTATTTGTAACTAAAATAGTGGTCTGTTCCTCACAGAAAACTACTGTATAAGTTCAGAGGATTTATGTTGGGTTATCCTTATGGTGTTTTCTTTAGCCTGTGTGGTTCATATGGTTACTGTGAACCGTGTGGAAAAGAGCTGTGTGAATCTCCTTTTGTGTTCCCCAGAAAAAATAACAGCCTGTGGGTGAGGAATAACAGGAGTATGAAAGAATAATAGCAGAATGTTCATATTTGGGAGTTCTTTTAAGCGCGTCATGCACTTCTTCTTCTGTTCTTTCTCTGCAAAGTGAAGCGTGTAGCATACAAAAAGCTGTGACTCACAGCTGGCTTGTTTGGTGTTTCCTTTTTGAAACATGCTTTACTCTCTGGGTCAAATGCAGTGAACGTAACATGCATGCTACTTCATTCAAATAAGATGCACATGTGCAATTTTTGCAGAATGGTGTTTCACATCTATTTTTGGTAGGGCACAATGCATGCTCTGAATATTTCACTAAATTTGGCCCGTGATCCCCTGAGACAGATTGTGGGTGCTGGTGAGGCAGGAAGCACCTTACACATTGTGCTGATGCCGAAACCACCAGCGAGCTGATGGAGAAATGCTGATGCTCTTTGGCAGAGAACCACTGCAGAGTGCAAATGTAGATGACACTCCTGTGAAAGAGCTTTTTAATATCCTAATCACAAAGTGTTTGGTCAAATTGTGCAGGCTTACAAGCAAGCACAGCAAACCTGGAGCTTTTTATTGCGATTTTATCAGAAAAGGTGCTATTAGGATTTCCTCCCAAATTGTGCAGTCCTACTAACCTTAGGTTTACCCAATGTTTGTGAATGCTCTGTATTTCTTATGCTTTATTGGATTAATGTCGCAATAATTTAGTAATATGTAAACGTTAAACTCTTTTGAAATCAATTGAGTCTCTTGAGTTAATTTGTTTGCCACAAAGTTGCCGCTCGATGAACCGTGTTCTACAGATCTGTATCTAGTGAGATGTCTGTCTGCAGAGGTTTGCATGAAATTGAATGAGTGCTCAGATCGTTGTTGGAGCTCACAGCGAGGTTACGGCCACAGATCTAACTGAGCTTCTTCCCACATGCTCGGCTTTCTCTGAATGGTCTTATAAGGTTAATTAGCTTTCTGTCAACACAGCTGTCTCTCATTGCTGTTGTCAGTGGGGTATTAAGAGACAACCAGGACATTACTGTCCAATTGCAACAGGCATGCTAAATTTAAGCACTTGTGCCAAGTCAGTGGACATCAGAATCGAGCCTAAAAGATGTTGTCTCGCATAAGACTTCAAGTCCTTTGGGAACGTTGTCTAATTAGCAGATTTCTGAAAGCGTGAGTCATCAAAAGTGTGAAGTAGTGTCCATATGACTGATGGTCGAATCGTTTCGGTTAGGCGACGTTCGAAGCCAATTATCACGTTGAATTTGCATCTAAAGAGAGCATTTGTGTCCTTGTTAAAGTTATTTTCACTTGTTTATTTGGGTTTTTTCTGTTCTTTCTGAGCTCTGCTGTTTATAAGCACCATCTGGTGACATGCTATCGCAGAGCGGGCCTAATGAGCGTGCGGAGGGCAGGCACACGGTTTGGCATGCTTTACACCGTCAGTGTGACCCTGCTGGTGTAGTATGAAACCGGTGCGTGTGTGTTTTTGTGAGCGCCGCTCTATTAGCCTCATGTTACGCAGCAGAACTCTGGTCAGGAACCGTGAACAGATGTTCATCGCTGGTGGAAATATAAACAAAACTAGTTTTGCTGTGGATGCACCAAAGAGTTTTTCACTTCGTAAGCTACTGTGTGTCATCTGAATGCACTCCAGTGCTTTATGGATTTAGATTGATTAGTTCAAGCTTGGGTAGGGCAATCAAATTAAGCCACATCATGGATATTGCAGTGATTTTAAGTGCACTTTGTGTCTGGTCATTAAGTTTCCTAAACGCATGTAACTTAAGATTGGGTTTTTTTTCTAGCAATTTTTTAATAGCGTTTCTGATTCTAAAACTTTGAACTTAAGTTTAATTCATTTCTGTGAATCAGTCTAAGTTGAGTTAATTCAAGATTTAGATTTTAAAAATTTATTGATTTAAATATATCTGTGTTGTATTAAAAATCTATGTAGATAATTGTTCATATTTATATTGTATATTGAAAAGAAAAATTTAATATATATTTAGAATAATTTTACTGTATGTGCTGTATAAATATATATTAAAATGTTTTAGTTAAAAAAATGTAGATTGATGTTGCTGTTTATATATTTATGTGTTATATTAATACGTGTTAGTAAAAATATGTTGATAATTGTTAATATTTCTATATTATTTTAAAATGCTTTATTCAAATATATATGTTAATGTTGCTGTTTATATATTTTTTATATTATATTAAATGTTTTAGTTCAAATAGATGTAGATTAATGTTGCTGCTTATATATTTATTTAAAAATGTTTTAGTTAAAATGTTTGAAGATTAATGTTGCTGTTTATATATTTATATAAAACGATTTAATCAAAATATATGTAGGTTAAATATTAATATATATTTTTATTAATATGTAATTAAATTATCTTTCTATTATTTTATATATATATATATATATATATATATATATATATATATATATATGTTGTCAAAAATATTGATATTTCGATTAATATCGATACTAAAATATCTGAACGGTACCAATACTAATTTCTCTAAATATCGATACAGCGATATTACCCGAGCTGTCATGTTCACTTCTCTCCAAAGCCGCGGTGACAAACACCACACGTGAATGCAGTGCCTGTCTCGTCTCATTCGCACTGGTTAAACAGCAAAAGTGAATAGAAAGATAGCGAGTTTAAGTTTAGCGCATATATTTTCACTCGCCGAACTATTATTATTATCATCTTATCAGCATTATTGTTAGTTTTTTAATTGAAACACTGGATGATCAACAAAGTATGTAAGTCTGGCGAGTAAACTAAAAGATTTACTAGCCAATGGCGATTTAATTGCCAAGGTCTCCGTAGACTTGTTATATTTATCTTTAAATAAAAAAAAATACCCACTTAATTTTGTGGCAGTTTTTTTTCTCTGTGGTATCGAAAATGGTATCGAATATCAAAACTCACGGTTCGGTACGCACCTCGGTTTTAAAGTCACGGTTCGGTTCATTTTCGGTACAGTAAGGGAAAGAAATGCAAACATTAAACTGCAGGATGTTTACTACTATAAACTTTTTTTAACAATTTGTTTACAATTTGTATTTTTTTAAATACTTTTTAATAAAATATATATAAAATAAAAAAAGAATAAGAAATAAAATACTGCTGCAAAGTTCTCCACTAAATAAAATACTCTCAGTCTCAAACCAATATCATATAATAAAATATAATGAAAAATATAAATAAATAACTATGATTACAGTGCAGCATTACCAATCCCAGCTTGTAGGCCTGCTCATATTTAAAAAATATATATAACTTTTCCAAAGTGTAAAGTGCAGCATGAACAGTTTCAGTTTTTAGACCTGCTCAGATTTCGTTATTGCGTTGGACCGATCAGAATGAAGAGCAAAGGTCTGTTTAAATGCCGACGTGAACTGCGTTTGAATTACAATCATTTTTTTCCTAGTTGTAGTGATGTTCACACTCGCGTGATGCCTTTTGAAAACCTTAGGCCGGTGACACACTGGCATATTGCACCTGTCAAACATAGTCTATTTTGCCGTCAATACTGTTGACGGTGTCCTTTATCAGTAGGCTTTATATTTATGCTCAACATGAAGAATAGATATTGTTGTAGTGAAGACAAGATCCTGGTCTGTCGGCACCTCGGCGGCCTCCTTCTATGTCACCTACAGTAGCAGCAGCGCGCCAGTGCACAATTCTGGTGTGTAAAGACACAGAGAACGCGAAGCAGGTGTCATGCAAGTGACAAACAGCAGAAACGCCACGCTCACGCCACGCAGCCAGTGTGTCACCGGCCTTAGAATCAGCTGCAGGGCGGGATTTGCGCTGAACGCGGAGACTTCCACCACTTAATATGTTGGTTTGGAAACACGAAAATGTATATGTTCCGCAAACAAAATATTGCATTCGGTCATTCGGTACACACGTGCACCGTACCGAAAGCCCTGTACCGAAACGGTCTGGTACGAATACACGTACCGTTACACCCCTAATATATATATATATATATATATATATATATATATATATATATATATATATATATATATATATATATATATATATATATATATATATATATGTATATGTGTGTTTATTTATCACTATATATTATTGTATTTAATACTTTAAGATTTAATACTATTTTCTTGTTTTTGTTTAATTAAAAACTGTTAAAACTTTTTTTTTAAGTTTTAAATGTATTTTTGTATAATATTGATGATTTCAGTATTATTTTACTTCTTGCATGAAACAGTTTAAATTTATTTGGCAACAATGACTGTTTGGCTGAAATGCTGGTTCAGCTATATAAAAAATTCAAGGCAAACACGTAATTATATTGAGATATATATTGAATATGGTCATTTTTGTTCTGTACACCATCAAACGGCAGGAATGTGGCTTTCCGAAGCTTCCGTCATTGCAGCATCACACTTCCCGCGGCTTTTCTCTGGCGCTCCGGTTTCTCCCTCCTCCAGTCAGACCCTCTCTTCTGCAGCATCACAGCTGAGCTCCGGTTGCCATGGATTCCCGTGACATCAGCCGGAGCATGGCACTCGCTGCAGTCATTTGTTTGCGGCGCTAGAGAAGAGACGGAGGGAGAGGTCATGATGATGCAGGCCTGTTGCCAGGGCAACTTTACTCCAGATTCTGCTGTCCACAGATGGGCAGCTGAGATGAGGTTAAACCTCTCACATGATCTTGGCCGTCTGTGTCCATCTAGGGCAGCGTTTTCTTTCTGTTCATACACAAAGATACTAAATTAAGAATAGAGCCTGGCAGATGAATATTCTGAGGCCAAATCCCAGGTTGTAAAAATCAACTGGAGAGCAGCAAATCCCAGTGGATGCTCCTTATAGGGTCTAGTCATTTTTCATTTGAATTAACGTGTAAAATATATTATTAGCAAGAGTCCACAGGAATCCTGCCAGACAAAACTTAACTCCACTGTTGTGCTTTCTATCACTTACAGTGGTCACAACACAGCTCTCGGAGCCAACCGTTCATTTTCCCATCTTCATCATGACCTCTCAGCAGTTTATGGGCCTTTCAAATATATTCACATTTCATCATAAAAGCTGAGCAAAATGATTTCTCAGCACAACATACCTTTGTACCATCAGAACTACCTTCATAAAAAATAAATCCCAACTAAATTGTTACTATTATTTCAATTGTTGGAGGGGCTGAGACTATCAAACTGGGTCATTAGTGTTTCTGTCATCAAGTGATTGATTGTGTTCAGAATCGTAGTTCATCCAGGCTTGAGTCAATCAAGTAATTTTTCTTTTCTTATTTAAAGCAGAAATTAATATATTTAAAAGTCAGTTGGAGCTCATTAGTATAAGGATATTTACTTGCCTTTTAACATAAATGTGAAATTTGTGTGTTTTTGACCCATGTTACCTTGTATTCTAATAAATAGGGTTGTTTTGACAAACAAAATTTAGATACCAGTGAAATATCACAATTCTTGATTTCCATGTTCAAAAACTACTAGTGTAACTAATATAAAGAATAACTAATATAAAGACAAGTATTCTGTCAGTAATAAAAAAGAACAAATAAACACATTACAAGCAACAACATGAATGCAAAAGAACAAAAATACAAATGAAATGAACAGTGATTTAAGTTTTTCAGGTAGGTCTAGTGCAGTGAATGGCAGTTGAGCTGTTTTATTTTCTTGTTTTATTTTTTTGACATTAGAAGTTTTATTAGGCTGCTGTCACTTTAAGACCTGATACACAGATCTACTATACTCGTACATTTGGTTATCTCCCAGCTGTTTACGTTTAGATGGGTATTCTGATATATTTCTATGTATTTGTCAGTTTAAGCGTGATTGTTATCTTTTGCGTCGTCTTGCACATGCAAGTACAAAGTCAGTAATACAAATATTTTATGTAGATGCGTTACTCATTCTGCACAGACATCACCAATTCCTCAAATGATGATTGAATATATGCATCACAATCACTGAATTGAATTGCACAAGCGAGATCATTGTGTCTCTTATGCTGTTTGTTTCTTTTTTCTGAGTTCAGCATCTCATACAGTAGTCTATGCAAAGTGAGGTGATTTATTTAAACACATTGCACTGAAAAACAGGTTCTTCTGGTGAGTTGTGACCCAAAAACATGTCACTGCTTAGTCCTGATAAGCTTGTGGTTAGAGGAAAAAACAATGCTAAATGCAACTGTGCATTTTTCAACCTGAGCAGTTCATGATAACAATAAATAGGGCTGCATGATTAATCAAGAAAAACAAAATTGCAATATAGCTTAGTGCAGTTATCAAAATCTCTGCATATGCTCTGGGTTTTTAGGTCAATTTATAATGCTTTTGTAAGTGCAACATGTTGCAAACATCTTCTCATAATGAGAAACCCTTTTCAACACGAGAAGCTTTAAGGACTCTCTTGTGGTTTTCCATCAAAATAAAAGTTTGATGGTTTAGTGTAATTAAGAAATTAAAGGGATGGTTCACCCAGAAATGAAAATTTACATAATTAACTTACCCTCAAGTTGTTCCAAACCCGTATTATTATTATTTTTATTTTTTTATTTTTCTGTTGAACGTAAAAGAAGATATTTTGAAGAATGTTGGTTACCAAACAGTTTTTGGTTTTCACTGACTTCCATATTATTTTTTTTTTCCATATTATGGAAGTCAGTGGGGTCTAGCAACTGTTAATGATGATAGTATTTTCTTTTTTGGATGAACTATCCCTTTAAGACAGTTTTAAATGTTCAGATTTAATATTAGTATTGTAATTTTACTGTTGAAAAGTAAAACAAAATTATTTTTCTTATTTTCCTTAAACACTTATTTTTTTTTATTTCACAGTAAAAATTTTTTTTTTGTCATTTTTATATATTTATTTAATAAATATAATACAAATTATATTGATATATAATCATGAAATCCTGGCCGAATTGTGCACCCCTAAACAAGCACAGCAAACCTGAAATGTTTTTTTTTTTATTGTAATCGTAATTTTTATCAAAAAAATTGTTTTATTTTTACCACTAGATTTAATATTTATTTAATATTAAATATAAAAACGTGGGTCCTGAAGCAAAACGTGTTGAAAACAGCCACTCTAAAGTATCAACACGAAATTGTAGAGAAATATTGCATTATGATTCTACCTCACAGCCTTAGGGTATCCAGACCGCTCTTCTCTAAGGTGTGTGTGCAAGGGATTGATTATAGCGAGTGCAGGGCCTGATGTCATCTGTCAGCGCTACAATGAAGTGCTGGGAGGATGAGCAAAAACAGATACCACATCCCAGCGCTTCAGTCGCCTGTTACCACTCCTGCATGTCATTTGTCTGTCCCACCTGCCACTTCCAGCTGCTGACTGCTCACCTCTCTAACAAGAGGACGTGATGGGCCCGTTTCTTCCTGCTCACCACATGTGAGGTCAAGACCTGCAGATCCGCCTCCAACGGGCTCCTGCTTCACAAGCATTTCTGTGGAATGTGTTGGTCTTATGTCAGCCCTGACGGTGCAGTCTGTGAGTTTAACAGTTGCATGGTAAAGAGAGCGAGAAGCAGCGGTCTGACATTGAGAGAGGCACGACTGCTATTCCCTCGCTGGCACGGGTCTGTGCTTTTAAAATGGAAATGTATTACTCACCACGTATCCGGTGATTGAGGACGCATTAGAAACCCCTGAAACTGAGAGGCCAAGAGTGATCGTTTCTGAGGCGTTTCAGGGGAAAGGCCATCTGGTAAAGCGTTTTATAAAAAGCACCTCATATCCCATGCCATTCACACATGTGCAAATTTCAAAATTGAATAATTGGCTTCCTTTCAGTTTTTAAATGTTCATTTGAATTGAATTTGCCACATTACACAGGAAGCTGAATAGGAATTGAAATGAAAGGAAGAGGAATTGTCACTAAATTGTAATGAAAAGACACTTTGTAACACGGGTAATGCATCTATATATCTATCGTTATATCGTTGTGTATCTTTTTGTCTATCGTTTGTTCATTTGTTCTATCTATCGTTCAACAAAAGTCCTAAATAAACTGATAAAAGAAATATATAATTTAAATATAAAGAAAAAATATACATATACATTATTATAAAACATATTACATCAGTGAAGATCTGCCAGTTAGGTCATAAAGAAATTCTAGCAGCTTCTGCAAGTCATAACATTTACCCTTTTTTATCTTTGGTCTGAGCTGGCATTCAGTGGCCATGTGGTTTTCTCATGAGAGCACTCGGACGAATTGAAAACGCAATAACTTTCTTCTCCGTCTCTGAAACAAAACTCACCTTAATGAAGGTCTTAAGCAAGAGTTGTCAGCTTTTAATCACCCCACTATCATCTTGCTAATGCAGAGTCACGGCTGATGGGATCTGTGTGGCCATCTGCCCTGTGACTGTGCCAGCTTCACTGGCCTGTCATCATCCGTCTTTTATTTAAGCATAGAAGACGCATAACAATTACATAATTACACCTACATCAGTGTCAGTTAGTTGAAATGGAAATGTAAAAAATGGTGTACGGAATTAATGTGGATGTTTGACACCGTGTTCTGAATCTTGCGTTCGTATTCAGGTTGTGGGAGACAATTTTAAGGGTAGGCAGCTTGCTTCCCCATTTGGCAATCCCATAGTGGACCTACGTGTCCCTGATGGCTTCATAAGTAAGTTGATATGCAATTAGTCACCGGATGCTTCCAACTATCTTCATGTGACGTTCTTCTGCAAGTCAGATACGATGGCATGTGCCACCCTGACTGGCACAGTGGGCTTTCTCCCAGAATTTAAAGCTCAGGAGCCGTGCCAAGACTGTACCCTATTTTTTCAGTTCTGTCTGCTGGCAGACACACTGAGTCTTAGCTTATCTTACTGACAAAGCTGAAGGTGTGGTGTTTGTTGATTGGCCAGCACCAGTAGCGTTGAGCATGGAGTTGGCTTCTGTTAGGTTGGAGTCAATTCTCTTTTGGGATAGACGGTCACCTTCCATTAACATTGAATTTCCTAAGGAGGTTTTAAACACCCAGCGTAATATTATCGATTAAACTGCACTGACACTATTGGATGAGAACAGATCTTGAACTGGATTGAGCTGGATAATGATAGTTACTTTGTAACATTGACACTGCTATTCAACTGAATCAAATCAGCATTGAATGGAATAATGACAGTTGTCTTCTGCAGTTGAATCAAATTTTTACTGAATTCATCTGAATAATAACGCTTTTGTCTTCTGTAGTGCTGTTTATAGCTGAATTGAGCTTATTTCATAATTGATTAACTTTGCATCATTGAAAATTATTGAACTAAATTGAAACAACATTGAACTGACTTGAATGGAATAATGACGCCGTTACCTTTTGTAGAACTGTTTATGGCTGAATTTAATTAGTCTCGTAGTTTATAGATTTTACAGCATTGACACTGTTATTGAATTGAAACAGCAAATTTAAATGGAATTGAGCTGAATAATGACATTAGAGCCTTTCACACCACTTTAGTCACTGGGACTATTTTGCCAGAACTATTTCCCAGTACCTTTTAAAGGGTTGCATTCGCACCGACAGTGTGTACTAGGATGTGACGTAAGCTGTTCAACAGCGATGTAATTTGTGCGCGATATTCAACAACGTTAACAAAGAACAATGTTAACAACGGGAGGATGGGGGACACTGTGATTGGAGCTGTGTTTTGTTGTGTCTTGCTGGTTTCACAATAATGGACATGGAATGACGACGTATACGTAAAAATCAGAAATCAGAATCAGAAAGAGCTTTATTGCCAAGTATGCTTGCGCATACAAGGAATTTGTTTTAGTGACATAAGCTTCCAGTAAACAGACACACAACAACACACAGAAAAAAAAATAAATAAAAAATAAAAAATTACGGGAGAATTACAAATTGGCAAATAAATAAGTGTATAAACAATTGTGCTATAAATGATAATGGAATAGGATTGAGTGAGATGCAGGAATGTTCTAGGATGGAGGGGTAACAAATAAATATAAGGATATTGCACATTTTTGCATAAGCATAAGTTTAAGTGGGAAACATTTAACTGTTCAACCAAAAAACAGTAAAGCGATTGAAAGAACGGAAAGAAGGAATCTCCAATGACAACTGGCAGTGCTACATTTGCTACAAGTGCCTGCACTTCAACGTCCGTACATTTATCGCTCTTCATCATATTTGCAAAATAAATTGACACAATGTTTACAGTATGTTTACACAGTATATTAAATCATGGTGGGTGAGGGCGTTTTCGAACGCTTCTGGCCAATCAATGACTATTTACGTCATGGATAGTACCAGTTGTGCTGGTTAGACCCTGCTCCAGAGTAGGAGCTAATTTGGTTCTTGAAAAAGGCAGTCTAGTACTAAAATCGCACCTAGTTCCGACGGTGCCATAACGCCCAAAAGTGAGTAGTTCCACAATTAGGTCTGGTACTATGAAAAGTTTCCTGCGGTGTGGAAGGCCCTATTATTGTCTTCTGTTGAGCTGTTTATAGCTCATTTAATCTTGTTTCAGAATATATGAACTTTGCAGCATTGAGACAGTTATTGAACAGAATTAAAATAAATTTTGATCTGAAATGGATGATGACACAAAATTTTCAACATCAACACATTCAACTGAATCGAATCAATATTGAACTTACTTGAGCTGAATAATGTCAGTTTTGCCATCTGTCGAGTAGTTTCTAGATGAATTTAATTAGTTTCCGAATTGATAGATTTTACTACACTGACACATTGAACTGAATTGAAACAACAAATTTTAACTGGAAAATGACATCTCTTCTGTAGAGCTTTTTATATTGCTGATTTGAACTTGTTTCATAATTAATTACCTTTGCAACATTAAATTAAATTGGACTGGATAATGACACTAACTTTTCAACATGGACACTCATTCAACTGGAATGAATCCACATTGAACTGACTTAAACTGAATAATGCCACGTTTGCCTTCTGTAGAGCTGTTAATAGATTAATTTAATTTTGTTTCATAATTTATAGATTTTGCAGCATTGACACTCATTCAACTTAATTTAATTAGATTTTAACTAAATAACACTATTATCCTCTGTAGAGCTACTTATGGCTGAATTTAATAAGTGGCACAATTGATGAATTTCACAACATTGATGCAATTATTGAACCGAATTGATAATCACACTAACTTTACAACACTGACACTCATTCAGCTGAATCGAATTAACATTGAACTGACTTGAGCTGAATGGCAACACTATTGCCTTTTTTAGAGCTACTCGTAGCTGAATTTAATTAGTTTCATAATTAATTAACTTTACGCTGTTATTGGTCTGAATTTAAACAACCATTTTAAGCAACAAATATGAACTGAATCGAGCTGGATAACAACTCTAACATCAACAGTGTTATTATCTTTTGCAGAGCTGTTTTATGGCTGAAATTGAAATTGTTTCATAATTGAGGAATTCTGCAGCATTATCACTGTTATTTTCCTCTGTATTCATGTGAAGCTGCTTTGAAACCATGTGTATAAAAAGATATATAAATAATTGTGACTTGACTTCATAATAATTCCAGTACATTTGGAAGTCTGTGAACCCTTATTCCTGACCTTTCCCTCCCTGCAGAAAAAGAGTCGTGAAGAGAGCGAAGGCGAAGGCAGCGGGGTGGAGATCATGGAGAACAGACCCTACAAGGACGGCCCAGGCGGCTCTGGTCAATACACCCACAAGGTTTACCACATTGGCCAACACATCCCTAGCTGGTTCCGCTCCATCTTGCCAAAGGCAGCTCTTCGTGTGGAAGAGGAATCCTGGAACGCCTACCCATACACCCGCACACGGTAAGTGCAGTATCTCCTAATAATAAAACCCTCTGGCTCTCTTTCAAGAGTACTTCAGTAAATCCCCACAACAGCTTTTATCATTCAAGTCATGCCTTGCTGTTTTGATTTCGAAGTCAACATGGAATCAAAATAGACCCGTGTTTATTTTCTCAATGCATATTTTTGGTTTTATAGGGAATGTTGCATTAAAGCATGTTGAGTTCAGCTCACTGCAATGAACATATATCTGTTAATTAACCCTTTTGACATGTAGGCCTACGATTTGATTAGAACGTTCAGTGCGTCATGTGATCAACTGCTAAATTCAAATCTGCTTTCCTGCTTTGGATGGTGCTGAGTGTATTCAGTGTTTCCAACCATATAACACTTATTGTAGGTTTCAGACATTTAAATGCACATAGGTACTAGCAAAACAATGCATTTATAGTTGTAAAATACACACTGATGTCGATGGAAGCGGAAATAACGATCCTTACAAATATAATTTGACAACATGTCTTATTGATCATATACACTTTGTGTAACTATAAAGCTTAGGGATGCATGATATTATTGGACCAATATCGGAATCGCCCGATTATGGCTTTAAATGTAAATATCGGCATTGGCCCAATATGAAAGATTATTATATTTATAAAATTCAGAAGCTAAAGCTTACATGGAAAAAAAAAAGTTAAATAATTTTATATATATATATATATATATATATATATATATATATATATATATATATATATATATATATATATATATATATATATATATATTTACTGATTAAATCACAAATCAACAAATTATGAGCTCTAAAAGATTTTCAGGAATTTACAACTCTTGTATTAAACTGTTTACAAAATGTTAATGTTACCACTGCATCTTTCTGAAAAAAATGCAGTGATTGAATATAGTTTATTCATAGTTATTTTAAAATCTACAGTGTATTGTTAATATAAAATAACTTCATTGTTGTTTATTTAATTCTAACAGATAAGTTCTTGTTAAAACTAACCAAAATTAAAAATAATGTGCTTATAATTTCTGCTCAGAAGAGACTTGGTGCTGTTTCCAAACAAAAGGAAATATATCATTATTGGCTATCGGCCAAAATAAGTTGAAATCATAATAATATCTGCATTATCGGATATCGGCAAAAATCCAATATCGTGCATCCCTAATAAAGTTTACTCTATTCTTCTCCCAGTTCACTGGAAACTTACAAAAAAAAAAATGACGTGTGAAAGGGTTAAAGAATGGGTCATGGACCATGGTAGGTATAGACAACACCAGTGTAGAGAAGGGATAAACTTGCATGAACCTCATTGCAGAGTGGTTGCATTAATGCATGGCACTGATATGATGATTACATCATGTCAGTTACAGTTAATCTCTCCTCGCCTGTCCTGCAGCTACACATGTCCTTTCGTCGAAAAGTTTTCCATCGATATCGAGACGTACTACAAGCCGGACACGGGTTGCCACAATGACGTCTTCAACATGTCCTCGGCCGAAAAGAGGCAACGGGATATAGGTACTGTTGCACCTTCTTAATTTTACTCTGCTTGACTCATATTTGATGCTTTTGAGAGTTTTTGAAATGGAAAAGCACAACTGAGCATCTAGAACAATTGCCCTTCCATTAGGTCCCATCATTAGCATGCTTCTTAACATGTAAGCCCTGCTTGCTTGTGAAACTCTCAAGCAATCCAGCAGGAAGAGCTCTCGAGTCATGCCTCAATGTTTAAGATGCAGACAGTGTTCCACTTCATTGACATCGTAACATGCTGCTGTTGAGTAATGTGCCACGGCACGAGCGCCCGTTGCACTCTGGGACAGGAATTGGAGGCTTTATGAGCCGAACGCCTACAGATGCAGGCACTGCAGGGGGAAGCGCCCTGTGAATGCTGTTGCATAACTCCATTCCTGACTGAAAACATGTTCCTTCATTAGTGTGCTGTGGAGACACCTAGAGGCTGTGTGATGATACGGCCATCTGCAAACAGGAAACAATCCACGATCAGCAAACAGTCTGTATCTCGCAACTGTGAATAATTGAAGACCTACAAAGTTTGGTTATTAACACAGTAAAGTTTACAGCTCTGAATTAAATGGATAGTTCATCCAATAATGAAAAATAGCTGAAAATGTACTCACCCTCCCTCCGGACATTCTAGCTGTGAATGGGTTTGGAGAACAGGTTTGGAGAAATTTAGCATTAAATAATTTGCTTACCAATGAATCCTCTGCAGTGAATGGGTGCCGTCAGAATGAGCGTCCAAACAGCAAAAAAAAACATCACAATAATCCACAAATAATTATCTAGTGGAGTGATATGTAATGAACAAATCCATCAAGGGGTTTTTAATTTCAGTCTATAATATTGCTTTTTCCAGTGAAAAAGTAGTCTAAAGTTGAATCAGTATAGTGATTTGCACAGATCAAGCACCGTTTACAAGTGAAAGCAGTTTTAAACAGGATTTTGATATGAGAGAAAAAAAATACTTTTTTCACTGAAGGCACCCATTCACTGCAGAGAATCCATTGGTGAAGAAACAAACTCATCTATATCTTGAATGGCCTGAGAGTGAGTTTTCAGAATAATTTTATTTTTGGGTGAAATATTCCTTTACAGGGTGTCCGCGGATCCTTATAAAAAGTCTTAAAAAGTCTTAAATTCCATAATGTAAAAATAAGGCCTTAATTAGCATTAAAATGTCTTAAATCCGCGTTTCAAAGGTCTTAAAAATACAATCAAACCGACACCATAAAGAAGATTTTATTTTCATTTTAAAATCATGTAACATTTCGTCTATTTGTCACGCAGAAAAAAATAGGCGGAACCATCTAATAAATTACAAGTTCGCGGGGAAATTTGATAGGTGCGTGACTAGATATTAACGTTAGCAAATGGTGAAAATTTCTTGCTTTAACCATGGGGAAGTGCAAATATAATGAAAACTGGTTACATAACCCTAAATTTGCGTCGTGGTTAAGACCAGTTTGTGGCAATGCTTTCGAGGTCCGGTGTATATTGTGCAAGAAAGTTTTAAAACTCGGAACAATGGGGATCAAAGCTTTGGAGACCCACATGCAGTGCGAAAAACACAAAGCGGCTGCGGAAACCTGTCGAAAACACCAGGTATTTCTCAGTTCTGTTCCGTTGCGCCGACCTCAGTACCACAGAACGCAGCTCCATGCCTTACTCCGGCATCTGCATCCGCTTCAAGCACCGCGGTTTCTACACCACAAGACATCCGAACAACGTTTGGCTCCAACGCAACGCTCAGAGCTGAGGTACTCTGGTGTCTGCGTACTGTAACAAAGCACCAGTCCTATAACGCTAACGATGCTGTCGGGGACATTTTTCGAACCATGTTTCCCGACTCAGAAATCGCTCGTACATTTGCGTGCGGTAAAGACAAAACTGCATACATTGCCAGATTTGGACTGGCTCCTTACATAACCAAACTCCTCGTTGCAGATGTTAACAAGGAAATGTTTGTTTTAATGTTTGACGAGAGCCTTAATGAAACGTCCAAAAATAAGCAATTGGACTTGCATGTCCGATATTGGGGACAAGATCACGTCCAGTAAAGATACTTAGGTTCACAATTCATGGGACATGGGACAGCTCAGGATTTGCTTCACCATTTCAAAGTAAGTACCAACCCATCACTAATCATTTTTATGCATTCTAGCTAGCAGTAATTATTCTTTTTTTATATGTAGTGTGTATGTATATATTAGACACATTCATATTTGTAATGTTTTTGAAAGAAGTTTCTTATGCTCATCAAGGCTGCATTTATTTGATCAAAAATACAAAAAAATAAATAATAATAATTTATTAAATATGTATAGCCCAAGTAATTTATTCCTGTAATGGTAAAACTGAATTTTCAGCATCATTACTCCAGTCTTCAGGATCACATGATCCTTCAGAAATCATTTTAATTTGCTGATTTATTATTAATGATGGAAACTTTTGTGCTGCAATATATTTTATAACCTGTGATACTTTCAGGATTCTGATTAATACAAAGTTATAAAGAAGAATGTTTATTTAAAATAAAGCTTTTGACTGACACCATCAGAAAAGGAACGCATAACTTTTCAGATTTTGATAAAAGATTACCATGGCAAACAAATTTTTTTTTCTGTGTATTAACTTGCACGGATTAATTGTTCACCACAAGATTACAGATTAGTAATATGCGCTAACAAAGTAAATGGGGTCAATTTTGATTTCATGCCGACTTTGAAATAGAAAAATAGAATATTTTTGATCAAATAAATGCAGCCTTGGAATATTGGCATACCAATATGCCAAACTTTGATCTCATTATTTTATTTAACTTTTGTTTGTAGGAATGTGCACAGCAGCTAGACTTGCAAAAGCTTCTATCTGTTTCTATGGACGGTCCAAATGTAAATTGGAAGTTTTTAGAACGGCTGCAACAAGAGCATCGTGAGCAGTTTGGTGGCACACCTGCTAATTGTGGTGGGGAGCTGTGGCCTCCACACCCTACATAACGCCTGCAAACATGGTTTCTCCATTAAGAAGCTAGAGAAGGTTCTGAGGGCCTTGCACATACTCTTCCACAATGCGCCAGCTAGGAGGGAGGATTTCACTGCTCTGACCAAATGCACAAAATTTCCACTTCCGTTCTGTGGACACAGGTGGCTCGAAAATCTACCAGTCGTGGAGAGAGCTTTGGAATTCTGGCCATCAATGACCATGTACATGGATGCAGTCAGGAAAAAGAAGCTACCAAATCCGGGAACAGCATCGTATGACACTCTTGAAGTTGCTGAAAAAGACCCTCTTATTCTGGCGAAGCTACATTTCTACATGGCTATCACAAGGACCTTCAGTCCTTTTCTTACCTTCTATCAAACGGATGTATCAGTGATTCCGTTCCTTGCCAAAGACTTGGCTGAGCTGATGAAGGTAATTCTATTACTGCACCCTACTCTGATAATGCTTATAATTAATCTGATCATTTTAATTGTAATATTATGGAAGTTTGCATATCTTAGCGGACAATGGTATTAAGCAAACAAAAAGAACAATACTTGTTACAATAGTATATTACAATAGTCTTTTTATGTTGAATTTCAATTAATTAAATTGAAATAAATTAAATGAAATATTTGGGTAACATTCTTTGTGTGTCTTTTGGCAGAATATGCTGAGGCGTTTTGTCAAGAAAGAGGTACTCAAGGATATCGGTTCACTGCAGCTGGTCAGGCTGGATGTCAGTGACAAACAGAGCTGGGTCAACCTAAAGGAAGTAAACATGGGAATGGGTGCAGAATCACTCCTTAAGGTATTCTTTCACCTATAAAATTGTAATTTTGATGGATTCAGCTGAAAGCTTGATTTTATAATAGGTAATAATAGGTTATAATAAGCTGTTTACATCCTCCCACCAGGAACTACAGAAACAGAAAAAGATAGGTGAACTCACAGCCCTGGAGTTTAGGAAAGACTGTGTCAAGGTGATGTGTACCATCACCCAGAAAGTACAGGAAAAGAGCCCATTAAAGTATCCTGTAGTGAGGGAGGTAGCCTGTTTGGACCCCAGCATGATGATGTCTGACCCTGACTGGTGCAAGAGCAATATGACAAAACTGGTGCAGAGGTTTTTGCAAGCCCAACAGTTGTCAGGAGGTGTCTCTGCTGGTAAGAAAGAATAGTTTAGTTCTATCAGAGTGTATTAAATCAAGTTATGAAATATGCTTTTAAATGTAAAAAATGACTTGTGTAAATATTATGTATTAATTTATATGCATACATTTTTATAATTAAATTAATATTATTTTGTTGTTTTCTTCAGGTGATGTTATAATCCAGCAATTCAATGATTTTTTATCTGTTGAAAATGAGAGCTTATTCTCATACAAACCAACAGAAACCAGGCTAGACATATTCCTGCATGGAGTTCTTGGGCAGTGCGATGAGTTATGGAGCTTTTGCAAGAAACTGCTTCTCCTGTCCCATGGGCAGGCAACAGTGGAGAGAGGATTCTCCATTAATAAAGAAGTGAAGACCTGCAATATGCAGGAGGAGACAATGGTCAGTCATCGACTAATATGTGATTATGTCAGCATCTGTGGGGGGCTCCTCAATGTCCCTATCTCAAAGGAATTACTGGCCTCTGCTGCATCTGCTAGATCAAGATACAGAATGCACCTTGATCAGCAGAAAAAAATCAAAATCACTGATGTCCAGGCACAGAAGCGCAAAGCTTTGGAAGACGACATCGAGGACCTGAAAAAAAAGAAGAGAATTCTGGTCCAGGTATCTTCGAGCCTGCAGAAGGATGCTGATCAGCTTGCAGAAGAAGCTGAGGGAAAAGCTGGCACCTTGATGGCACAGCTCATTACAAAATCCAACACACTGAGGAAGCGATATAAAGAAAAAACAAATGAATTACAGCAAATTGAGACAGAGTTGGATACAAAGGACAAAGAACTGAGATCTATACAGTAAAAACCCAATGTTCAGATTATTGGCATGCAGTGTACATGCCTCATGTTACTGCTGTGCAGTTTGTTTGAAATCTTTGTAGGCTGTCGATGTTCTGCCTAATGTTTAGTCAATCTTTGCACTATGTTTTGCAATTTATTGTTCTTTCACGCCTTCAATATGTCAATAAACAATGTGTGTTAAGGATCGTAATTGGTGGTATTGTTTGATGTTTGCAAATTTGTTAATATGAAATTGGTCTTAAATTTAATTCTGCATGGTATTAAAAAGGTCTTAAAAAGTCTTAAATCTAACTTTCAGAAACCTGCAGATACCCTGCTTTAAGAGTTGTTCTTTCACAAAAGACAAGTTAGCAAACAAAAAGAAAAAAATTACACTCAAAATACAAATGGATATAAATATAATGGAACAACTTGATTCCTTGTGCCAAAGATGCCTAAATAAAAGAAAAAACTTTGACACATAAGACAAACAGATAAACCAGGTTTTACAGCCTCAATGCCCATGTTATTACCTTTCAGGTTCTATAAAATCTCTGTGATGAACTGATTTGGTTTGCAATAAAAGACTAAATATGAACCTGTTCACCATTCGTGCCTTGTTCTCCCAAAAATATGCAATTGCTAATGAAACCAATGTTCTTTTACAGATCCTATCGATATTGTGAATGATTTCATTGCCCCTCATGAATACCTGGCTGAGGAAGACCCCAAACTGTACAAGTCATATAAAACCCAGCGGGGCCCCCTGTGTGACGACTGGATCGCAGAAATCAACAACAACCCAGGCAAAACGCCCGTCATGTGCGCTTACAAGTTGTGTAAAGTGGAGTTTCGATACTGGGGCATGCAGTCCAAGATTGAACGCTTCATTCACGATGTGGGTAAGTGTTCGGAAATGTCCAGACGAAACATTTTTTATATTATATTACTGCATATTTTTGATAATCGAGCAAATTTGCTATTATGGTGCTACTATGAGTGGTGTCCTCTACCATATGTCCACCAGTGTTACTAACTCTGAGAGAACGTTTGTCTCTCCAATAATTCTATATGAGTCAGCTGATCCATCTGCTGCATATGTGCACAAAATACAGCTTGGTAACTTCCTGTTATCGTTGTGTGTGTGGGTGGGCAGCAGGTGTCAAGCGTTCTGTCAGGGGAAAAAAAGCCCTTAATCATTAACCTGCACTTAATGAAAACAAGATTGATGCAGTGCAGCTCCAGTGAAAATCAGCGCTCAGAGAACCGCCTCCTCCTGACTACACCAGGGCGAAATGAATTTCCTTTCTATGTGATCTTTTTCATTACTTCAATATCGGCTTGTTTATTGGCTCCTTTCTCTGATAATTTGCAAGCTGTCTGTTGCCGTTCCCCATTTACGAAACTCTTTCCCTTTGGCTGATTTCTTTTTATTTGTATCCATTTTTCCTCTCTCTGTGTTTCCTGGCCGCTGTGAAAAACAATTTTGTTTGCACGTTTCTTCATTACCAAGTTTAGTTATCTGAAAGACTGGTTGAGTGTGTCTTTGACACTTCTTAATCAGAAGAGGAAATCGCACAAGGAAATAAGCCAAACCACACATTGACCCCAAATGTTGAGCGATCTCACATACATCATGCATCAGTGAAGCAGGGTTATTATAGTTAACTAAAACTATTAAAAAACATTTTCATTGCATGCATATATATATATATATATATATATATATAATTTTTTTTTTTCAGCTAGGCATTGAACATTTCTCATTTTCGTTTGTTTAAAGTACTAAAATAAAAAAACTTCTAAAATTGACAAAAAATGCTAAAAATGAAGCAAATAAAAAATATGAAAATAGAAAATAACAATAAAATGTAATTCAAAATATTAACAAAGACTAATAATAATTGCATTTTCGTAGCTTTCTTGCACACAAACGGTCTCTTTGGTTGATAGCAGTATTGGGAAATGTTTCTTTTATACTCATAAATGTTACTAATTGTGTTACTTCTCAAGGAAAGTGACGTGTTACATTTTAGTACCATCTGTTGTCTGAGGCTCTTTTTTCTAGCATGTACTGTATGTGCTTTACTCCACTTGTAGACCTAGAAACCATCCAGAACAAGCTAGCAACCACATATGAATGCATTAAAAACCATTCAATACACCTTTGCCAAAGCAGCAGTGGGTTGATGACTTTTGCATGGGCAAATACTCCTCGCTTTTTGTTCAGAAGATGTAAAAATCTGCTGCTATCATTTGTTTGGTTTTTTCCCCTAAACTAGTTACACTTGCCTGTGTTATCGTGAGGATTAATCTCACAACATCTTCCCATCAGGGCTGAGGAAGGTGATGGTGCGTGCTCATCGGCAGGCATGGTGTTGGCAGGACGAGTGGTACGGTCTGACCATGGAGGATATCCGGCAGCTGGAGCTGGAGACGCAGCTGGCTCTGGCACAGAAGTACGGCTGCAATGAGGAGGGTGGCGAGAACAACGGCCCCGTCACCAACCCTGAGAAAGAGCACGAAGTCAAGGAAGCCAACGAAGCTGAGGGGACGACGAGGAACACGGGGGACAAGCTGCAGGCTCGAGGAGAGCTGACCAAGCAGTGGTCCACCTCATCTAGGTCCTCGCGTTCCTCTAAGAGAGGGGGTAAGTTCACATCGCCATACTTGCATAGATGCACACACACACACACACACACACACCAGACACACACCAACACATATATACGCATATGTATAGCAGCAAATCAGCTTATCAGAATGATTTCTGAAGAATCATGTGACACTGAAGACTGGAGTAATGTTGCTGTAAATACAGCTTTGCATCAATAATTTTCAAATATTTTCAAATATCAAATTAATTTTTAATTGTAATTTTATAATATTCTGAAATTATTTGATAATATTCTGAAATCTTTTTTTAAATAGTTTATTTTAGTATTAACAATTTATTAATATAATAGTATAACACTGATTTATATATTATATAATATATATAATTTTACATTATGCATAATATATACATAAATGTATAAATTATGTATTTAAATTATTTGAAAGTGTATATATTATTATACATATCTGTGCTTCATATATGTGTGTATATGTGTGTGTGTGTGTGTGTGTATATATATATATATAATGTTACTTTTATAATTTATTTATTAATGATAAGTGGTGATTAATAATGTTGTTTTTCTATATAATTATTTATTTTTATTAATATTGATATAGTTATTTTAGTCCTTATTATTATGTTCTTTTTGCTTTTGTATCAAAGCGTATTAGTTTGAGAAAAAATCATGATGCGTATGTGAATAGTTTTTCCATACATTAAGCATACTAATTTTAGGTTTCAATTTTAACTATGAATAATCAATGGGGATTTTTTTAGTCTGTCTGTTTGTCTGTCTATCATATGTTTTTCTCAATATTATTTATTTGTTAAGTGTCTTTTGGGGGGTGGGGGTGGGATTTCATATCAGGCACTAGAACACAGAACTGACTTGATTTATTATTTGTCTTTAATGTGTGCGTGTGCAGGAAGTCCTTCACGTCACAGCATTTCTGAATGGCGCATGCAGAGCATCGCCAGAGATTCGGATGACAGCACAGATGACGAGTTCTTTGACGCTCACGGTAATGCAGGCTAGATCCTCAGTTTTCAAAGGTGCTCATGGCAATCTGTTATTTACTAAAGTCTGAATCCTTGTTCCTCAGAGGACTTGTCTGACAATGAGGACATCTTTACCAAGGAGATCACCAAATGGAGCTCCAACGATCTGATGGATAAAATCGATACAGCGGAGGCAGAGGAAGCCCAGGGTATGCAGAGATTGTCTTCACCCATCCGACACGCTCTCAGATTGTAGGGGGGTATTTTGGTATATTATTTTTCCAGTGCTTTGGTTTTGTCATGCGTAAGCCGAGCCCGCTGGAAGGAGTTTTTTTTCCATTCATGCTCCAAATACAGAGATTTTCACATCTTTAATAGGATTAGCGGTAAAGGAGCCCCATCGACTCTGAGGAGGTTAAAGTCTGTGTCAAACAGTGTGAGATTATGGAACACTTATTACACTGAATTCCATGCTGTTTGCGAGACAAATCTTGCTGCTCGCCGGACTCATCCCATGGAGGTTTTTACACTTATGATGTAACCCATGTTCAAATGAAAGTCTAACACTAGGTTTCTTTCAGTAATAATAATAGATTTCTATAATAATCATATTATTTAACTTTTTATAAATATATTTGAATTATAAAATATTATATTTAATACTATTTATAATACTAATTTATTATTAATATTTTAAGTAATTTAGATATATATTTTTAAAGGGTACATAACATACACCATTTCACCTAATCTCATGTTAATCTTGAGTACCTATAGAGTAGTACTGCATCCTTCATATATCCAAAAAGTCTTTAGTTTTATAATATTTATAAAAGGAAAATACAGCTTTCCAATTCTTTCCAGAAAAAGCCAAGCTCCTGGAGGCGTGCCGTGAGTGGACCTATAATACTGATGTTTCGTGTTGTTACCATTAACATATATTCACTTATCTGCAGATTTCTAACAAAAGACAGAAATCTGATGCAATTGTACTTACAGTCGTGGCCAAAAGTTTTGAGAATTACATAAATATTGGAAATTGGAAAAGTTGCTGCTTAAGTTTTTATAATAGCAATTTGCATATACTCCAGAATGTTATGAAGAGTGATCAGATGAATTGCATAGTCCTTCTTTGCCATGAAAATTAACTTAATCCCAAAAAAACCTTTCCACTGCATTTCATTGCTGTCAATAAAGGATCTGCTGAGATCATTTCAGTAATCGTCTTGTTAACTCAGGTGAGAATGTTGACGAGCACAAGGCTGGAGATCATTATGTCAGGCTGATTGGGTTAGAATGGCAGACTTGACATGTTAAAAGGAGGGTAATGCTTGAAATCATTGTTCTTCCATTGTTAACCATGGTGACCTGCAAAGAAACGCATGCAGCCATCATTGCGTTGCATAAAAATGGCTTCACAGGCAAGGATATTGTGGCTACTAAGATTGCACCTAAATCAACAATTTATAGGATCATCAAGAACTTCAAGGAAAGAGGTTCAATTCTTGTAAAGAAGGCTTCAGGGCGTCCAAGAAAGTCCAGCAAGCGCCAGGATCGTCTCCTAAAGAGGATTCAGCTGCGGGATGGGAGTGCCACCAGTGCAGAGCTTGCTCAGGAATGGCAGCAGGCAGGTGTGAGCGCATCTGCACGCACAGTGAGGCCAAGACTTTTGGAAGATGGCCTGGTGTCAAGAAGGGCAGCAAAGAAGCCACTTCTCTCCAAAAAAACATCAGGGACAGATTGATCTTCTGCAGAAAGTATAGTGAATGGACTGCTGAGGACTGGGGCAAAGTCATATTCTCAGATGAAGCTCCTTTCCGATTGTTTGGGGCATCTGGAAAAAGGCTTGCTGCATCCACTGTTCATGTAACGCTGAGTTCTTGGGGAAGCTTAACATGGTAAACTTTCCCTCACATCCAAAAACACACTTATTTGGAGGCATTCACGAACATATCCTATGCAGCGCTGCCAACGATTTTGAAGCGTGTTAATGTGCGCGGTCTCGCTCTCCTCTGGTTAATAATGTGTGCGCGGGCGCGCTTTTCTGGGAGAAATGCTCATATAAGGAGTTCCGCTCTCGTCTACGTCATTAGATCCACGATCAAAAAAACCAGCTGAAACTTGTACCAACCCGAATGTAAGATTTTCGGCACAGAAATTCTCAGTCATTCTTCTAAATTATTTTTTTAAACTTTGGCCATGTTTAGCCTGAGAATCCATCTCTTTAACACTGTGAACAACTCTGAATACACGAAACACCATTGTACCCCCTCCTTTAAATATTATTTTTAATTATTAATTTAATAGTTATGAATTGAGTTTGGACACACATGTAATATATTAATAATAATACAATTTAAAGTGTGTGTAAATATTCGTTAAATTATTTGAATACATTATTATTAGTAGTAATTAGATTAGATTAGATTCAGCTTTTTCATTGCACATGTAAGGTACAAGTCAACGAAATGCAGTAATTCTATACTTTATTCATATTAATTAAAAAAATTATTAATTTGACTTTATTTTGTTATCTTTTTTTATTTTTTATTTATAAATATATATATATAAATGAATAATTATGATACAGTTATTTTAATACATTATTATTTTTATTAGTACTTCAGTTTTTTTTATGATGTTATTTTTTCGTTTCCATCAATGCATGTTAGTGTGAGATAAATCATGATGAATATGTGAATATTTTTTCCCCCTGCATTAAGCACATTAATGTTACGTTTTAATGTTTCTAGTTGACTATCAAGAGTCGTGTGGGGAGTTTTCTGGGACTGCCAGCGTGGAGCGACTCCATGAGGTATGTCTGCAGTAGTGCATTTTCATGCACACTTTCCCATTTAAGATCAATGGAAATGTACTTCAACATGAAGGTTACACATAATGCATATTTATGCAGCAGTGTCGTACTGTTAATGCAGCCACAGCAGTGAAAAATGCATTGATCTGTACTCATGCCAACGGAGCAGAAATTCAGTCATGCTGTGTTTATGCCAACATAAAAACGGGTACAAAAAGCATTGGAGCTTCTGTGAGGGTATGTTGTGCAACAATGCTTTCATTTTGCATCAACGCCACACTAGGGATGTAACGATATTGACGATATCGTGGTATCGCGGTGGTAAACGTGTCTCGATATCGTCGTGGTTGGGTTACAATATTAAAAGGACAGGTGTCTGTCAAAAAGCAAGAGGAATAAACACAGTCCCGTGGAACAAATCATTGTTAACTACATAGACCATGATCCTTTGCACTGCGTCGTCACAACAACCGTTGTTAAGCCAATAGGATTGCTCGCTGTCCACACAAGCTCACAGCAAGCCAGCATGGCCGACAGCGATACTTGTAAGGATGAAAAAAACAAAACCAAAGTTGAGATTGTGCCTGCCCCAGCAGCTTTTAAATCAGATGTCTGGAAACATTTTGGTTTCGCCGTGTCAAAAAACGCAAATTCTCTCACAAAGAAAGTCCTGTCCGGTCAAAAAACCCTGAAGGAGGCATTTTCAACAACTATGCCACACAACAGCGCAAGGGCTCAAGAAATCACGAGGTACATCGTGGAATACATAGCGTGTGATTTACGTCCCTTTTCTGCAGTAAATCTTTTGATCTTTCTAAAGAAAAACTTGAACATTAGCTAAAGGATAGTTCAGTGTTTTTCAGAAGGCTTTTTGCCAGACTATTTAAGCATTTTTTTACAGTTTTTTTTTCTTCTCCCTTGCAATGTAGATATTTTGATCTTTCTGATGAAAAACGTGACCATAAGCTAAATGATAGGTCAGTGTTTTTTAAAAAGCTTTTTGACTGACTATTTTATTTAAGTTTAAGTTATGTTCCTAAATACCAGTTTTAAAAGGCTGCTTTTATTTGCCTTGCACATTTAAACCTGACTTAACTTGATCTTTGTTTGCACTTAAAGGGAATTCCCTATTGTTTACAATTGTTCTAGTTGCTCCTTAACTTTGAACATTGCACAGAAGCATCAGTTATGCAACCAAATATTACTATACAGAATATTGATGTTCCTGACTACAACTTGCACTTTAAAAGCACTATGTGATCAGCGTTTTATGTTGTCATGGATCCATAAATACAACAATAAATTGCCTGTTGACTGGCAAAAGCAGAATAAGTGTCAGCATTTTTTCGCTATTATCATCACAAACACTATCGTGAGCTATTTAACAATACCGTGAGCTTTTCCACAATATCGCAATAAATATCGTACCGTGAGGTCAATATCGAAATTGTATTGTACCGTGAGATTTTGATATCGTTACATCCCTACGCCACACTATCATTGTAGAATCCCTATGACCTTTGACACAATGGAACTGCGGTCTGTCACTGCAAAGGTGGGCTCAGTATGTACTCGTATTAAGGTCAAGTTCCATGGTGTGAAGGGATTGATGGGGACGTGTGGTGGAAGAGCACGATCAGGGGTTGAGGGACTTTGGGATGATCTCAGTGCTCTTTAACTCTGGTCCGCAGAGACGCAGATCCATGTGGCGCTGCAGCGTCCATAAGCGTCGACGTACAGCACGCAAACACCCAGCTGTGAGTCACAGCGACACCAGTCTGTTTACATCCGCACAAGTTATGTAGAATCAAAGGCGTTTTGCTGTATTGTTGCAGTTATTCATACAGATTGTGTTGTTTTTGCTTAGAGTTTTGTTATCTTTACCCTGAAATAGAGCTGGGCGATATGGCCTTAGTATCTAATCTTAGTATTTTTTGGATGAATGGTGTATATTTTGAAATTTTCTACATTTTTCTAGTTGCATTAAAAATATTTATTTATTTAATACTGCCCAATTTTGTCCAGTGAAACAATGTTTATATTAAAGAAAATGAAAACAAATATAGTGAAAGTAACCATATAGGCTATGGGATATTGTGTGCAAAAAAGGGCTAAAAACACATTACATTGTAACATTACACTAAAAACAAAAACAAGCAGAAGAACTAAAGAACAGAACTTAAAATAAAAAGTCACTTTACAGTCACTGCTATCGTAAAATACACTTTAAAATTCTGAAGATGGCACATTTATTGTCCAACTACAAATATTTTAGCAAAATGTATTTTATTTTATTTTTTTACAATTTTAGTCAGAATTATTGAGCTTCTCTTACAATGCAGTCCATCTGTTTGTTGTGCATGTGTTTAGTGAAGTCTAACAGGCGATATGGCCAAAAAAAACACATCTTAGTAATTTTTTGGATGAACAGTGTATATTTTGGTATTTTCTACATTGTTTCTACATATTTAGGCTCATGCACTCCTGAAAAAATGGAAAATTTCTAGGACTTTCTAGCATTTACAGATGGAGAACATACCTGTGAAAGTTATGCATTGAGGAAAAGAGTACATCTCGAACACATTAAACAGCACGTGTCTTCAGGACACTGACGGGGCGAGACGCTTTAAATTAGACATTTTAACTATATTTAATCAGCTGTTTTAAAGCCCTTAATATAAGCATGTCTCATGTTTTGGAAAAACTGTATTATGCAGTTTCACTCTGCATCCTCTGCTGTTGTTCAGATGTGCTCGTATCAAACTACTGTATATCAGTATAAATGGTATTGCTTCATACCATATCGCTTATAAAATGTATATCGATATACCGCCCAGCCCTACCATCAAACAGCATTTTATGGTATCAGAAGTGTTGTAGACGCACTCTTTAGATATAGACATGTAGTTCTTCTGTAGCGTAGAGGTTTTATCGAAACAATCTTTATTAAGACAACGGTGATGCCTGCTTTTTCAGCAGTCTGGGCTCTGGAAGTGTTTTTCCCCATTCAATACAGTTTGTGAAATGAATGCAGTCTAGATTCATTATTCAGTTAGTTTCACATGTGCATAATACCAAACATTTTGGCCTTTATAGAGAAGAAGATAAAGTTTAAATAATACGAAGTTTTTTTTTATAAATATGTTAATACATATAAAAATGTAAAATAAATCTTAAAATAAGAATAATATTAACAGTAACAATAAATGTATTCAGATTTAATATTTAGCAATGCTTTACAACAAGCTTCCATTTGTTAACATGGGTAAACTACATTAATTACCATGAACAAAAAAACTACAAAAAACACTTAGTCTTAGTTAATGTTAATTTCATCATTTAGTAATGCATTATTAAAATAAATAAAAGCTGTATCTGGTAGCATGATTTAATGTACCTGAGCTAACTTGAACTAAAAATAAACATTTGTTTGTTTGTTTTAATAAAATTTAACAAAGATACTGTAAAATAATAAAAAAAATTAAAAAATAAAAATACTGTAACCGATGTATTGGTCATTGTTAATTAATTTCAGTTAATGCTTCATGAACTAATATTAAAGGCTTCATGAACTGAGAAATCAAAATTCCCTTGATCTTGTGACATGCAGTATAAGAGGTCATTGTACGTACTGTGAAAACTCAGTTTCAGAACTCAAAACTTTCTTGTTAGTCCAAAAAGAGCTTAAATTGAAGCTGTTTTACCAAAACGACAGCTTGTGGAATGTGACACTTTATGACGTAATAGAGCGGGTAAACCCTGCTTCCGCAGAAGATGATAAATGCCTGCTTCTTCATCACTGCCTGTTTAGCCCCGCCCACTGATTCTAGAGTACTGCCTTATTAGCCCCGCCCACTTATTCTACAGCACTGCCTGTTTAGTCCTGCCCACTGATTCTACAGCACTGGCAGTTTAGCCCCTCCCACTGATTCTATAGCACTGCCCTTTTAGCCCCGTCCACTGATTCTAGAGCACTGCCTGTTTAGTCCTGCCCACTGATTCTACAGCACTGGCAGTTTAGCCCCTCCCACTGATTCTATAGAACTGCCTGTTTAGCCCTGCCCACTGATTCTACAGCACTGCCTGTTTAGCCCCTCCCACTGTTTCTACATCACTGCCTGTTTAGCCCCTCCCACTGTTTCTACATCACTGGCTGTTTAGCCCCTTCCACTGATTCTACTGTACATCACTGCCTGTTTAGCCCCTCCCACTGTTTCTACATCACACTGCCTGTTTAGCCCCTCCCACTGAATCTACATCACTGCATGTTTAGCCCCTTCCACTGATTCTACTGTACATCACTGCCTGTTTAGCTCCTCCCACTGTTTCTACATCACACTGCATGTTTAGCCCCTCCCACTGATTCTACATCACTGCCTGTTTAGCCCCTCCCACTGTTTCTACATCACTGCCTGTTTAGCCCCTCCCACTGTTTCTACATCACTGCCTGTTTAGCCCCTCCCACTGTTTCTACATCACTGCCTGTTTAGCCCCTCCCACTGTTTCTAATCACTGCCTGTTTAGCTCCTCCCACTGTTTCTACATCACTGCCTGTTTAGCCCCTCCCACTGTTTCTACATCACTGCCTGTTTAGCTCCTCCCACTGTTTCTACACAACACTGCCTGTTTAGCCCCTCCCACTGATTCTACATCACTGCCTGTTTAGCCCCTCCCACTGTTTTTTAATCACTGCCTGTTTAGCCCCCCCCACTGATTCTACATCACTGCCTGTTTAGCCCCCCCACTGATTCTACATCACTGCCTGTTTAGCCCCTCCCACTGATTCTACATCACTGCCTGTTTAGCCCCTCCCACTGATTCTACATCAATGTCTGTTTAGCCCCTCCCACTGTTTCTACATCACTGCCTGTTTAGCTCCTCCCACTGATTCTACATCACTGCCTGTTTAGCCCCTCCCACTGATTATACATCACTGCCTGTTTAGCCCCGACCACTGATTCGCGCATGTACAACAAAGATGCTCCAAAAACGAGAGGCTGTTTAGTGCCAAGTTGTGGAAAAACACAGTCTTTGCATTGCCTTCTTTATAATCTCAACTTTAGGAAAGAGTGGATGAATTTTTTTTTTAATGAAGATCCAGACCGTGTCAGTAAGAACCTTTTTTCACTTCATTTTACTGCGGATTCGTTTACAAACAAGACATTTTCAGGAAAGATTGAAACTAAAATACAATGCTGTGTGGAATATGTTGGATCCCACAGTAATGTGGCACCACACACGTGTGAGTAACTGTTTGTAACTTTGTCTGTTATAACCGATTGTTTGATATGTACGGAGTATTTATGCGTTTTAAACCTAAATCACTGCAGTGTCTATGAAGGACGTTCATTGTCTTCTTTTTATTAGTATATTTTATTTTAGTTTTCTTAAGCATATTATTTTGAATATTAAAAAAAATCTGTACTGTACATGTAACTGGCATAAACCATTATGCATTATCATTTCTAATATTGAGCATAATAAATAATGAGCAATCAATTCTATGACAGTGAAGTCAGCCAAAATGTCATAATCAACATAAAAAGAGCTTCTTATTCGAAATCACCACTGCTATATTTTATGCTATTTTATTCTTTATCTCACAGCACTCCCACATTAGGTAGCTAATTTTAGTTAATTTAGTAATTTGAGTTTACACACTTGTGAGGTGGTTTCTAGTGAAACATATGTCTGTTTCTCATGGTAGGTCTTAAAAGATTTATGTGTTTTAACTGAATATTGAAATATCTATGGAGATTTTGAATGGGATTTTTATTTCCGGAAGCCTGCTGTTGCGGTCTGTACCGTGTTGTTTGTTAGTAAGTCGTCCTCTTTCACAATAGCATGTTTCACGAGTGTGTGTGGATGTTTTAAATGAACCGTATACAGCTGCAGAAACAGCTGTCCAAATGTGTCCCTCAGGACTGTTCCTCACAGCAGTGCTTACAGCCATCCAAGATCCACGTTCTCATCCTGGTCCTGCACGGTGGCAACATCCTGGATACAGGCAGCGGAGACCAGAACGGCAAGCAGGCAGACGTCAACACCATCGGCAGCGCGTTCGATGCTGTGATGCGGGTTCATTACCCCGCTGCATTGGGCCGCATTGCCATCCGCCTGGTCCCGTGTCCAGCGGTGTGTGTGGAGGCCTTCTCTCTGGTGTCAAAGTGAGCATGAACACACACTCAAACCACCTCCAGGAGAATAAACAAGACCTCTGGTAGTCATTCAGTAGTGTGGTTAACTTAAACTGAAAACACAATTTATTTATCAATTTATTTTATAATTGTATTTTTATTATATAGTAATAATAAATAATTGTATTTATTTGGTATAGAAAAAAATAGATTAGAATTATTTCTTAATCATGTTTCCAGAAAGTCCCTGTAATAAATACAATTATTTATTTATTTATTTATTTATTTTCCATAAATGTATAAATACATACATGCTTTTATTTATTTGATATAGAAAAATAAATTAAGATTATAGCATAATAATGTTTCCAGAATGTAATTTTGATTTATTTATTTAATAATTGTTTATTATTCTGAAGGTATAGTGATAAATAATTGTATTTATTTGGTATTAAAAAAAAATATTAGAATTATTGCTTAAAAATTATTGTAAAAAATACTTTATTTATTTATGTACTAATTTATTAATTAATACTTTTTAACTTTTTAATTAAGAAATAAATGAATGAATTAATGTTTTTTTTTATTTTATATAGGAGAAAAATAGATTAAAATTATCATTAATGTTTTCAGAGAGTCCCTGCAATTAATCAGCTAGTTAATTATTCAAAAAAAATTTAATGATGATGATAATAACAATAATAAATACTTATTTATTTTTTTATTATAACTTCATAATAATAAATAATAGAAAAGAGAAGTACTCTTTATTGGTATATTTGAATTAAATTTGTTTTTATTTTTAAATGTGAATTTTATTTTTATTAGTTAGTATACAGTTTAATATTGTATATTATTTTTTTGCACCAGTTATAAAATTATATATATATATATATATATATATATATATATATATAAATCACTTAAATAGTATGCTACATTGTCAGTGACACTGTATAACATAATTCATTCAATAAGTAACATCCAGTCGTCATTTAACCAGTAAGCAAAAAAAACTCCCGATCATCCAGTTTTGTGTAAAATATCTTAATTTTTCGCAGCCCAGTTGAACAAGGAGTGAAAAAAGATGTTTAATTGCTTTTAATATTATTTAATTCATTACACCTTTTGTGGTATAGTATTCAGTGCAGTGCGCTCTAAATGGTAAATGCAGTAGAGTGTTGCATGAATGCTGCAGAAAGAGTAGTATGGTAGTATGGCATTATACATGCTAATCCAGTTTATAAGACTGTTTGTGGCTGTTAATGACCCAGCATGCTCTCTGTTCTTGTGTCCTTTACACAGTTTGAGTCCCTACAGCTATGACGAAGGCTGCCTCTCCAACAGTCAGGATCACATCCCTCTGGCCGCCCTGCCCCTATTGGCCACCTCTGCACCACAGTACCAGGATGCTGTGGCAACGGTCATAGTGCGAGCCAATCAGGTCTACGGTGACTTCATCAAATCCCTGGAGGGAGCCACTTTCACCGGACAGGTCAGTTGTGTTAAATCATGTTGGAAACATGCTAGCAATTTGATAAATCATGCATCAGTGACACTATGTGTCGCATCATGGAAGTGTTGTGAATGTTGCTTTTTAAATGATCATTTCCCTCGTTCATTGCCCAGCACACGACTCTCTGTATGTGATGTAATGCGTGTCTGTGCAGGTGTGTCTGATTGGTGACTGTGTGGGAGGCATTCTGGGATTTGATGCTCTCTGCAGTAGCAACGTCACTGTGTCAGAAAGTCAAAACAGCAGCCGACGCGGAAGCATTGTTAGTGTCCAGGTGAACACACACACACTTTGTTTTTGTGAAAAGTGGGTCCATCCCATAGGCGTAATGGTTTTTATACTGTGCAAACTGTATATTCTAAGACCCTACACCTAACCCTAACCCTCACAGGAAACTTTGTGCATTTTTACTTTCTCAAAAAAACTCATTCTTTATGATTTATAAGCATTTTGAAAAATGGGGACATGGGTTATGTCCTCATTAGTCACCCTCTCCTTGTAATACCTGTGTCATACCCATGTCATTATACAGAGTTGTGTCCTGATATGTCACAAAAACAAGAGCACACACACACACACACACACACACACACATCCAGAAAGTGATTAATTACCCTTAATGAATCACAACAAAACCGATAAGACAAATGGCATCCTTTTGTATTTGAAAGTGTGACACTTACTGTAACACATCAAACTCTTTCATTTCAAAAGAGCAAGAGAAATGCTGCCCGCTGTAATACTAAGCACTCATTCGCTTGCTCTGCAGGACACTGACCTGCTGTCACCGGGGATCATTATAAACAGCACTCACTGCTCGGGTTCAGGCTCGGGTTTGACTCTGGAGGGCAGTCGGCACCTCAGCCGCAGTAATATAGACATCCCTCGCACCAGCGGTCCGGACGACCCCAAAAAACAGCTGCCCCGCAAACGCAGTGACTCCTCCACCTACGAGCTCGACACCATCAAACAGCACCAGGCCTTCCTGACCAGGTGAGCCACAGCTACAGAGAGTTTAAAATGGACTGCTCGATATTGCCAGTTTTTTTAGCTTGTTGATTAAGCAGATAATATTGAGGATTATTTTTATATTTCAAACAGTAAATCCCAGGAGTAAAAAATACAAGATGCTATTAAATTTTAGATATGTAATAGTATGTGTGTTATTATATATTATGGATATTTTGTACAAGTGTTTTCACGATCATGGAATACCTGGAAATAGTAATAAAATTAAAAATACAAATTTGTAAATAAATTAATAATTTAGTTAATATTTTAATACTACAATCAATTACATTACATTGACTAGATTTACATTTTGTGTCGAGTAAAACATTATTTTCAGTCAAATCTTTTGAATCAAATGAATCACAGGCAAAGTGGTCAAAAATGAATCGGTTAAAGTGGTTCAAAAATCTAAATGATTCTTTAGTAAATTGATCTGAATCAAAATCATTTGAATTAAAAATCCTTCTCCAGTAATCATAAACTTTTTGTTTATGGTCATGGAATATTACTCTGTGTGAACGCTGCAATATTTTATTTAAAAAATGGATATTTATTCAAATTGTAAATCTTTTAAATGAATCAGTCTAAGTGCTTCAAAAATCTAAATGGCTCTGTAGCAAATTTATCTGAATGAAAATAAGTAACAAAAACTTCTCTAATAATCATGAAAACTAATAAACCTATCTTTTTTTTATTTTGTACAAAAAGTATGAACTCTGCAATAGTTTTGTTTAAAAATAAATATAAATTTAGAATTTTTGAATGAGTTTTATTTTATTATTTTTAGATTATACATTTCCTGACATTTCTATATCAGTGAGGTTGAAATAATATAGTTAAAGCCATTCTAAAAATATATAATAATAATAATAATAATGAATGCGTTTATGTAGTCTGCACTCCAGCGTTTTGAGGACCGATCCGGGTTCTCGCCGGTCCAGCAGCAGTACCATGCTAGAAGGAGGAGGTGCTTTGGGAAAGTTTGACTTCGAAGTATCTGACTTCTTCCTCTTTGGCTCTCCGCTTGGCCTGGTCCTCGCTCTGAGGAAAACCGTCGTCCCTTCTTTGGATGGTATGTTGACATTGAATACTCTTATTTTAGTTTCTAGTGGATGAAGGAGAATGAGAATGCCAAAGCCATCATTTGAAGTGTGACTTCCTCTGATGGATTACCCGGACTGTGTAATCTCTTTTGTTCTGATGTCCAGTGTTTCAAATCTTTTAAAGGCTTCAGAGTTATTCATCCAATTAGGAAGTTAAATCAGTTGCCGGCAGATTATGAGCGATTGTTTTAGAGGGCTAGAAAGTGCACATTATGCTGACGGGAGTTTCCAAATCCAACATCTGTTATGTAGAGCTCATCAGACAAAACAGACACAAGGATCAATTTGTCATGTGAAATAATGAAGGCATAACATAAACTTCAAAAAAATCATTTAGCTAGTTTATGATGAAAATGTTTTTTAAAGAACACCACCGTTAGGAGATTTCCTTTTTAAGAAATTAGTACTTTTATCCAGCAAGGATGCATTAAAATGATTTGTACAGTAAATTGACAGTAAAGACCTTAATAATTTTAATTTGAATAAATTATATTCTTTTGAATTTCTATTCCTCAAGGAAATCCTGAAAAAGTAAATGTATTAGTTTACAAAAAAGTAATGATGGAGTAATGATGCAGAAAATTCAGCTCTGCGTCAGCAATAAATGACATTTTACAATACATTAACATAAAAAACTGTTATATTAAATTGTAATAATGTTTCACAATATTACAGTTTTTGTTGTATTTTTCATCAAATAAATGCAGCTTTGATGAGCAGAAGAGGCTTCCTATCAACATGGAAAAAAAACCTTTCCAACCCCTAGCTTTTGAACAAGTGAACTAGCTGAGAAAATAAATAAATAAATATTTGTTTTATATATATGTGAATGTAAATCAGAATTTTAGATCCATTTAACATATTTCTTTCTTTCTTTCTTTTTTTATTCTTCCCTCCTACAGTGGCTCATCTTCGTCCGGCGTGCCAGCAGGTTTATAACCTGTTTCACGCGGCGGATCCCTCGGCCTCGCGGCTGGAGCCTCTGCTGGAGAAGCGCTTCCACCTGATGCCTCCGTTTAGTGTGCCGCGCTACCAGCGCTTCCCGCTGGGTGATGGCCAGTCAGCGCTGCTGGGTAAGAGTGGAGAGATTTCTCAGTCCGTGACCAGGATTACACTGCTGCTAATATCTATCTGGAGTGATCTGATCTAGGGCTGCACGATATTGGGAAAAAATGACATTGCAATATTTTATTTTTCTGCGATATATATTGCGATATGAAATCTGATCTAATTTTTTCTTACAAACAAAAATGGGGTGAGCAGATTTACATTCTCATTTTAAATGAATTAAACATCGACACCATCGTGTCAATTGATTAATATGCGCGAGGGAGAGAGAGCAAGACAGCGTTCGTGTTGTTTGAAGCACTCTCTCCCTCTGTCTCTCTCTCTCTCGCGCTCTCTCTCTTTTGCGCGCTCTCTTTCGCGCTCTCCGTGAATCACATTCGTCAAGGGCCGGGGAGCAGCTGACCCGCACAGTTAATGAATAATGGATCAACTATGACAGCCTACATCGCACATTCTGTGATGTGACTATCGTTGATTCGTACATCGCGATATCGATGCTTAAACTACACATCGTGCAGCCCTAATCTGATCACCAGTGGCTAGGAGAAAGACGTTGTTGGTTTTTTACTTGGTATTAACATGCATATCAATTGATTAAATTGATGATCGTGATTAAATTTTGGTTGGATGGTTCCTGGTTTTATGACTGCATTGAGATACAATTATATTTTTCATAATTTTTTTTGTTTTTCATATATTTTTCATTAATAATTTTATTAAATAATATATTTTTACATTATTTTAATATCTTAAAGGCTTAAATAAGGCTTTATTAATTGTGATGTATTTTTATTGTATCATTTTTAATTTAGTTTTATATTTTATTCAACACACAAATATATATATATAAACTTAAACTGTAAAAAAAAGAAATTTTATATATATATATATATATATATATACACACACAAACAGTTTATGTACATGTATAAAAAAAAATTATTTCTTGGAGCCATTTGATTCTTTCGGTTCAAAAAGCAAAAAGTGACGCATATGCGTTAATTTGGAGAAGTGAAAGAGCTTCCTCGCTGTCAGTTCACCTCTGAAAACATGACCGTAACAATATTTCATATATAACAATGCGTGGAGCGCGCATGAGAGAACAGTTTCTGTTTAACACTCGCTGCATGGATCAAAGTTCATATCCAGATCAGAGCATGCATATTTACGTTTTTGTGAACATATTACATATATGTGCTCCAAACATGAACCAGCACCATGTATGCACACACATCATGCCTTCTTCAAATGAAATATGTGCAAATATGGACACAGACACAGCAGTACATCTGATCATGAACGTGATGGCACAATGGATTTTTGTGATGATCTAGACCTAAAATTCAAAGAAAAGTAAACTAAAAAAAAAGAAACTTTGCCTTTATCCTTTTTGTTTTAAACTGATGTGTGTCAAAATATTAAATATTCTTCTTTATTTTTCATAAAGACCTATATCTTTGGTGATGTTTATTTAAAAAAAATATGTATCAAAACGTTGATTGGTTCATAATCGTTGTTCGTAGTCTCTAATGATAAGATTTCTTGAGAGTTTGTTATCAGTTTTATTATGTTTTTTTAAATCTATCAACCTCGGTTGTTTCTGACACTTTATTACGGGTGTAAACAGGGCCCATGTGTGATCATCTGTGTATTCCAGCAGATGTTGGAGTGGTTTAGTGTGAAGCAGCACTTCAATCACTGCTGGTCATGTGTCTCATGTCTCAGTTCGTGTCGTTTCTGTCTGTCATTTGTCTTTATTTTCTGTTTCTTTGTCTCTCTCCCCTTCCCGTCGCTCTCATGTCTCCACGTCCCTCATGCCGCTGGGTTTGACATGTGGCAGTGGAAACCATCCAGAGTAACCCTCACCTCCTGTTGGAGAGTATGAGCTGTGCCGCCCAGCGCTGTCAGGATGGCATCAGCGAGACTTCCTTTCCCGTCCCTGTGCTCAACTGGCAAGCCACGCCGGCCCCCGCCGAGTGTGTGTAGCCATTCCTGGTTTCTTGCATTTCTTTTTTTATCGTAAACACCCCTGTTACGTGTGTCACCCTGTGTGGCGTGTGCCTTCATTTCACATAAGCTGGTTTTGTGCACCTGCTCTGAAATTAATTCTCTTATTTAGGCTTGTGGTTTTTTGACTGACTTCCTTCGACTGGATGCTGCAATGTGGAACAGATGGTATTGAATTTAGAGGCGAAGTGTGATCAATGTGTGCCTTTTTGTCAATATGGAAAAACTTGAATTTAGTGTGGATACATTTATAAGCCATTCATTGGTTGACTTGCAAAGAGTGATATATAATGATACATAATGTATTTGCCCCCTATACTTTTGTCATCCTCATTATTCTCGGATTACGATAACGATTGCAATTATCTTATTAGATTCAGTATTTTAAAGTAAAAAAATACTGTAACATTATTGTGTGTGTGTATTATATTTGTATTATTTTTTTTTATCATTCATCAGTTATTTAAAATTATGTTGTATTTATGAAAATATATAATATTCATTAATGTATTTTTTTATATTAATTTACTTATTGTTTACTTTTAAGTAATGTGAATTAGAAATAAATAATTAAATATGCTTAATAATAGTTTAATTATATGTATACATAAATGCATAAACACACACACATATATGTATGTATGTATGTATGTATGTGTATATATATATATATATATGAATATATATATATATATATATATATGAATATATAACGTAATAACCTTAAATTTCTAAATATTTCTTTGTTGATTTTGGTATAAGGGTCAGACTATGGGGGGTGTTTGGCGAACCAGTGTTCTTTTTGCATTTCTGTTTCTTGCCGGGAGTGCTATAGACATGACACACTTCTCCTCTAAAGTGACAATACAGCAAGAATAATAAGACAAATGTAAATTCAAGCATCTTGGCTCATGACAAATCCTGTTTCTGATGAGGGGTTGCATGTGTATTTGGTAGATAATGCCCCATGAGGTCTTCAAATAAAATGGGCTCGGGGGCAATATTTACTAATTATTTCACTCTTTTTTTGGTTTTGTGTTTGCCTCTTCTTTTCACTCACTTTCATCATTTTGAATCAAACGGCCCTTTTACAAATTAATAATGATAATTTTAGCTCCGTTCCAAAATCTAGTGAGATCTCGATGCTGCCCAGTGAGCGCACCTGTCATGTCTTCTAGATGGACTGCTGTCTAGATAGGCAGCTCACTAGGTTTTAGAACAGAGATATAGATTTCTGAGAGATTTCTGGGCCCTAATTTCCCTGTCAGTCCCTGGTCTCTGCGAGTAATTGCTGGTTTTGGTCCTCACAGCGGATGTGATGCAGTCGCACAGCATTATGTTTGCGGATCACTCCAACCCTTCGTCTCCGGCATCCATTCCAGCCTTCCGCGGAGCGCGCAGAGGCAGCGAGACCAGCATCGCCAGCCAGGTGTCGGGGTTAGCGGACAGTTACACCACCTCCAGCATCGCCAACAGTGAGTTAACACACATACACACTTGGTTAGAAGAATACAGTTCTCTAGATATCAGCTATAGCATATTCCAGCAGTGACGTTAAGTAATTAGTGTTTAACCCCAAAACACATTTCATTTGCCTTAAATATGGAAGAAATTAATACATGGATATACACACTATGGTTTAAAAGTTTGAAATAATAAATATTTTTGTATGTTTTTGAAAAATATTTTATGGTCTCCAGGCTACATTTATTTGATCAAAAATACAGTAAAAACTATAAAAATTATGAAATATTATTACAGTTCAAAGTTACTGTTTTCTATTTTAATAGATTTTAATGTAATTTATTCCTGTAATTGCAAAGACAAATTTTCAGCAGCCATTGGGCAGGGATTTTAAATTAATACTGTTAATTTTGCAGTAATGCATAAATATTTTTTTATTCTTTTTTTATTTGAAATTAGTGTTACCATATTACTATTATTAGAATTATTATCTTAAATATAAAATTCTTAACAGTCTTTATCATACATATATAATAAGATAAGAATAAAAGTGTTAATTTATTTTATTTATTCGTTTTTTTTAAACTTGCCTCACACTTTTGAATGCTAGTGTGCAATAATGTCCACTCTTTCCAGTGCTGCAGATATAGCTGGGAAATATCACACATATCATGTTCATCTTATGACTACTGTTGTTTTGATGTTGTTCTTTCTCTAGTAGCACAAGCATGCCATCATAGACTCTCCAAAAAGCTCAGTCTTTTGTCCCAATTGCCGCTTCCCTATAATAAAAGCGGCTCCCGGAGCCCTTCTCCCAAATCCAGCAAAGCGCCAAATAAGCAGCAGGTAGAAAGGCAGGATTCCAGCTGTTTGGATGATTCAGTCTCTCTAGGCTTTGAGCCCTCGACCTCGCTCGCCTCAGACCCACCATCTCCATGTGTCCCTCTGGACATCGAGCAAGGTACTTGGAGCGTGGGTAGACGTCCGGTCACCCGCTCTCCTGTTTGCCTGCGTTAGTTTCTGCCATTACTACATTCCCTGCAATCCCTCCTACTTCCTGTTTCAGCCCTCCAAATCTTCAGCCTGTGTTCTTGCTGACCCTCCCTAGCATTGTTCTTTTGAATTCATGCCCTCTTCTCTTTAAAGCTCAGCGCTGGCGCTCTGGTTCTTCATCTCGTGAGCCCTAAGCTGCTCTGAGTGATGAAAACCCTCTGAAGATGCTTTTTTAAGGATGTTGACTTGTCTTCATCCCATTATCTGGCTGTGCATCATGCTTATGGCGTGTGTGTCGTCTGTTAGCGGTCGCTAATACATGATAATGGGAGTCATAAGGAATTTAGGAATTCTTATTCCACATAACAATTTTTTTTTAGTTCTTTGGTGGAAGCATTACCAACCAATAAGTGGTCCTAACCATATATTAATCGAAATTATTTATTTTTAAAGTAAAATTCATTTTTATTTCAAAATTAAAATGTTTAAATATTATTGAAAATTGTTATATGTATTAGATTAAAATGTACTCTTTATAGCAACATTTTATTTGAATAAAAAATAAAATTATTATAACATTTTAACACATTATGCAATAATACTATTAATTATATTATATATTATTCATGCAAATTTGTGGTAGTGCATAAATAAAATTGTTTGAAATTAGTCTTACCAATAAAATAATAAAATAAAAATAACATCACAGGTCATATTGTTATGCAGATAATTTAATATATTATATTATTTGGGTGATATTTCAAGCAAGCAAGGAAAATTACTAATTAATTGTTAACTTTGTAGTAGTGCATAAATTATTTTGATTATTTTTTATTTAAAATTAGTCTTACAAAATTATTATTATTATTACCGATTAAAAAATGTATTACAAAATATATTATTTGCATATTATTATGTATATAATTATCATTTGCATATAGATCAGGTACATTAGTTGTTAATTTTGCTGCATTGCAAAATTTTTATTAGTAATTATTCTTAATGTTTTTTAAATACCGTATATTAACAGATAAGGGAGTCTTTATGATTTATTTAAAAGAACTACTTCATTAGTAATTTGTTTGTGAATCAGACACCAACACTGTTCACGCTGTAGGTTTGTTGTTACGTGCAACCAGTGAGGATTTCACAATACAAGGATACTTTATCTGTTGATTGTCTTTATTCACAACCTCCAATCAAAATAAAACCAGTTTAAAAAAGAACTGGTTTTCGATTCCCAGTCCTACTTGTAGAGAAGCCATTCAAGAACATCCAACCCCAATTATAAGAATTACAAACCAAAAATAGGGTTGTGTTCTTGAGTGTCTTTGCAATGGGTCATGGAGAGGAAGCAGACAAGAGATGTGCACTACAGCCTCGCTCGGCTCAATGCACATTTCAAAATGACAACTTTCCATTTCTTTACTTCCTTTTGAGCCCTGAAGCAATCCTGCATCACATGTTCTCGTCCTGTCCTAGAACCAGCAGCTGAAACGTTCATGAATTATGTACAGATGAAAGAGAAATCTGTGATGGTGTTTGAAGCTGCTGTTGTAGCAGTAATGGTTTGGACAGGCATGACTGAACGTCCCGTGTCGTCTCTCCTGCAGTCGCTGCTCGCTGGTGGGGCACGAAGCGCATTGATTTCGCCCTGTACTGTCCTGATGCTCTGACTGCGTTCCCCACCGTGGCTCTACCTCATCTGTTTCATGCCTCCTACTGGGAATCAACGGACGTCGTGTCTTTCCTGCTCCGACAGGTGAAGATTACCATATGGTTTAATTTGCACACAGAATCGTCCACTATCCACTATCACACAGTGCATTGCAAGCATGCAGTACAAAAAAAAAACAAAAAAAACCAACAACAAATAAAAAAAAAACTGGATATTGCTGAGTGGCACTTATTGGATAATTGTCCATAATTGATTGTAATGAAATATTATAATATATGTTGTTTTTTTTTTTTTTTTTAGTTTTTATTAAAATGAATGTATTTATCATTTATTTATTAATACATTTTGTATTTGGTTATTTAAATATGTCTTAAGACTATTATGAAATGGTTACCTTTATTATATTAAAATATTTTTGGAAACATTTTATAAAAGGCATTTATCATAGAAAAATAATTCCTTTTTTAATGAATTTAGGAAAATATATTTTTTTATAATGTTTTTATTTTCTGTAGTTTTTCATTTTAGTATTATGCTATTTTTATTTATTCATTTTTATTTAGTTATTTAAATATGTTTAAAGACTATTAAGACATTTTTATGTTTATTATGTTAAACTTTTCTTTAATGTAATAAAATAAAAGCAATTATCTTACCTTTATATATAATTACCTTTTTATGAAATTGGGCACATATAATTGTTTTTTTTTTTCTTTTTCTGGCATTTCGTAAGATACATTTTTAAAATAATGTTTTTATTTTATAATCATTTTACTTTTTATTAATACATGTTTAAAAGACTATTATGCAATTGGTAGCTTCATTATATTAAACTGTGTTTAATAAAGTTGTAAATATTTTAATTCAATGAAATACTTTGACGATCAGTTTTAAAAAATCTAATTGCAAAAATAAGCAAATACAAAAATTATTATTTGCATTTTGGTGACACTTAAGCTAGAAACAAAAATAGCTAATTATGAAATTGATGTACAGATTTGGGACGCGACTTAATTATTATTGCATGAATTTCATTTATTGCATAACTGCATAAAATAAAATTTTTATTATATTTATCTACAAAAGCAATTGCTAATGTAATGCCACTTTTTCTGTCTCTCAGGTAATGAGGCATGAGAACTCCAGTGTTTTAGAACTACATGGGAAGGAGGTGTCAGAATTCACTCCGTCCAAACCGCGGGAGAAGTGGATGAGGAAGAGGACCCACGTGAAGATCAGGGTAAGACGGGCAACTACCAGATTACTCTTAAATCCATTATGGGATTGTTGCTAACGTAAAAATGGGTTTGCCTTTGAAGAACGTTACGGCAAACCACCGCGTGAATGATGCTGTGTTTACGGAGGACGGGAATCAGGTGGTGACGGGTCGCTTCATGTACGGGCCGCTGGACATGGTCACACTGACAGGAGAGAAGGTTAGTGTCCTACTAGGATTTTTTTTGGTGCCTATACCGATTTTAACAAACATTTATTGGCCGATATCGATATTTATCACTTCCTCTCTTATTTGAAATGTTGTCATCAAAATAGATTGTATTTTGATCATGTTTTAAATCAGCAAAGTTCAAAAACACCTGCATTAAATTATACTAGCAGTTTTATTGCTGCATCATCAAAACATTTCTAATGAACATGGATTGGATCCATTTAACGCTTATCAGGACTACATAAATACAACAGAACTAAGATACATATTAAATAACCAGTGATTGTAAGGTAGGTTTAACAGTTTTCAGGTACAGTAATCCTTCTTTATTCTAACAGACTTTATGAATAATCTTCTAATTTAATATTTTTTGTAAGTTTAAATGTGACCCTGGACCACAAAATCAGTCTTAAGTGTAAATTTTTCGAAATTGAGATTTATACATCACCTGAAAGCTGAATAAATTGAAGTACGGTTTTCCATTGAAGTACGGTTTGTTATGATCGGACAATATTTAGCCGAGATACAACTATTAGAATATCTGAAGAAAAAATCTAAATATTGAGAAAATCACCTGTGAATATGTACAAATGAATTCTTAGCAATGCTTATTACTAATCAAAAATACAGTTTTGATATATTTACGGAAGAAATTTACTAAATATCTTCATGAAACACATGATCTTTACTCAATATCCTAGTGATTTGTGGCATAAAGAAAATTCGATAATTTTGACCATTCAATGTTTTTTTGGCTATTGCTAAAAATGTACCACAGCGACTTAAGACTGGTTTTCTAGTCTATGTAGCTATATGCGTAATGAAAGCACACAGCTCTTCAGATATAAAGGTTGTCAGTTTGTCAGCACCCTCTGAAAAGGCATGAGATCTGCATATATTTGTTTAATGTTAGTTGTAATAAGTGTAATTCGCTGTATGTTGATGATAATGCAACGGAAAGAGAGTTTAATGTGCACTTCTCTTGCTCTGTTTTGTTTTGTTGTCTGTTCTGTTTTGAATTTTTTTTTGGAGTGAAAAAGGATGCAATAAACTTAATAAAACATCAGAAAAGTTTGGTCATCATCCAGATGGTCCGCTACACTAAGAAAGTTACAAAAGTTATTTAGTCAGGAATGGTGTACGATCTCATGTTATTTGATTAGTGCAGACAGCAGCGCTAGGATTATGCAGCAGACATTATACAGCTCAGTGCTTTCACGCAGTTAATTAATAAACCATCGGTTTGTTAAATCAGCCTTTTCCCTTATGTATCCGGTATGCCAATGATTGTAAATTGAGGGAAAATCGGCCGATAAATATCGGTGCATCCCTACCATACACACTTCATTTTGTGTAGATCCCAGTTAAAATGAGTAAGACCTCCTTAACTTCTCTCACCTTCTTCTTTTTGGCATTTAGGATTATTTTTTATTGGCATATTTTCTAATTCATTTCATCTCATTTTTGTGCCGTGTTCTAGGTGGACATCCACATCATGACCCAGCCTCCGTCCGGTGAGTGGGTGTATTTCAGCACAGAACTGACCAATAGCAGCGGCCGGGTTTCCTACACCATTCCCGAGAGCAAGCGGCTGAGCATCGGCGTGTATCCGGTCAAAATGGTGGTCAGGTACGTCTTCAGTCTACGTTTGTGCTGCACATAAAAGCTTGTATTTTCATCAGTTGAACAGCGGTGTCTGTGTCCAAAGGGGCGACCACACGTCTGCTGACAGTTACCTGACGGTGCTGCCGCCCGGCACGGAGTTTGTGGTGTTCAGCATCGATGGCTCTTTTGCTGCCAGCGTGTCCATCATGGGCAGCGACCCTAAAGTGCGAGCAGGAGCGGTTGATGTGGTCAGGTGAGGGCTCTATGAAGCTTACTGTACTGATACAGACATTTCTCTAAATGATCAACATGATTGAAACTGTTGTACACGATCTGTACATGCTTTCTGTCGTCTGATTGATAGTTTAGACCTTTTAAGCAAGTAAAAGACATTTTAGTATGAATGTTAAAACATCTGGTTGTGGCTCACGTGTCTCTCTGCTGTGAAATCATAAGAAGAACTTTTATATTGTTAGTAATATTTCAGAATTCACACTTATTTTTTTAGTTATTTACTTACATTTAAAAGGCTATTCTTAAATTGTTATCTTTGTTTTATTAAATGTTACCGTTTTGGTAAAATTGTAATAATATAAAATAAGGGCAATAATCTTAGAAAAGCCGTTCCTTTTTATGAAATTGAGCACATATAGTATAATATCCAAATTGTTTTTCTATTATGTTATTTGTATTTATACATCTTTATTTAATTAAATATGTTTAGAAGACTATTATAAAATTATCTTTATTATAGTAAATTTACTGTTTGGCAATATTTTAATTTAATAAAGTAAGGGCAGTTAAATTGATAGTTGTTGATAGTTTGATAGTTCATACCTTTTTTAGAAAGGCCTTTTAGTATTTAAATATCATCTTACTAAGACACATTATTAAAGAAATAGTGACAACTGATATTTATATGCCTTTTGTTTTAAGTAGCCTGTTATTGTGTTATAAAAATTTCACTGATTTATATTACAAGCTATCAGAATTTCATCTTCCATATATATATATATATATATATATATATATATATATATATATATATGTATATATATATATATTTATATATGTATGTATGTATGTATATATAAATATCAGCATCTGCTCCAAATTGCATATTATAGCCATTGAACAAAATGTTTTTAATCCTCCACAATATGAGCTCTATATTGCCACTATATCACACTATATATATATATATATATATATATATATATATATATATATATATATATATATATATATATATATATATACAGTACAGACCAAAAATTTGGAAACACTACTATTTTTAATGTTTTTGAAAGAAGTTTCTTCTGTTCATCAAGCCTGCATTTATTTGTTGGAAACAGTTCTGCTGTCTAATATATTTGATGAATAAAAGGTTAAAAAGAACTGCATTTATTAAAAAAAAAATATATATATATATATATATTATAATAATATATTTTCTTTACTATCACTTTTTATCAATTTAACACATCCTTGCTGAATAAAAGTATTGATTTTATTAAAAAAAAAAGAAAGAAAAAAAATTACTGACCCCAAATTACTGACCAGTAGTGTATATTGTTATTACAAAATATTTATATTTTAAAAACATAGCTCCTTTTTTTTATTTTTTTTTTTAGTTTTTATTCATCAAAGTACCCAAAAAAAGTATCACATGTTCTGAAAAAATATTAAGCAGCAGAACTGTTTCCAACTTTGATAATGAATCATCATATTCGAATGATTTCTAAAGGATCATGTGATAATGATCCTAAAAATTCAGCTTTGCATCACAGAAATAAATGATAATTTAAAGTATAATAAATTTAAAAACAATTATTTTAAATTGTAATAATATATCACAATATTACATTTTTTTCTGTATTTTTGATCAAATAAATGCAGGCTTGATGAGCAGAAGAAACTTCTTTAAAAAAAAAAATATATATATATATATATATATATATATATTCATATACATATATATTCTGACAGTTTTTTAGTATGTAAGGCTTTAGAGGGTTATTAATACTCACAGGTCAGCCATTTGTAATGTTTGCTGTTTTTACGGTGGTTGGTCCTGTTTCAGGCACTGGCAGGATCTGGGTTACCTGATAGTGTACGTGACGGGACGTCCAGACATGCAGAAGCAGCGTGTGGTGGCCTGGCTTTCACAGCACAACTTTCCTCACGGTATCGTGTCGTTCTGTGATGGGCTCGTACACGACCCACTCCGACACAAAGCCAACTTCCTCAAGTGTCTCATCACAGAGGTGAGAATATATACAGACGCCACCTTTTCTGTAGCGCAAGGGGATGTGGGTGATACAGAACTATCATTTACAATGCAATAAACCTAAATCAATATATACATATATATATATATATATATATATATATATATATATATATATATATATATATATATATATATATATTAGGGGTGTAACGGTACGCAAAAATCACGGTTCGGTGCGTACCTCGGTTTTAAAGTCACGGTTCGGTTCATTTTCAGTACAGTAAGGGAAAGAAATGCAAACATTAAACTGCAGATTGTTCATTACTATAAACTTTTTTTAACAATTTGTTTACACTTTTTTAAAATACTTTTTAATAAAATATATATAAAATAAAAAAGAATAAGAAATAAAATACTGCTGCAAAGTTCTCCACTAAATAAAATACTCTCAGTCTCAAACCAATATCATATAATAAAATATAATGAAAAATATAAATAAATAACTATGATTACAGTGTAGCATTACCAATCCCAGCTTGTAGGCCTGCTCATATTTAAAATATATATATATAACTTTTCCAAAGTGTAAAGTGCAGCATCAACAGTTTCAGTTTTTAGACCTGCTCAGATTTCGTTATTGCGTTGGACCGATCAGAATGAAGAGCAAAGGTCTGTTTAAATGCCGACGGGAGCTGCGTTTGAATTACAATCGTTTTTTTCCTAGTTGTACACACTCGCGTGATGCCTTTTGAAAACCTTAGGCCGGTGACACACTGACGGTGTCCTTTATCAGTAGGCTTTATATTTATGCTCAACATGAAGTATAGATATTGTTTTAGTGAAGACAAGATCCTGGTCTGTCGGCGGCCTCCCTCTATGTCACCTACAGTGTGTCACCGGCCTTAGAATCAGCTGCAGGGCGGGATTTGTGCTGAACGTGGAGACTTCCGCCACTAAATATGTTCGTTTGGAAACACGAAAATGTATATGTTCTGCACACAAAATATTGCATTCGTTCATTCGGTACACACGTGCACCGTACCGAAAGCCCTGTACCGAAACGGTCCGGTACGAATACACGTACCGTTACACCCCTTATATATATATATATTTATTATATATATATATATATATATATATATATATATATATATATATATATATATAAACACTTAAATCCATGATATTGATAACATTTTCAATCAGGTGTTTGTCGATAAAAAGTCTGTGTGAATAAAGACTCCAGTTCCATCTACTTCACAAATGAAAGCATGCATGATGCTCGTGGTGTTTTCAGGGTCTACTGACTCATTATGTGAGGACATGAACACATGAACTTCATTCATTTCTTCGTTTCACCAGCATTTCACAATTCGATTTGATGAAAACTATCAATTCAATTCAATTCAAGTTTATTTGTATAGCGCTTTTTACATTACAAATCGTTACAATGCAAATTTACAGAAAATTATGTTTCTACAATATTTAGTAATAGCTTATAAGTGGTGACTATCAGTTTGTGCACGTATGACAGGATTTGTAGAAAAATTTATACAAGAAGTAGTCTGCCAGATGATGAACATTATTAATATTATTAATAATTAATAATTATCATATGATGCAGTCACACTTGTAGCAATATTTGTTAGTTCTGTTGTTAATTCAGGATTAGCATCATCTGGGGTCCTCTGAGGGTCAGCATCATCTCTTCTCAGGTGTTCTGGATCCAGACTGGAGCTTGTGTAAATCCCGTGGCAAAGCATAGAAACAAATAGAGACATCATTAGCATAGCTGCTGTTCCAACAAAGTAAAATTAATTAGTTTAACCCAAGCTAAAGAATAAAAATGCACATTTGATCAGATACAACTACACTCACAATTTAAGATACATTATTCAAATGCTTGGCGATTTAAACAGAGAGAGTGTGTCTGAACCCTGAACATTATCAGGAAGACTATTTCAGAGTTTGGGAGCCAAATGTGAAAAAGCTCTACCTCCTTTAGTGGACTTTGCTATCCTAGGAACTACCAAAAGTCCAGCGTTTTGTGACGTGATGGATTGTAGCATGGTAGAAGATTAGTTAGGTACGCAGGAGCTAAACCATTTAGGGCCTTATAGGTAAGTAATGATAATTTGTAACTGATACGGAACTTAATAGGTAGCCAGTGCAGAGACTGTAAAATTGGGGTAATATGATCATATTTTCTTGACCTGGTAAGGACTCTAGCCGCTGCATTTTGGACTACCTGTAGCTTGTTTATTGACGAAGCAGGACAACCACCTAGAAGTGCATTACAATCATCATATCATATTTTATATGTTATAAAATTTTCCATGTTATAAAATTCTTTATAACAATCAACTAGGGATGGGACGGTATGAAAATTTAATATCACGATTATAGTGACTAAAATTATCACGATTATCAATATTATCACGGTTTTGTTGAAACGAGATGAAAGTGTTCAAAAATAGTTGATGCTCACACTGAAAACATTTCAGCAAGTTTTATATTTAATAATCAACAAACAACTAATAAAACAAGCAACTCTATGCACTTAATTTAAAGAAAGATTAAATTCTGTGGCATTTCCTTCCTTGCAATGAAAAGTGTAGAAGCATAGAAAAGCATAGAAAAGTCACTGACTTTCGCCATTCCTTCTCGAAAAAAAACAAAAAAAACATTGTGCGCTGCGCTTGCGTCAGACTGTTGCTGGCTGGACATGATTTAATAGTGAGTTATTAAAACCGCGATAATCAAACACGGTTTTAATGATAATTCATTTTTAAACGATATTACTAACCTTCAGCACATTTTATCACGGTTATCAATAAAACCGGTTATCGTCCCATCCCTACAATCAACCAAAATAAATGTTTGGTTTACCTTGAAATTATAATAGTAATAAATTACTTTTGTAATCAAAATATAAATATTTTGAATTATTAATAATACAGTTTCTTAAAACATTACATTGAAATACTATTATTATTATTATTGTTATTATTATTTAAAGAAATATCGTGCATCCAGGATAATTTGTAATTTATACAGTATACAAGTTCTGTTGTACAGCACCTTATTTAGCAAAATATAAAAATGCAGTGTTGTCAATTAATTGTTATATTTGTACTTGATTACATTTTAAAAGATTGATTAAATTGTTTTAAATTCAGGTAATTAGACAACATTTTTGATAATAACATTTTATTTAAATCATGAAAAAATAAACATGGAAAACACCCAATTTGGGAAAAATGTAACTTAATGGGGTTTTCATTGGGCAGTGTGAAGTGCATTTCCTTCCTTATTAATGGTCAGCAATAAATATTTCCATATATAACAAATGATGTAGAAAGAAATATTGTGATTAATATTTTTGGCTGTATTGCCCATACAGATAATATGCTAACTGGTATGCAGCCAGTGATCAAAACAAGATGTTTAGAGCATAACAGAACAAGGATGCTGTTTAGACAGATATTAGATGTATAATGAGTCATTCTTGGCTTATATTTAAGTGAGATGTCTAATTGAAAAGTTTAAAAATCATCTTGCTCTTTTTGTAGGCACAAATGAAGATCTGCGCTGCTTATGGCTCCACTAAGGACATCTCTGTGTACACGTCACTGGGTCTGCTGCCATCACAAATCTACATCGTAGGGAGACCAACAAAGAAAATGCAACACCAGTGTCAGGTATCCTTATGCATAGTTTTTCCGTCTAAACCTTAAGTTTTAATGCATTTTCACGGAGCTCTCTCTCTCTCAACAGTTCATTGCCGATGGCTACGCGTCTCACCTGTCCCAGTTGGAGTACAATCAGAGATCGAGACCCGCTAAGACCGGCAGCACTCGCATGGTCCTGCGGAAAGGCAGTTTCGGGCTTGGCGGCAGTGGTGATTTCCTGCGGAAGCGCAATCACCTGTTGCGCACCATTTCCTCGCAACCTACATCCTCAACACCGCCCGTGCATATAGCACGAGCTGAACGTGCGCAGAGCCAATCGGAATGTGACCGTGACAGGGCGGATCGTGCGCAGAGGAGCATGAGCATCGCCGCCGGCTGCTGGGGCCGAACCAGCAAACTAGAGGGCGGAGCCCTGAGCCCAAAATAGGCTCCACCCACAAGGTCCAAATTCTGGAGGCACTTCATTCTGGAGGAACATGGGGCTGCAGGATCATACACAACGAAATCTCACAGTATTACAACAGACTCTGTGAGCAAACTTCATGGGATAACCATTGTTGCATGGGAATTGTTTTTGTTCATGTTTTAGTTTATTTAGTCCGGCAGCCAAATATTTTCCAGAAATCTAGCGCCTTAAGCATGGCTCTGGGTCGTGGCCCTCTCCTCTGACTTGATTGAATGTACTGTTGGGACTGAAAAACGGATCGTTGGGTGGGTATGGACTTTTCCCACTTTTCCTATAATTCCCCTTCCAATGTCCGCAGAGATTCCCACACATGTAAATACGTGCCTCCTCTTACCTGCTCAGGGCAGCCATGAACTCGAGGAGCTGTTAAGACCCAGATGCCATTTCACATCCCTCTTCTCATTGGTTTCTGTTGGGCCGGCCCATCCCGGCAGCCTCTCCGAGTCGAATCCCAGCAGCATTTGGCAATAAGGATCAAATCGCGTCACACCAAACTTCGTCTGCAGGTCATCAGAGGCCTTAACGTCTTATTCAGAGCATGAACGAAATCTCAAAGCAACAGCTATCCCTTTACAAGGCCATCTGCTTGCAATACCTCCGGGACTCCACCTCGACATGGGCTGCTGGGTAACGTTTCTTTCTTTCTTGCTGTTTTGTTCACTTCTGAGCCACCAAACACGATCGTAAGCACACGCCACATCTGCTGAAGTAAAACTTTTCCGCTGTTGCTGTCGACGTGGAGAGAATTTTTTTTCACCGTGCAGCTCGCTGTACAGTATTTGCATGACGACAATGGACAATTTTTCAGAGATTTCGCTCAATAATCCATTGCACTCATTTCCCGGGTGACGACTTGCTTGATCCCGCCGACGGCCATAACGATTCATTTTCAAAGCTGTAGTTCTGCAACTGCATAACCTCATTGTTTTTTTGCACTAGTAGAACAGTGGAGGTCCTTGTTACCATCTCATGTCGCTACATAATGTTCACATGTAGTACATGACCCTTATTATTTATGGCAGGGTATTTTGTGCACATATATACGATTATATATAGGAAACGGCGAAAAGAAAATGCAAGAAATGTGCCAAATCCAGGCAGATCGTAGGAACCCGAACACGTCTGACGTTTCCAGTGCATTGTAGCATTGTTCCCCAAGCGTTTTGATGGCACATGTATAATGTTTTTAAGATTTTAGATAATTTTAGGTCAACTTCAGTCCTTTAAAGTTCAGTTATCTATGATATTGTTCATATGTTCATATGTAAGGGATTGAGGTATATAGAAATTGTGCTTTTAATTTTTAGCAATTTTAGATTGGACAGCATGACAGAGTCGTGAAACAGTGCGCAGTTTGTTTCTGTATCATGAACACACTGGAATAGCCATGCTGCATGTGCGGACTTGTTCTTCGAATCGAACCAGGAGGCTTTGAACGCGGCCTTCGTCAGGAGCGGATGTTCAGAATGGAACTTCAAACAGTGTAGATACTGTATTTATGTAAATTTCACTAAATGGGGTATGTTACGGTCAGAATTAATTTATTTCTGTAGCTCCATAAGATGATGGATATTTCAGGTTTCCATGTGTTGCTTTACTCTTTTGTCCGACAGTTCTGAAATGCTTCTTTTAACGGACCAATGATGTGTCTCCTTGTGCATAATCGTTGACAGTGTTTCTGTAGCAAAACTCTAGATGACGCCACCACCGCCACCGCACGGACAATCACTTCAGCAAACAAAAAAGGCAAGGAGCACACACACCTACACATGTACAAAAACGCTTATTCTGCAGGCCTTCTGGAGACCTCATACTCTGGAAACTGGTTTATCGCATTCAAATTTCCACGTAATGTGAATCGGAATTGTGAATATGGTCCTGTGATAAATTTGCTCCAAACAACTGAATTTAAATTGGTGCTTGTTTAGTACTAGACATCAGGGTTCTCAGTTGAATATGTTGAAAGGTTTATGAACTTGTACCACTGATATCTAGATTATCTTGGTTTATAATTTGAATGTTAACCACTGAACAAATTCTCAATCTGGAAATTGCTAATTTCCGTTGCGTTACTCCACATACACTCTTGCCATCTGAACGGACCTGTTTTCAAGCTACTTTCCACCAAGTTGATGCGCTCCACTGAGTTTTATTTACAAATTGTAAATGCATCGCAGGGGATCATACAAAATTGTGATTGACATTCGTGCCACAGTTTTTACACGGCAAATAACATCCGCGGCCTCGCTTGTGGGCCGGAGTACGAGTATTATATCCTCAGATAAACCAGATTATAGCCACTTTTGTACTTTGCATGCCACAGAAGAGCTTTCGTACACTTTCCTGTACTCTTCAATAATGGGCCACACTACCAACCTCCAGTTTATAGTGATTACGAATATGCTGTTGTCTATATAGATCATCATATCAATTGTTACCAAATATTTAAATGATCTTAGCGTTTATCCCAAATCCATTTATTTTTATTTGAACTGACATCTGAGTATTTGAATTTAAAAAAGCCATTGAATGCGTATAAATACTGGTCAAATGTTATCATCTACAGTATTTTTGACATGAAAAGCTGTGTAGGTGTTCCACAACAAAAGCTCATTGGGTTGAATAAATATGGTGAAACATCTCAAAACTATCATGTTTTATGCCCATCTTGTTTGTTGCCAAAAGTTGCTGTGCAAATAATTTCAAATGAATCCCTTTCCCAGCAAATTTTCGATGTCGAATGAGGACGTACTGCAGGTTCATATTACCCTCCTGTTGACATACTGATCTGTGCTGCGTTTCCCAAAAGCATTGTAAACCTACGTCGATCATCTTGCTGACAATGGTTCTACGATCGACTTAGGCTTACAATGCTTTTGGAAACGCAGCCCTGGACTGACTCACTCCTTAACAGTTTTCTTACCAGGTCGGTGGTTCAGTGCTCTCATATGTATAACTGTATGTACTGTGGATTAAATCAGTTGGCCAACTGTTCACATCTTCTGTGATTTATCATGCTTTATCAATGCGTAAAAGCTCAGAAGGATTATCATTTTTTTTATATACTTTTTTCCGTCTTTTGAAAATATATTGTCAATTTATATTTGTTCTTTTTTTGGCTGTTAATGCAGACAGAGATATTTTTGCCAAAAATTTGTATTTTAATATTTGACTCGTTTGCTTTCATAAATCTAATTTACACTACGTAAAAAAAAAAACTGACAAAAATGTCCCAACTGAAGCCCATTAAGACGATTATATTTAATCCCAGTGCCATTTAAAGGCCTAGTTAACCCAAAAATAAAAATCAGCCCATATAGGAGTTATATAAAAAATTGTCTTTGATCTTTCAAGATATTTCATGGCACTCAGCGGGTGTTGCATGCATCAGTCCAAAAGAAGTGGAATAAAAAGCGGTCATCCATAAAATAAAAAGTGTCTCACACAGCTCTGGGGGGTGAACAAAGGCCTCCTGTGGCAATTCGATGCATTTTTGTTTTTGTAAGAAATACATCCATATTCAAAACTTAATAATCACTTTAATCTTGCTTCTTGTACACAGAAGCAGTTCCGGGAGCATGACATATGAGGTCGGCATTGTGCTTGTGCCAGTGAGTCTCATGAAAACCAAAGTTTGTTAATAGGAGCAAAGGAAGCAAAATCTCCTTACTTTAGCCAATGATAACCAGTCTCCTCATGGCTTATATCGAAATCCTCTGACATGCTTTCTTACAAATCCTCGTTTTGTATATACTTCTAATTAGTGACCATTGTTTTGTTTTGATTTCTCCCCTGTGCTTCCGTGTTTGTCACTTCTGAGTGACGATTGTGCAAAGCTGACCTTCATACGTCATCCCCCTGGAACTGCTTCCATGTGCAACTGTTGGCGCAAGATAGTTAATTAAATAAATAAATTAAATTAAATTAAATAAATGAAGTCATTATTATGTTTTGAATATAGATATTTTTCTTACAAAAAATGCATCATTTGGCTAGGCGTTTGTTCACCCCCCAGGAGCCGTGTGAGGCACTTTTTATTATTAATTGATGTGCTTTATTTAACTTCTTTTGGACTGATGCATTGCATCACCCACTGACTGCCATTAAACAGCTTGGAAGATCAAATTATATTTTTTTATATAACTCCGACTCGATTTGTCTAAAAGAAGAAAGTCATATACACCTAGGATGCCTTGAGGGTGAGTAATTCGTGGACTAATTTTCATTTTTGGGTGAACTAACCCTTTAAGGTGCTTAAGTTTATCATTAGATAAGAAATAACAGGAAATTTAAGTGCAAGACAAGTGTGAGACAGGAAATGTTTTTTTTTTTTTTTTTAGCTTCTTAGACATCCTGGATTCTTAGAAATGCATCTAGACTTCTAGAGGACATAGTTGGACACCTTAAATGGACATACACAGGGCTTAAAGTATTCCGGCACCGTGCCGGATCTCCGGCGTGTGGCCTTGAGGAAAAAATATATATATAATATTTGAGAGCCTGCGCATGCAGTTTAATATTTTCGAGCCAATTTATTTCTTATACCAATCATATAAGAGGAACGCAGCTTTAACTAACGTTACAAGCCTATCAGAAGCAGAGAAGGGCGTGTCCTTGCAACACAGGATGATTGACGCTCATACGTAAATGTCACGTTAGCGTTGTCGGAGAAAACAAAAATGGAGCGTAAGTTTATGAAGCCTTGGGATGATGTCCTAGACTTCTAGCAATAGATAAAGGACTCAAAAATAAATGGCGCTTTTTGGCAGTTGGTGCAAGAAACTGAGAGAGCCGGGGGCTTGTTTCTGCATGATTTGCTCGAGGAATTACTGTATGCCAGCAGCGGTAAGAAAGTGCTTGCTCGTTATGATTTACGTCGCGTGCAAGGCAACCCGTAACCCGTGTTTTTCCAACCTTAAACCTGTGAAAGTGCACTGGAACGGCAGTCAAACCCGTGACTTCCCACCCGTGAACTCGTACTAGATCGATGTACTCCGAGTTCTGATGTCACACAGCACGCGAAACAACAGCGCCTACGGATAATACTGCCTACGGATGCAGTGTTTATGCAAGTGGTACACGTTGAAAAATAGATTTTAAGGACAATGTAACGTTGCAATAAAATTAATAATCTAGCAAAATTTCTTTGCGCTCAGAAAGTTTGCGAGCTAAAACCTGCCCGGAAAGCAGCACCAGACTCCGGTCATAGAGCCGCTGCCCGTGCACTCAAACTTACCACGACGTTGCCGGGAGTAGAGACCTGCGCTCCCGCAAAAATATGTTATTTTCTCCCACTCCCGGCCGCAAACAATCAATTTTCGTCCCGCTCCCGCCCGCAAAATCCCGCGGGTAAACGTATAGTGGTTTTTATTTTTTTTTAATGTATCTTTTAATACATTGCATATTCTGCCTGCTCTTATTTTTTCACTTGCTCTCCTGTTGAATATAAATTAAAAAAGAAACGGAAAATAAACAAATGTTTCGTTTTATTTGCGTTTAATTAAAAGTATGAACATGAACAAGGCACTTAGAACATATAAATACAGTAAAAAAAAGTAAGAAATGTAAATAAAAAATATATACCTTTAATAATTAGGCTATATAGCCTAATAAATTATATAATAATAATAAACCTGGGTTTATTTCAGTTTCAAAGGAAAAGTAGCTTATGGGGCCTGAGCAATTCATTCAAACATTTAACAAAAAATATCCTTATTCCTCAATAACAAAATAGACCAATTTTAAATATTAAGCTAAATAAATAAATAAAAATAAACTGTACGACTACTTGTGCCCATGCAGGAATATCATGTCATTCACTGTTGAGAGCTTCAGTTTAATCCGTCTCTGCTCCAGTATGCGACCGCAAATACTGACAGCCCTTCTCCGATGGTGCGCTAGCTGGAATACAAAGTACATGGCGTGTTTGCTTAATCTCGGAAATTCGTCTTTTCCACCACTGGAGGACATCATCCGGTCTGTGTGCTTCTAATCCATCCAATTTGACATTTAAATATATCGCTATTTATGAATCGAATTACGCGTCGCTGTCTATGGTATCATCCGCATCCTCCCATTCCGCAAAGTCTATTTTATTTTATTATATATAAAGGTCTATTTGTTTCTAGTTCTTCAATTTTGTTAGATATTTACACTTTGCGGGAGTCCCGCAAATAATTTTATTTTCCCGCAACCCGCACACAGTAATATATTGCCGCCCGCGTCCGCATTCACCCATCAAATATTGTTCTGCGCCGCACTCGGTGGCGCTGGGTTCCGCGGTACTCCTGCGGGAGTGCAGCTCTCTAGCCGGGAGCAACTATTAGCTGACACACCGTTGTCTATGACTGACCATGTCTGCATTTAAAAAATACGTGTGTGCACATTTAGACCAGAACATGATTTGTCATTCAGAATTTCGCAGCCACTGGTCGCCCTGTGTAGAAAACTGGCAGAAGACAAAAAAACCGTTCACTAGACTGTTGGTTTCAAATCAACATGCGAGTTACATCCCAGAAAAAAAAGTGATAATAGCCTTGATTTCACTTCTAATCTTCAGTTTAGCAGTTTAGTTCTTTAATCACGTTGAGCACTTAATTATTTAAGCACTTGTTATTGTTTAGGAAAAAAAACTTTATTTGACATTGTGCTTTTAAATAAATGGTGCCAAACATAGACATGAATCTCTTCAATGATTATCTCAGTCTGTTTACCATTTTTTAAGCACTTTAAGCTCTTTTTACTGTATTTTTGTTACTATCGTCAATACTTGAATTAAGTCTGTCTGTGGAGTTTCTCTCCAAACACCCCCCCCCCCCCCCCCCCCAAAAAAAATTCAGGCTCAGGATTTTTTTCCACTTTAACCCCTGCATACATGCTGAATATGCTTTATGATCGGAGGAGATCAAAGCATCCGGATTGATGAAGGTATAAATGTTGAGTTTGGGTGTTTCCTCTTGGTCGCATTCTGCAGTCAACTTGGCTGACTGTATGACTGTTTAACTTTTCTTGCAAGAATATAAATATTAAAAAGACTTTTGTTTCATACCTTTATTGAAATAGAAAATTGCCACGACAGGCCTTACAAATGAAAATACCAAAAAGAAAGTTTAAGACCCAATATCTAAAAGGGCCTTAGGGTATCTTTAATACTTATTAGTTACAGCCATGCAAACTTTTGAGAAAAAAAAAATGTAAAAGTGCTTTTCCATTCATTTTTGAACTGTCATATAATGAAACAAAGATAACTAAAGTCAAATTATTTTACTAATAGACCGAAAAATAACATCATGATGCTGCCTGCTTTCTGAAATCATTTTACACCTCATAATTTGGCTCAATTGTAATTATGCCCCTCTACAAAATAGTGAATTACTCACTAAATATACATCTGTGACATTTAATATTTTGGCTTTCATCACTATACATGGTTATCTTTATTTCTTAAAAAAGAAAAGAAAAAGAAATTGACAAAAAATGAATGGCCCAGTTATAAAATTATAATTAGTGAGGCTTCATTCATTGAAGTAATGTTTTTAATGAAACATGTGAACAAATCATTATAGGGATGCACCAAAACTGAAATGCTTTGTAATAATAATTTTATTAAATAATACGAGTTTAATTTAACTCAGTTTGAATGATACCGAATTAAAAAAAACACAAGCCAATAAAATAACCACACTTCAGTTCTCTCCAACAGAACCAGAACCTTTTTCTTTTTTAACTAAATATCCAAATAACGTACAGTCTATTATTATCAGAGCATAGTGTCAGGAAAAGGTAGCGTCATTTTAAAATTGTATGAATAATAAGACCAGAAGAATGACATCTTCAGATGGCTCTTTATTTTAGCAACGCAATGCATTGAAACATTGAGTCCCGTACAGATCCAGATTCCCCTCGTCACACAAACTTCCAATATGAGACGGGAACAAAATCATTCAAAGTATTGACGGGGAACATTAAAAAAAAAAACACACTGATGCTTTAATAAATAGCATTTTAAAAAATGAGACAGTGGCCTGAATGTTGTAATGACCACTTCACATATTCCTCAAAATGTAAACAAAACACTATATGGTAACAAAATTGTCCTTAATATATCTGACCTTCTCTGGCCTGTTCATCTGAGCTGAATTAGCATGAGTAGTTTGTTCACTGACATGTTTCCCTCACTGAAATCTATTAGTTTATTGTGAAGTTGTTGCAATAAGGCCTATATATATGTATTTTGTTACAGTAAAGGCTCTTACTGGCAATCAAATATTTAAAAAAAAAATCATGTTTCATCAATGCTACACGTTATTAAATTCATCAGTTCCTGCAGGTCTCAATAGAGATCATCTGTATTGCAGTCATGCAACTTTTACTGTAACTAGGGATGCACTATATATTGTTGACCATGGGCCAATTTTACTATACAATATTTCCAACTTGCATATTTTTACACATTATTTTGCACGAAGCCAATTTTTTTTTTATAATCGTTTATTTTTTTTAAATGAACAATTTATTCAAAGTAATTGTTTGGGCTTCAAAAAGCTTCAAAAATGTCGGTGTGTTTTCGTTGAAAAATTAACTTTTTTTATGAAATTAATGTACTATATGGTCTATAATGTTTTTTATTTAATCTTATATTTTAAAGGTATTTTATGGTATTAAATTTGGTTCATGGAATATTTATGATCCATTTATTACCTATTAACCACTTATAAAAGCATCAACCTAAATTTCCAACTTAAACTGTCAAAAATCTTATAAATTTGGATGGGAGCACTAAAAAGTAAAAAAAAAAAAAAAAAAGATTTTGTTTGGGAACATCCAGATGAAGTAAAAACTTTATTTTTACTGAAGTAAAAACCAAAAACATTTTGATGACCGAAGAGCACCAGAGGGTTAAAAAATGTTACAGAGAATACATAAAAAAAAGGTAATTGTGACTTTTTAATCTAATAGACTTTTTTGGGGGCAATTCTGGGACATTGTGTGCTATAAACTCTTGATTCTCAGAAAAAAAAGTTGCAATTACCTTTTTTTATTTTTTTTTACAAGATTTCTTTATTTGAGATTAACTCAGTTTATATTTTGCATTTCTGGCTTTTTTTACCCTAAGAATTATATGTTTGTATTTTGCAATTCAGAGTTTATATCCCATAATTCTAAAGAGAAAATAATTAATTGTGAGAAAAAAAGTGACAATTTTGTGATATTAACAATTTCGGGATACAAACTAGCCTAAATATGGTGGAACTGAAAAAATCAGATTTTTAGATAAAAAATTGCCTCCTTATTTAGTAGCTATAAAAATAACTGGTCGAAATGTCCATATCAGTGCATCCCTAATTGTAACTATTTCTAAGATTATTCACTCTTTTCCATTGGGACGGCAATAATGGCATTTCATTACCTGGCAAACTGTTATAGATGAGCGGGTATATGTATATGAAATGTCATGAGTCAATGACAGTTACAGGCTTCACACACGCGGTCCAGTCAGATGATGATGATGATGCAGAGCTGGTTTGGTCATGCATAAGCTCACCGTACACCCTCTCATGGCCTTAAACTCAACATTCAGGTTAGTAAGAACTCAAATCTATACAATTAAAATGTGCTTTTGTCAGATGAAAGAAACCGTCACATCACGTACAAGTTACACCTGTAGATACACTGATGAGCTGAGGGCTGATGGGATTGTTTGCTGGTGCTGTGTGGCGCTACAGGGCTCGCGGGCGTTTGGGGTTGATCTGCTTACTGGCCTGTTCCTCTTCCTGAAGAGCCGAGCGGAAAGACTTCACTTTATCTGAAACCAAACCAAACACAATTTACTGTGTCACTCTAGACAGAGCATTTGATTTGACATGAAGGAAAACAACTTCAAGAATGATGGGTTCGTCATACTGTTGTGTAGCCTGAGAATCAATTGCTTACAAGATGTAAAAATAAGTGAAACGGCCATGAAGTGTGCAGCTTATATTTCAGCCCAAAATCAAAAGTGTTTATTTTTGTTTAAATAAATTTAAGTCTATTTTAAAGAGCAGATCATATGGTATTTAATATTGTGTTGGAGTCCCCTACAACAGAAAACATTTTTTTAATTTTCTCAGATTATACATTTAATATTAGAATAACTTTTCAATGATTTTGAAAAGATTCGTTCTAAGCAGTTATAGGCTTAAAGGGATAGTTCACCCAAAAATGAAAATTCTGTCATTTACTCACTCTCATGTCATTTTAAACCTGTATGACAGTTGGTGGTTCCTGTTGACTTTCATTGTACTGTAGGAAAAAAAATACTATGGCAGTCAATGGGAACCACCAACTATTTGATTCTTCAAAATATCTTCTTTAATGTACAACTTAAGAATTTTCATATATATATTTCTTTATCGTGCATTTTTGATTAACAACTTTGCAGACTGTTTACATGGAAGAATATCCATGTTACAAACTGCAAAAAAAATATATATTTTTTGAAAAAAAAAAAACAATATGACCTGCTCTTTAAGTCCACTGATATTTTTTCAAATGAACAATAAGTTGTATGTAAATATATAATTGATTCTAAATAATTTAAGGACATAAAAAATTATAATGAGGAATTTGAATGACTGTCATTTCAGTTTGTATATATTATTGTATATAACCAGTCAAAATGCTATAATAATAATAATCATATATATATTAGATTTATATTATTACTAAATATTTTACTAAATATTATAATATTACAATATTGTATTAAATTAATATTACAATTTTTAAAACAATACGTAATTAAATAATCTATTCATATAAAGTCTTTTTTAAAACCATATTTTTAATCAAAATAAAATGTAAAATTTCAGCATCATTTTTCAATAATGTATTATAGTAAGTGAAAAATTAATTTAGAATTTTATCAATAATAAAATAAGGAATCTGAATACTGTTCATGAATATTTTAGATGTCTATGTTATGTAATACATTTTTACATTCTATAATTTTCTCGAATAAAAATATATTTTTACAAATAAGTACTACATACATTTTTTATTCAAATAAAACATTTTAAATGTCAGTGTCATTTTTCAATCATGTTTTAAAATAAAAAACATTACTTCATTAATTAGAAAATGTATTTACATAACAGTAATATTTTTGGGAAGAAAAAGTTCTTTAGTTTTCTTAAATTCTAAAAATTAAAATTTCATTTATTTTTGTTTAACTTGTGTCTTCTCTAATTATTATGGATCATATTCAAATCTGTGACATATTAAAGACTCCAATTATTTGATTCTAAAGGCCCGTTCACACCAAGCACGACAACTATAAAAGATAACGATAAAGATATAGTTCTAAAAATTGTCCTCAATATTAAAGAATAGCAGAGTCTACAGTACAACTGTAATGATAAAGGCGAGGAGAATTGGTATCCTTTTCAGAACTGTTTTTTCCAGCTGATGAACGATACAAACATTGACAGCCAATCAGAATCCATCGTGCTATAATGAGCTCGAGAATTTAAAGTGGCAGACGCACATGCGCTTAAAATAAACAGACGATATCGTTCGCTGGTGTGGACGCGAATGTTGTTATCTTTATAGTTATCATTCTTGGTGTGAACGGGGCTTTATTCGGGTTCTTGGAGGACGACGGTGAACACACTGACCTCTGAGCTCTATTAGCACATCAATCTTCTGATCCAGGATTTGCTCAAGCTGAGTGGCGTATGATTCCACATCATAATCCACTTCCTCAGTCATCTCCAGAAGAACCTTCTCATCCTCCAGCCAGCGTATGGTCTCCTGCAACACCAAACACACAGCATGACCACTGTACTCCATCACCAACACATTAAAGACATTTTTAAGCAGAAACAAAATCAACATATACAGTACAGTTCAAGAGTATGGCCTCAGTGTGTGTGTGTGTGTGTGTGTGTGTGCTCTTTTAAAAGTAAAATTTTTATGTTACAGAACATAACTGCTTTTATACAATTATAGATATTTCTTATAGACAGAAACAATATTATTAAGTTTTTTTGACTATATACATGTATAAGGGTACATATAATTGATTACACATAATTTGAGAATTTAACAAATTAATATGGTTTATATAATGCATTTGAATAAAAATGTATCAATATAAGGATACTCACAAAGATCAAGAGTACCACGATACATATCGATACATACCAGGATCGTGCTTTTTCGGATCGGTTTCAATATCGTTACACTGCTAATGAATATGTACCTAAAACTATATACTTATAGAATGTATAGACAGATGTGTACAAGTATTTAAGACAAACTACAGTTGAAAAGTTTGGGTTAGGTTTTTTTAAGAAAAGATTTTTCTTCAGCAAGGACACATTAAATTGTTCAAAAGTGACAGTAAAGACATTAATGTTACAAAAGATTTCCGTTTCAAATAAATGACGCTCTTTTGAACTTTATATACATAACATAATCCTAAAAAATGAAGCAGCACAACTGTTTTCAACATTGGTAATAATCAGAAATGTTTCTAGAGCAACAAATCAGCATATTAGAATGATTTCTGAAGGATCATGTGACACTTAAGACTGGACATTAACAAATTTTACAAAGTATTGTATATTCAGAAGTATTTTCTCTGAAAACAATTTGAAAGACATTTGAAGGGAGTTTAAAGGTGCAGTAAGTGATTTCTGAGAAATGCTGTTGATCTTTAAAATCAAAACAAACTAACCTCTACCCAAAAGATATCTTGATAGCTCGCCCCCAGATTTACAAACATGTTATTCAACACAGGCACCTCCCCCATCATTACTGGACACGCCCCTTACTGATGATTGGCATCAAGTGTGTTTTGGTGCTCAGTTCAATCCACTTTCAACAGCGTTTCTCAGAAATCACTTACTGCACATACGCCTGTTATAAGGTTCTCCTCTTTGTGGACAAGAACACACACCTGAAACACAGCGCGGTGGTCCTCCAGAACCTGCTCCTCCATCTCCACCAGCTGAGACACCACCTCATGGAAGTTGAAGAGCTGCGGGGACACTTCCTCTTCCTGTGCACAACATCAACATAACGTCAGGTTTTCATACCAGCCCAAACAAGCTGAGGTTTGAGGGTAGAGCCATTACGTTTTGTTCACAGAGTAGCTTGAGATCGTCTCTCTGAGGAGAGCTGCCCACTCCCCACTGCGCCTCCAACACGTCCAGCTGACTGACCGAGTGTCCGGCGGACCGCCCCTCCATCACCGCAATGGGGTCAATGCTCAGCTCCTTCACCCTATGGTCACAGACAGCACCTCAATTCATCACAGCCAACATGTAACAGCATTTATAATGCAACAAACCAACAGATATGGGAAATGTTACATAAACATGTTAAACATGCAGCATGATAATGACGGACTCCATCTGCTCTATAAAGGCACAAGCAAACACAGACCAACATGTTAGTGCAGCTGCAAGGCAAAACCATTAATGAAAACCATGCCTGAAATGTAGACACAGAATAGAAATGTTAAATATATAAATGTCACATGTAAATTGCTTAATATAACTGATTACAATTCATTTTAGAATTTCACAAACTCTTTATACATAAGTATATATATATATATATAATATATATATATATATATATAAAACTTTATATATTTAAACTATATAACTATATTACCACAGTGAAAGCATTAGGTACTTAAGACACAATAAACCAACAGATATGGGAAATGTTACATAAACATGTTAAACATGCAGCATGATAATGACAGACTCCATCTGCTCTGTAAGGCACAAGCAAACACAAACCAACATGTTAGTGCAGCTGCAATGCAAAACCATTAAAGAAATGGAAAGGCAATGGAAAAAAGAAACGTGGCTGTAAAGTGGGAAAAATGGACTCAAAAAATTAGGGACCAAAACGTAACATGAGCCACATGAACTGTAACAGAAAAGAATCATTAGAAACACAGCACTCGTATGGAGGCTCTGTCTGAAGTGAGACAGGCTTGAAACTGGAAAAGGGCGAGACCTGCTGGGTGAGGTAGCAAAGTCATCGTACTCATAGGTGGGAGAGAGCTCGGAGCGCCCGCCGCCCCCCTGAGAGAAGGGGATGTCGGAGGGACTGATCCCAAACTCCTTCACTCTGAAGACGGGACGATAGACGGCCAGTGAGACAGAGAGACGGGAATATGCACATAAAAAATATGCACATAACAATATACATAATAAAAATATAGAGTCTTGAATGAATATGGTTTCAATTCTAATAATATTCATGTAAATGTGTTCATTTATACAAAAATAATATTTCCACATAGAATGTATGTATACATCCATATACAGATATATTGTTTTTTTTTATTGTTTTTAAATTCTTGTGAAAAATATGCATATAATTAATCTAAATTTTAAAACAAATTAAATTAAGAGTATAAATCCATAAAGGTAAATACTGTACATGATCATACGTAATTTTTGGAATTTTACTAATTAATAATAATGTTGTACATTAGGAATTTCATGTAAATATAATAAAGTGTGCATAATATAATTTATTTTATATATTCAAAATGATTCTGTAAATATACATATTCTATTTTTACATACATATTACAACACTTGAAGCTTTATTTTTTTTTATCTGGATGTCACTGTCTGGTTACTTGCATTAGAAACCTTGAAATAAACAGGGTAATAAAGATTTGAGCAGCTGATATCTAGATACAGTGAAGGGCTTTATTCTGCGTGTCTTTCTGTAACAGCAGCTGCGGTGTCTGCTGGGCTCACATACGTACCTGTTGGCGTATCTCAGAGTGTTCAATGTGTTTTCACATGATGCCATTCCAGGAGAGACTGTAGCGATCTAATCACAGAAGATAAAACACATTTAAATCATTGACACACACACACTACGTCCGCATATATGAATATAATCACAGTGTTCTTACCATGCATGTTCTAGAGTTTTCTCCAATGAAGGAATCTCTTAAGACCTGTGTGAGTTTACTGGCTCGAAACGGAGTATGTGGCTTGTTTCGTCCCAAAGCCCTGATGCACTCCTGTCACACACAAACAATAAATCAAGCCAGATAGTGACAGGATAATGCATTTTCTCAATTCACAGGTGTGGAAAATCAAAACATGGGCAAATCAGGCCGTGTGTGATGATTTGAAGCACAAACCTTCAGCGCCAGGAGACTTTTGTTGATCTCGGCGCCCTCGAGACGTGTCTGTCGGTCAGCGCTGGATGTGTCCGCCCCTCGTTCATTCCCCGCCAGGTCAATGAGAGAGAATTTACCATGCATTTTGCCCCTCCTGCGGAGGATAATCTGAAAAACGGCGTGACTGCGAGACGAGTGAGCATTAGCTGAGGTCTGTCCAGACGTCCTGAGGAAAAGCACACACAAAGCATGATTAATACCAATTGTTTTTAACACTGTGTCACTGAAGTATTTTAGATTATCACAATTACTTCAGAATTTTAGAAATTATTAATATAACAATTAAAATAAATCATTTGAGCGTTTATATAAATAAATATATAACATTTAATTATTATAGAAATCTTTTTTTTTTTTTACAAACATGTTACAATTAGGGATGTAACGATTAACTGCGAGCCGGTTGAAAATCGATTCAAATATGTGACGACTGAAATCAGTTGAGATGCTAAACAAATCTTTATTCAATTAGGGGTAGGAGTTTATATGAATGTATTTTTTCTTTTCATCTTGCCTCTGTATAATGCATATTAAAGTTCATAAATACTGCGTTGCTTTGTTTACAGCGTAATCAAGGAAACGCTTTAAGCGCCACCTGCTGGCAGAGAGTGAATCTGCATCACGTTCAGCTCCTCTACTGTTTCTGTTTCATGCACATATTTTTTACTTATAGTTTTAAAAAACCGAAAGTCAAATCATTATGTTTTTGCGAAATTATACAAACTAATTTATATTAAAAACTGCTCATGTTCCATGTATGCAGCATGTTTTTTAGGATCATGATTAAAATGCAGTGGTTGCCTCTCATTTTAAATGGAAAGAGCCCAGACAAAGCCTTATTTTGTTTTTATGAAGATATTTGTTTTATTTGTGTTATTTATTTATTTGATTTGGGGCTTGTTTTAAAATTTCAAGTTATTTTTGTTATTTACATTTACATTCTATTTAAATTTTGTTATTTAGAAGACACTTTTATCCAAAGCGACTTACTAATGAGGAAAATAGAAGCAATCGAAACCAACAAAAGAGCAAGAATATGCAAGTACTATATTAGTATATTATTATAGTATATTTTAATTTCACAATGAAACGTGCAGCATTTTTCCAAGCAGTAATACAAGGTCACATTTAATTTATGATTTGTCTTAAATCTAATTTGATTAAAAAATAATGTATTTTTTAATTCTTGTGACTGGTGGCACCTGCAGCTGTTGCCCATCTCAATGAGTTTGAGCACGTCCTCTGTGCACTTGACCTCTCGCTCCTGAAGTCCGACCACCTGAACCTGCTGCTTCCCGTCTTCAAGAACTCGCAGCTTCGCCTTCCTGTTCAGCAGGTCAAACACCTGCAAAGACCAACTGCAATTAACTTCAAGCACTTCATGACCAAATTAACACATTAGGAAACTCGCCTCCCGCGGTAGATTAAAAAAAACATACACCTAAAGATCTGTGGGAAGTCGTGGCCTAATGGTTAGAGAGTCGGACTCCCAATCGAAAGGTTGTGAGTTCGAGTCCCGGGCCGGCAGGAATTGTGGGTGGGGGGAGTGCATGTACAGTTCTCTCTCCACCTTCAATTCCATGACTTAGGTGCCCTTGAGCAAGGCATCGAACCCCCAACTGCTCCCCGGGCGCCGCAGCATAAATGGCTGCCCACTGCTCCGGGTGTGTGCTCACAGTGTGTGTGTGTGTTCACTGCTCTGTGTGTGTGCATTTCGGATGGGTTAAATGCAGAACACAAATTCTGAGTATGGGTCACCATACTTGGCTGAATGTCACTTCACAATCACAATCTAACTGAAATGAAGTTGAAGAACTAAAAATATAAAAACTAAAAGAGTGAAAGTAAAAGGTAATTCTAAATATTAATAAATACTACTGTACAAGTAATAATTTTTAATAAAAAAATATATATATAAAACATAACATAACATGCATAACTAAACAAAAAAATTACTACCGTATTTTTTCGGACTATAAGTCGCACCTGAGTATAAGTCGCATCAGTCCAAAAAAACGTCATGATGAGGAAAAAAACATAAGTCGCACAGGACTATAAGTCGCATTTATTTAGAACCAAGAAAACATTACCGTCTACAGCCGCAAGAGGGCGCTCTATGTCTTCAGTGGTAGACTACAGAAGCACTGAGCAGTATAGAGCGCCCTCTGGCGGCTGGAGACAGTAATGTTCTCTCTTGGTTCATTTCTCTTGGTTCATTTCTCTCAGTTCATGTCAAATTAATTTTGATAAATAAGTTGCACCTGACTATAAGTCGCAGGACCAGCCAAACTATGAAAAAAAGTGTGACTTATAGTCCGGAAAATAATTGAAAATACATATAAATATAAAAGCGTATTCAAAATATTAATAAATATTATAATATTATATTACTATAATAGTATTTAAATAATACAACAATTTTTATAATAATAATAATAGTGAACATTTTATCATATTTTTCATTAACTCATTTATTACATTCATTAATAATGTGGACCACAGAACTTGCCTTCCCGCTGTAGATTTCAAAGAACGTCGCGTACACCTGAAGATCCAGCTTCTTGTAGTTAGTTTTTTTTAACATGAGAAAAACATCCCGTGCTGAGAGAAAAGCACAGTCAGATGTATGAAAATGATCATTGAATATTTGCACAGAAAACCAGCGGGTCAGACACACACCAGCGAGAGCGTAGATCCCTTTAGAGCAATCCTGGTTCTTCCCTGAAAAATCTCCTCCCATGGTCTGGAATGGAGGGAAAATCGATTATGAGAAATAAATGATCCTCAGGGAAGATCAGTTCCTGTAATGTGAGGTCATCAGCTTACATGAGTTTTCCCGCTGCCCGTCTGACCGTAAGCAAAACAAGTGGCCATTCCTCTCTCAAATATGGTCTCCACCAGCGGCCGAGCGGTGAACCTGAAACACATCACACACGGATAGATATATTTTTTATGTTAATATATAAAAAAGTGTGTTAAAATATATTTAGATTTGTTACTTTGTACAGCTTGAGTCTGAATAAAACAGTTTTTCTATATATTTTTTTCTTTTTATAAAATTATATATTTTATATTTGTTACTTTGTACAGTGTGAAACTGAAAAAAATCTTTATATATATATATATATATATATATTTTAAATAAAAATATTCAATTAAATTCAAGTTTATTTGTATAGCGCTTTTTACAATACAAATCATTACAAAGCAACTTTACAGAAAATTATGTTTCTACAATATTTAGTAGTAGCTTATAAGTGGTGACTGTCAGTTTGTGCACGTATGACAGGATTTGTAGAAAAAATAATACAAGACGTAGTCAACCAGATGATGTAAAGTAAATATTATATTTTTTTAATATTTGTTACTTCACAAAGTTTGAGACCCAACAAATTATATTTTAATATATTTGTATTTTTATTAAAAAAAAAGGAAAAAAAAGAATATTTGTTACTTTTTACAGTGTGAGACTAAACAGGTTATCTGTCTCTCTCTCTCGTCTTTTATTTTTGATTATTTCTCTGTAAAAAACAAACACCTGACCTGTACACCATTTCGTTTGTCGAGTTGTCGTCGAAAGCGTAATCGAAGCGGAACGTCTGGTTCTCCAGGTATCTGGTTAAATCCACTTTCTGCTTGGGCTCGTGGACCATGACCACATCTTTACTGGGGATGGTGATGACGTCCAGATCCTTCATGGTCAGCTCTGAGAGTCAACACACATGATGAGCTACATCACAAACAACACCAACACACTGACAACACAGATCCAAAAATCTCATCCTTACCTTTCTTGTTCAGTGGCCGCGTCCGCACACACACACATATCCTGTGGTCCTCAATCTGAAAACATATACATATTATTAAGACATATCTATTATAATAACAACATCCAACACAGCTAATGCTTCACATGGAGATGAAATAACAGTGGGAGCACATCACGGTTATGATGCACAGTTCTTCACCAGATCTGCAGTGGTCAGCGGCCTGTAGTCCAAACTCGCTCTGAAGTCTCGGATCATGCACAAGATTTCATAATTAGGGGTTGTGGCTTCGACCTCCTGTGTAATAAAACAATTCTCAGTTAACACTGCAAGAGCTTATGACATAACAGCATCACCTCCTTGAGATGTTAAGTCCACATTTTAACAGTCAGGACATTTTTATTGACTAATTAGGATTCGAAATGCAAATTAATTTCATTACTAAGATCATTACTAGATGCTATCCACTAAACAAGTAACACAGTAAGATCATGTGACCAATGTTTGGAACATTTAGGATGTGTTCAAAATGCAAATTTATTACAAAATGACCTTAGACAGTAAATTACCATATACTGCCTGATACAATTAAAATAAAACATATTAAATCATTTATTTATTCTACAGTTAAATAATTTATTTTAACCCTAAGATTAATTAATTTTGCAGACACCAATGTTATGTCATTAAAGTTTTTATTAATATTTTTGACTACTTATTTTTATCATTTCTTTTATTTTTAATTTTATTGAAGTACTATTTTAAAATTTTTTATGTAATTTTTTTTATTTCCGTTTCAGGTATTTTAGTACAACAAGTTAAGCTAAATGAAAATGAGAAATGTTGCATAGTCATTTCTATTCATTATGACTAGCTGAGTTTTTGTTTTGTTTTGGCAAAATGTTAACTGAAATTAAATTAATTTATTTCAAGTAACAAAACAGTTTTTATGATTTTATTTAACTATAATAACAATGGGTCTTGCTTTATTTCAAAGTGACTTAAAAATAAGGAACATAACATGCAATTTGTCACCAAGCCAACAATATTCATAGCATCATTTTATAATTGTTATATGCAATAAGCAACATAAATGAATGAATAACATTACAATTGCAATGCACATTAGGCAATGAAACACCACACACACACACACACACACACACACACACACACACACACACATATATATATATATATATATATATATTGTTACGTGGGAATGCATTGTGTTGTGTTGGTCTAGTGTTCCTTTTAGTGTGTTTCTCTTTCTTGTTACCCTCTAACTATCATGACTCGCAGGTGGAGCTGATAATGAGTGACCTGATTGGGGACGGGAGTGATTGCTGCTTCTTAAAGCCACCTGAAGCATGGATCTGGAGCTCCCCGCTCTCATGGCTTCCTTGATTGAGAGACTTGTTGTTTTGTGTCTATGCTGTAACATATGGTGTACATGCGGACTGTGGAATGAGACAACTGTTGTAAATCATTACTTTACTTTCCTAAGTTGATCTGTTATGTGGAACCTTAATATTTATCTTAAACCCTAATCATTTGGAGCATAGTAGGGAGGTGGGTGCCTTTTTATTTATTACTCGTTTTCTCTTGTTTGTGATAAGTAGGGAGGTAAGCTTTTGTATATTTTGTTTATTATCTGAATTCTAGGTTAGAATCCTTAATATAGTTAGCTTTGTTTTGTTATTTGTTTTGGCTTTTCCCCCTCCTGAAATGTATATGCTCTTTACTACCTTACGTTTAATAAACTTACTTTTTATACTTTAAAGTATCTTTGGTGTTTTGAAGCCTTGGGAGTGAAAGCGGGGACTCCAGGGATCTTATTTGGATCCCTGTTATTTTGTTATGAATGTTTCTTCTGTTCTCTTTGAGTAGAGACTTTTGTTAATTCGTAACTATATATATATATATATATATATATATATAATATGCATTAAGGAACACTAAAAGTTTCAAATAGCAGTATGCTACATTGTTGTGATGACACTAGTGTTCCAGTGTTTTCTGTCACCTGTGCTCTTTTCTCTCTCAGCTCCTGCTGCTGCAATCGTCTCTTCTCCCGCTTCTCTTGAAGTTTCTCCACTTCCTTCACGCAGTTGGACTTCCTGCGAGCTGCAGACACACACAGAAAACTGTAACTCTACCAGAAAATATTATTACAATTTAAAATAACTGTTTTCCATTTCAAAAAATGTCCTGCATCATTCCTCCAGTCTTCAGTGTCACGTGATCTTCAGAAATCATTCTAATATACTGATTTGCTGCTTAAGAAAAAATTCTGGTTATCATCAATGTTGAAAACAGTTGTGCTGCTCCATATTTTTGTGAAAAAAGACTTGTTTTCCGTATTCTTTGATGACAGAAAGTTTAAAAGAGAATTTATTTGAAATAGAAATCTTTTGTAGTATTATAAATGTCTTTTATATCACTTTTGATCAATTTAATGCGTTACTGCTGAATAGAAGTATTACATTTTTACTGCCCCCAAACTTTAGGATAGTATTGTGTGTGTTGTATAGCAGCTGATGAGGTGTTGTGGTACCGTTCTGCTGCTGCTGCAGGGTCTGGTGTTGGATGGGTGGAGGCGGGACGGGTGCTGATGGAGGCGCTTCGGTCTGTTGGCTCGGCCGCGCTCGAGTCGTACCTACAGTGACTGAATAATAGAGATCACCTCACTCACCACAAAATTCAGCAATAGCACAAATGGAAATATGGGAATAATGTTGCGATCAATACTTGTAATAAATGAAAACTCTTCTGTGACATCAACTTCATGAGGAACATCCTGGGATGAAGAAGAACTTGAACCCGTTAAGAAAAAAAAATGTATCTATGAAACTTTTTTCATTTACTGAAAAGGCTGAAACAAAATCAAAATATAAATAATTATAGAATTTATAGAAGATGTCTTATTTAATATTAGAAATATTAGATAAAATTTTAAATTCTTGACTTGTCATTTAACTGAACTAAAATAAATGTAAGATTAAGTACTAAAATAACTAAAGCTTAAAGGGTTAATTCACCCAAAAATGAAAATTATATAATTAATAACTCACCCTCATGTCGTTCCAAACCTGTGAGACCTTCATTTTTCTTCTGAACACAGTTTAAGATATTTTAGATTTAGTCCGAGAGCTCTCAGTCCCTCCATTGAAGCTGTGTGTACGGTCTACTGTCCATGTCCAGAAAGGTAAGAAAAACATCATCAAAGTAGTCCATGTGACATCAGAGGGTCAGTTAGAATTTGTTGAAACATCGAAAATACATTTTGGACTTTATTCAGCATTGTCTTCTCTTCCAGGTCTGTTGTGAGTGCCACTGCTGTGACTGTTGATGTATGATGTTGCTGACGTGTTTTCTGGTGCGCCCAATAACAAAGAAAACATTCTAACTGACCCTCTGATGTCACATGGACTACTTTGATGATGTTTTTCTTACCTTTCTGGACATGGACAGTAGACCGTACACACAGCTTCAATGGAGGGACTGAGAGCTCTCAGACTAAATCTAAAATATCTTAAACTGTGTTCTGAAGATAAATGAAGGTCTCACAGGTTTGGAACGACATGAGGGTAAGTTATTAATGACATAATTTTCATTTTTGGGTGAACTAACCCTTTAAAAGCTAAATAGAAGTAATCAAAGTAATAAAGTAACTTTGATTTCAAGCATTTACATCAAAATTAGGGCTGGGCGATATGGCCAAAAAAATGTCACAATAAAACTTTTCACATCAGTCGATAACGATAATTATCACGATAAATGTCAAACCTTTATTCCTTTCAAGTTTAAAGCATTTTGTTTTTTGTCAAAACATGATTAACACTTGCCAAACAGGTGAACATCTCACAAATTAGTTATTATATTGAAAACACTTATAAATAATTTTTTTCTACATCAAAGTATGTATGAGTATATTAATAAAGTTCCTAGTTTCTGCGTATTTCCTGACTTCGATGGCACGATGCAGATGTAAATATGTTCATTAGCAAAAACAGTAACATCTGTAAAAATTGTAACCTCATATTTATACAGTAGAATTTAAGACTTGTTTGAGTTTTATTAAAATCACCATTTGTCAACCATAGTATCACACAATTAGATCATGATTACCAAATGTAAAACCACATCTACCATGGTAGAATGCAAATATATGGTTTCTATGGTATAAACAAAGGTTTCCTGGCTCAGTGGTAGAGCATTGCGTTATCAGCGCAAAAGGTTGTGGGTTCAATTCCCAGAGAACACACATACTGTAAAATACTGTTTATCACCTTGGATAAAAGCATCTGCTAAATGCAAAAATGTAAATAAACAGTAGCCTAAATACATTTAGTATATATACAAATTGCTATAGCATAATATTCCATGTAAAAGTCTTCTGACGGGACTCTTCCATGGCACGGTGTTTGTCCCGTTTGTAAGTGCTGTTGAGAACCTCAGCAGTGGCTTTAAACCAGATCATATGTGTTCTTCACTGAATTCAAACTCTTCTCGATGGATCTCAGAGCGTTCTGTGTGTATACGGTTTAAACCGAGCTCATAACTGGTCTGTGTGGCACTGATAAAGCAGTTTCATTATTTTTCTATCCAAGGAAAAATATATTGTGACAATTATTGTTTTCGTTTTATCACCCAGTGCTAATCAATATATTTTAAAATCCTCAGAAACTTGACATGACTAGAGGAGATCATTAACAGCACTAGTTTTGATACCTCGATTATCCCGGGCAGGCATTTCATTTTTCGGTGGCGCTACTGTCCGACGATTCTGCAAATGATGAATCCAAGAAAATAAACATACTTCATATAATCCAATCTAGCAAAAATATGCATCTACACAATAAAAACATTCACAGTCAACCTGTGCCACATTATAATATATAAATATATATATTTACTAGTTGTTACATTTATATAGAAATTTACTACGGTAGTTTTATAATCCATTAAATAGAAAAAAAGTCAAAACTACTATTACCACTAATAATAAATTAGTAACACAACTGGTTACATTTATATAATATACAATATAATATAAATATTATAGAAAAACAAGGGCTTATGGGTAATCTCCCAAAGCAGAATGCCACAAAGCAAGTTTTTTTAATGGTTTGTTTATTTTACGACTAGGAATGACCTAGTCTGTATTGATTTCACTGTAAAAACTGATAACAGTATTTTATGACTCCTGTCTAGAAATCCATCTGAGAAGTTATAAAAGCCATATTGAGGGTGCTCCAATCATCTGTCTGTCTGCTGCTGTGCTCGTTTCTCCTCTTGATTACGTTTATTAAGGTGTAGCGAAACGGACACAGACCTTGTTTGGGGGGATCTTGTTGATTTTGATGGCACTGGACACGGGCGGCGGAGGGGTCTCAGGACTTTGTGGGATTTCCTCTTCAGGTGCAACATCTGGATTTAGTGCAAATATGCTCTCCAGATCGATCTGTTCATGGAGAAAGAGAGCGAGAGCATCAGGCTGCCAGTTTCAAAAGCACTTCTACTCGCGAGCGCACGGGATTTTCCACAGTTGTAAAAGCTTCTAAAAATCATCCCACAGGACACAAAACGAGAGCTCAGCATCTCAGCTGTTTCTCCTGGACAGCAATGAGATGAAATAGAGATTCCTATAAAGATCAGAAAGTGCGCTCAAGATTTGCCTCTGAGATCTCAATATGAACTCAAAGATTTCTCATCAAACTCTTTCAGGACCAGATGATCTGAGCAGCCATCCACATTCATTTCACCCCTGTATTTCTCATGAGGACTGATTTGAGAAACATCTACGATTAAGTTGATAGTTGGCTATGAAAGAGCAACATGTGAGCAATAAAACCTTTGTCTAGGATTTTATATTCCGTGCACAGTATTTAATAAAAACTAAAGACTGTTAAACCTGGAAGCCATTTAAGGAAGAGGTACAAAAGCTGCTTCAGAATAAATCTCCCTTGATTCTGACACATTACTGTTGTATCTGTGTGTCTCTATTAGAGATGTGCAACTACAAAGACAAATAACCATGAATGAAACATACAAGCTTTTGTCTTTAGTGCATTATGAAATATGAAGGACATACTGAATATGACTATCAGACATTCACCTCTTTGCCTTTTGTGTCTCCGTTTTCAATCCACTCCACCGTTACGCTCTCATTGTCTTCATTCAGTGACGTCACCATGGCCTGGTGGATTCTTCCTGAAATACAAAATAAAACAACGCTTTACTGCAAATCTGATATGATAGCCTAAAAATACTGGAGCTACAGCAATGAATTTAGTATCAAAGGAAAGCATAATTAAATATTCCAGCCAATCATAACAAGGTACTATATAATACACTACAAATATAGTCCATAGTGCTTTATGTGATTATGAATGAGAACTTACATGATAAACAATGCTAAATAAATGGACTTTAATACAAAGGAAGATACAAGTCTAACTAACAAACACATTGTAGTACCTAAATTTGCTTTCCATATAACTCTACCATAGCCTGATCAGCTTTACCATTTAGGCGACTGGTTAATCCATTGATTCATGTATGAACAGTTCTCCCAAAAATTAAAATTTGGATTTGGAGAAATTTGGAGAAATGTAGCATTACATCACTTGCTCACCAGTGGATCCTCTGCAGTGAATGGGTGCCATCAGAATGAGAGTCCAAACAGCTGATAAAAACATCACAATAATCCACAAGTAATCCACAGCACTCCAGTCCATCAGTTAACATCTTGTGAATGAAAAGCTGCATGTAAGAAACAAATCCATCTTTAAGGCGCTGTAACTTTAAACCATCACTTCTCTCCAAAATACGAATTCATTATCCATAATAACACTTCCTCAGGTGAAAAAGTCCATATCCTGTTGTCCCTTCACATCAAAATCCACCCACTTATTTGTTTAGAGCTGTTTTGGCTTGTAAACAGTGCTTGATCTGTGCATATTTCTCTCCTGATTCAGATGAGAGGACTTTTTCATTGGAGAAATCAATATTATGGATAGAGGACTTGTGTTTAAGCTGGAAGCAACAGTTTTAAGTTAAAAGCAACTTAATGGATTTGTTTCTTACAAACATGCAGATTTTGACTTGACAAGACATTAACTGATGGACTGGAGTGGTGTGGATTACTTGTGGATCATAGTGATGTTTTTATCAGCTGTTTGGAGTCTCATTCTGACGGCACCCATTCACTGCAGAGGATCCATTGGTAAGCAAGTAAAGCTAAAGTAAAGACCCCATGCTTGCACTACTACACATGGATTGTATTAATAATCGGCTATTATGTATAATATTTGTATTTTTTTTATTTGTTATTTTGCGTTTATTTATAACTAACACTCTAGGCGTCTTCCTCAGGGATGATGCTAACAGACTGCGAATTTATTAATGTACTATGGCGAAGGCTTGCTAATTAATATTAATTACGTACCGTACGTACCGTTTCCCCAGTACGCTTCTCTGATTGGCTGAAAGCGTCACGTCAGCTAGCAGCTATTCTGATGACGTATCATGACAATCAATTAGATTCCACGCCTAGACGCTCCAACACGGTTACCAAGCAACGTCAGGTGGACCTCATTAATATTTATGAGTCCAGCCTCCGCCATAGTAGCTTCTTAAATTCGCTAACGGGTTAGCAGCAGCATGCATCCTACAAACAGGCGATACAACGGCGTGCCGAGGACGGAAAGAAGTTGAATGATTATGCACAGGCATTGACTGTTTTGTGCACCGGATGTCTTGCGTTAAACGGGTTAAACAAAGATGATGTCCCGACAAACTGCATCTCAGGCAGCCTGATAAACGAGCTGCTGATGGGTGTGACTCACCATCACTGCGCTTGATCTCCACATAAATCCCGATCTGGATCTTCCCGAAGAGAGCTGCCATGCCTCATGTGTGTGCCAGGATCTGTGTGGATGATTTTGAGCGGGTTTCAGGGAAAGGTTGATCAGCGGCAGCGGCGCAGCACAAACCGGGAGGAGGTCAGGGAGAGATGGATGAGCGCGCATGCGCAGAGCGCTCACACAGAATGTCACATCAGCCTCTTTTGTCTAGTCGCAGTGGACATCATCTGTCCATCAGTTTTTTTGTGTGTGTATACTTTTTATGTTGTTTCTTATGTTATGTTCTCCGGCAAGATTCTCCGTTTTTTCTTTACTTCTTGAGATCCGGCAAAACTTTTTTTAATTACATTGTTATTATTTTTTTTAATGATATTTAATTCATAAGTTATACTACGTCATTGGTAGAGGACATCGGGACTGAATTTTTTTTTACAAAAAGTAGCAAAAAGGCACCTAAAACTTTGAATATATGCATACTTTTTGGTGTTTTTGTATAATTTTTATCTGACAATTATCTTATGTTTTGAGGGAAGAATATTTTTTGTTGTTGTGTAATCTGTTTTCTTGTATTTGTATCTTGTATCATACTTGTATTTTTGAATGAATGTTTAATAAAAAAATAAAATTAAAAAATGTTAAAAAAAACAAGAATGAACATGCATAGGCAAAAACTCTTTAAATCACCAATACGTTTTTAGTTTTCAGGATTATTATATATATATATATTTTTTTTTTAAACCAAACTTTGTATAAAGACAATTCTCAACTATTTTATAACAGAATGATTTGATATGCCATTTTTCTTTATGCAAAATGTGTGTAAAATGGCCATAAACAGGTTCTCATTGTATACTGTATAACGGACCTTTAAGCTAATTCTAATTAGCATATTAATGTGTTTTTGGGGCAACATGTAATGAAAAAAGAAGTGTAATAATGGGAGTAATAATTGAATTTTTTTAAATAATAACATATATTGAAATATAATTTATTTCCCTATTCATTTGTTGTGTCTCCCAAAATGTGTAATAAACATGCTTTTAGTCCCGGTGACCTCATATGAGGACATGTATGAAATCAACATACTGTTTCGTAACAGAAAGTCATATTTTGATTTGAAACCCATGAACATTTCCTGAGATGTGATTTATGACACACAGTTTAAACATTAGTCAGATTTAAATTATATTATCATATTTCCATAAGGGTGTCACTAAATTAATATCAGACATATATGAAGACCAAGGAGAGGAAGTGGTCATGGTGAAACATCCAAACATACAGTTTGAAAAGCCCTGAATGTGTTCTGTACAGGACATCCAGACTATAAAATTGTGGCATGTACAGTCTCGGAGAAATTCACTAAAATATAATGTCCTCATATGATGATGCAGGGTCTCAGGAGGTTAATAAACAAATACAATAAAATCAAAATGTATGATTTCTTCCTAATTCACTTTGATTGTATCTTATATTTAATCTATTCTTTTGACATAAAATCTGTTTAACTGCTTCCATTTAAAAAGTCAACTGAATTTTAAATATCTCATTCAAATCATATTCACTTCTTCAGAAATACACATGATGGCAGCAAAGGGCTAAAAGACTATTAGTGGGACCTAAAACAATTTAACTATGAGGAAACCTCATTGTTCAGTGATTTATTGTTTTACATCACTTTTAAAACCTTAAGTAAACTACTTTTGTGTGAACAATAATCTATAAAATATAGATATAATAACATTTATGTATTGAATAACTAAAAAGATACACTATTGTTAAAAATGTTTTTTGTCAGTAAGAGTTTTTTAACACTTTTAAAAGTAATTGATCCGTAAATGTACCATTTTACCTTTATTTTACCTTTATGTTAATCAATATATACTGTATATTGTATATATAAATCTAACTACCTTTCTAATCTTTTTGTATTCTATTTTCTTTTTATTTATTATACAATTATATAAAAAAGTCCTCTAACATTAGCTTGCTCTGTTCTTTTTCTATTCTTTTCTTTTTATTGATTATATTATTTAAAAGCCCTTGCTACGTGTACTGCGTTTAAGCTAACTGAGATTTGTTATAGCACTTATATATCATTGCTCTTTTGTTGATTTTGATTGCTTTCATTTTGTAAGTCGCATTGGATAAAAGCGTCTGCTAAATGACTACATGTAAATGTTATATATATATATATATATATATATATATATATATATATATATATATCACATGAATAGATTACAATACATTCAAATACAAAACAGTTATTTTAAATAATAATAATATTTCACAATATTAATGTTTTACTCTTTTTTTTTTACCAAATAAATGCAGCCTTAATTTTTCAAATATATATATATACATTGTAAAACAAATTTGTAATTTAAAAATGAAATAGAAACACACCTAGACCTGACTCTTAATTGTCTTGTGTAACCCTTTTGGAAAATGATTTACAGTATATGTCACATTTTTACTTTGAAATCAAATAAGCACCTGATAACTCACATTTACTATTGGATTCAGTTTGAGCCCTAGTGTGTTACAGCATGCAATGTTTAAAGTGAACACTAGACGCAGGTCTTCTGAATGAGAAAATGTGCTGTATATGTGAGAGGGAAACATCCGTCAGACGCAGACACTTCCTCACCTCCTTTGCCTTGAACTGTGCTGTCATTCTTCTGTGTGATGACAATCCATTGGTGGAGATGAATGAAGCGGGCCACTCTGGCTGTCAGCTGAACGCACCTCTTCAGTCCCGGGTGGGTTCATCATCACTCTCTCATCATCTGTTTCTCCAGTAACAGTCAACCGGCCCCACCACAGTCTCAGAGAACGTGTGCTGAATATATACAGGAACATTGTTACCTAATGCAATGAAATGCATGCAATCTTCTTATCTGTAGCACACAGGCAATCTTACTTCTCTTTAGATCTGAGAAATGTTTTCATTTAGGCAACACTTTGAAAGCAGATTGGCATTCGTCTCATTGGTCACTAAAGTCAGTGGTTCATAAAGAAGCAAACAAATTAAGGCAGACTCCTGGCAGGTTTCCCGGGTTTAATTAATGTCACGCAACCTCAGACTCAAGTGTGGACATCACAGAGGGCAAAGAGAGAGAATAAACCCAAAAGAGAGGTTTGATGAATAATGGGAGACAGCAGACGCGCGGCCGTTACTCCTGTGCACTGGAGCTGCAAAACACCCCAGAGACTCAACACACAACTTTGCCCTGCCCTCTTTGTTTGCAGTGGAATCATAACTAATATGCTTTGGCCTCTCATACATAATCATAGCAACTGTTTGTTTGAGGTCGGACCTGATCAAAAATCCAACATGGAATGAAATAACAAGACTGCTCACTGTCATATATCTGAAACTAGAAACTATTATATTGTTGCTTTGTAAGTTTTACTTCTTTGGGCCTCTTGTAGATTAAAGGATTAATTTTTTTAAATCATTTAAACTCCAATAGACTCAAAAAAAAAAAAAACTTACAAAGCAACTGTACAAAATTATATATTATAATATTTTATAATTTTGTACAGTTTATGTTTGGCCTATTGGATATATAAAGGGGAGGAATCATTTTGACCCATCCCTCAAGAAAAAAATAAAAAAATAAAATAGAATTAGAAATAGAAAAAGAATATTTTTAGAAAAAGAATTTATATTTAATTTTTAAAATCCCTAAATATTATGCACAATTACAGAACTATTACAGTCTATACACACTAATGTTTAAGTAACATAAATGCATAAATCTGAGATTTGAATTTTATTTTAGACTAAATGAAAAATGAATCAATCTAATTTTCTATGGTAATCAAAAACTCAACTGAACCCATGACCTTTCTTCTGTGTTGTACTGTATATTGAGTACTTGACTTATAAATTAACCATATGGCACTCCGCTGTGATCATGTGATATAATTAAACTCCCTCTTACAAAATATCATATTTCCTTATTGTTGCTGTGTCTGTTTTCGCTTTGTTCTGTGATGACAAAGAAATTTCTCATCTAACCCCTTTATACAGCCCATCTGAACCAAAGAAATGAATGTGTCACACTCGAATTGCCATCATTCTTCTGCAATAAAAGAGGCTGGTGTCAGATATTGGCTTTTGTAAAGACCTAGACGCGTGTAATTTGACTAATGGCTTCTTCCCGGTCAGAATCTTTTGCTCCTGTCGGCTCTATATGATGAATACAATTAAATATCCCTCTGAAAATCACACCAAAATGTCACGGCCAATATCGTTATTTCATTGTATTCCCTCTGATCAAGGTGTCTAGGGTGCGGGACTGTTTCTGTTTAGATGATTGAGGCAGTGGAGAGGAAGACAACACGCATCCCATGATGCATCTCTCTCTGAATGGAGCGTATTTACTTTCTTTCCACTCATTTTTCTTTTACACAGCAGGAGATGAATTACCCAGGGAATGGATTCGGATGCGGCTCTCCCTCATCCCCAGTCTTTTTCTTCTCCTGTGTGGAGATTTGACAGATGACACGCGGGCTGATCAGGACCCACAGCGAGGTGAAGGGCGACTGAAAGACTTCCTCCAGAGACTCTGAAACAGAATGAGATTGTGTGCTGTGGAAAAACAGCGCATTTGTTTTTTGTGTGTTCGTGTTTTCTAACCCCTGCTACCGGTGTGAGATTACAAAGGCCTCACACACAGAAAGAGGGCAAAGGACATCACTGCAAACATTTGAAATCTAATATAAAACAGCAAAACTGAATGTCCCCGCTTTTATTTCAAAACACATTTGCTGTGAGCCAGTGTTAGTCTTGCAGAATGATCACAATAGCATACTACTTTCTGCAGTATAGAGTAAGCGGCGCATAGTATGCAAAAACTGTGCATGACTTACTAAATTTGTCAAAATGTGCAGCTTGACCTATCCCACAATGAACTGCACTTGATATTAGGGTGCATTTAGTGCTTCAGTTGGCCAATGTATCACACTTTCACAAATTTTGCATAAACGACTTGCATTGCTATTAAACTGTCTTTTCAATTTATGCATTCCCTGGGAATTGAACCCATGGCCTTGGCATTGCTTGCACCAGCTTTATCTTTTGAGCTACATTAAAACATCCACGTAACATAATAAAAGACTCATACAACGGATTTCTACAAAGCCTGAAATAAACAATAACCCAGATTTAAAAAAATATGTATAAGAATGTTAGGGTCAAAAAGACATTATTTTACACATACTGTTCATTATTGTTGCTCTTCTATTTGTTGCATACAGTTGTGGACATAATAACTGATTATAATGACTTGTACTGTGTTTTTATGTTTGTGATCGGAGATCTACACTGCTTATAACTCGGGGAAGTCGTGGTCTAGTGGTTAGAGAGTTTGACTCCTAACCCTAGGGTTGTGGGTTTGTGTCTCGGGCCAGCAATACCATGACTGAGGTGCCCTTGAGCAAGGCACTGAACCCCCGACTGCTCCCCAGGTGCTGCAGCATGAATTGCTGCCCACTGCTCTGGGTGTGTGTTCACAGTGTGTGTGTGCACTTTGGATGGGTTAATGGGATGGTCAGAACTTGAATTCTGAGTATGGGTCACCTTACTTGGCTGTATGTCACGTCACTTGAATCATCAGTGGCAAATTCTTTAAATATAAAAAATGTACTTACAGGCTGTGATTCAGAAGCGTCAGACTGTCCTTGCAAAGTGCCCCACTTTATAGAAACAGCGTTTGTGCACAGACACCATTGTAAGCTAGGCCTACTCTGCAGTTCAGGAAACAGTCCTCCGTAAAATGAGCTGCACACATCTGAATATTTGGGTTGAACTTTTCTGGAACAGTGTTAACCAATGATTTCTAGTTGTGTCCTCTTTTGGAAGGCAAAACAAAGTAGTTTTACTTTCACAATGAAACACACAGCGTCACACATGGTGGGTTTGAGTGATGGTGCGTTTCAAATAAGTTATGAAAATGATTTCCAAATGTCCTCTAAGCATTCAAAGCACCCCCCCCCCCCACACACCTCTTTGAATGTTTAAAAACCTTTTTTCTTGATTATGCAACATTAAGGGAATATTCAATTTTATTATTTTGCAAACATTTATGGAACGTGACTTTTGAGTTCTCTACACCTTCTGAAACAAATAAATTAGGCTATAGCCTAACATTTAAAACGTTCTGAGAACATTTTGAACGAACGTTCTATTAATGTTACTGGAAGAACCTCGTTCAGAACGTGCCAGAACGTTAGTTAAAGTCCTGAGCACGTTCCCTGTGAGCTGGGAAGGAGGCAGTGCATTCAAATGGTAAAAAATCTAGATGTCCATCCAAAATGGAGTTTTAATGTGAACTTAAACTTTATTTCGCATCTTCTAACACACTGACCTCATGAGAACTGAACGACCTGAGATGTTCTGCTGACAAACATCAGCTCTCGGTTTGTTTTGTCATTCAAATCCAAGCGCGCACACGTGGAGACGCAGACTGGTTGGCCTCAGCTGATCTGTGTGTTTTGTGAAGTGACTTTATTTCTCATTTCCAGTGTGCTGGCTGTCATTTATAGGGCTCTTTGATGATAAAGTCATTATCTCCTTCTATTCAGAGCGCCGTCGCACCTCAGCTCAGCGTGAGCCCAAATTAATTTTCTCGGTGCACACGCTTACATTTATTTGTCAATTTCCATTCAGAATTGTATATTCCACCAAAAGGCTAAGATTCATTCTAAACGCATTTGATAGCTACTCCATCAACAAAGCGCGAAGGGTTAATGTTAAAATGACAAACGACAGAGGACGACGCGCGACAGCGCGTTATCAGACATTACAGTCTGGTGTGATCACTGCTTGTGTTTAATCTGCATGTTTGTCTCTGTAAATTATTCACTACTGTCAGACCCTCAAAGCGGATCTCCTTCTTATCTAACTTATACTGATTTTTGGCATTTCTGCCTAATAAATAAATAAATGCAATTCCCAAACGAGACAGACGCGCAAGCTCTTTTGGGGCATGTGCTGCTGAAACATCAGTAGGCCTAAGCCTGATTTTTTACAAAGTCTAACATGCCAGAGAACTCGATCTGCTGTGAAGTGATTTTATTAGTAGTTTCCCCATTAAACTTGCATGCACGGTAGCTTCAGACTTACCATTCAAACCATATAACCGCGTTTTAAAAATGCATGCCGAGTTGTGTAAGAACAACAACGGTGTAGGAAAAGCAGGAACCTTTTGGCGAACCAAAGGGACGCTGAGAAATAATTGATCGGCTTTGGAGAAGCTTTTGATATCACATAAACAACAGGGTGTACGGCACAGAAAACATGTTAAGATGAAAAGGAATAGAGGAATTTGTACAAATAAATATATTACATACTAAACGATGATGACATAAAGGACGATGACTACTTTCAGGCCTCACTCAGTTCATTCTCTCGCAGTTATTTGGAGTTGTCGATGCAGGTTGAGGCCACGCGGCGGCGCTCTTAACCACAGATTGTTCAATTGACCTCTACAATTTGTAAATTATATATACCGCACAGTATGTGAAGGATATATTCTGTATGTATGCCCTAAATACTTTTATCAAATGTGGAGTATACAAACAAAGAACTCTGGAAGCAATAAGCCGACTGTATCAATTTCCATTTGAACTGGAGCAATCAAATCTCTCACTTAACACATGATTTAAAAGAAAGTAATTTATGTATTTATTTATTTTACAAAAGTGCAATGGGAATTACACAATTGCCCATCATATTGCAATTATTTGCAACTTTGCAAATTAAATTCGCATCCCAGCTAACAAGGAACATTTTGAGAACTTGACTAGGCTATTGTTCTAGCAAGGTTCTCTCCAAGTTTTGAACAAACGTTGTTCCAGTAATGTTAACAATGTCAATGTCACCTTTATTTATATAGCGCTTTAAACAAAATACATTGCGTCAAAGCAACTGAACAACATTCACTAGGAAAACAGTGTCAATAACGCAATAATGATAGTTAAAGGCAGTTCATCATTGGATTCAGTTATGTCTCTGTTCAGTTAAATAGTGTCTGTGCATTTATTTGCAATCAAGTCAACGGAGCATTCAATGGCTATAAATAAATAAATAAATAGCTGGCAACATAAGATGCGTTCCAAATCGTGTAGCCTACTTATGCACTAATCTATGACGTTTTGTAGTATAAATAGTGCGTTCACATTGAAAATTCAAAAAAGTGCACTCTAAATACCCGGATGATGGTGTATAACATTGGACACTGCATGCACTCAACTGTCGCAGCTTTAATTACGAAGCGAAGGGGGAGGGGCTATTAGACTCCGATTAAGAATGACATAATAACCCTAATTCATTTTAGTTCAAGTTTTAGTAATGTTGCGTTTTTTTTTTCATTTTTATTCATTTTTTAATATGTCTATATCGATTTCTTTATTTTTCCTTTATTTTAGTTTAGTAAATATTAAACTTATTATATTTCAGCTTTAGTTGCCATGTATACATTTCCTATTTTTGTTTAGTTGAACTTGAAGTACTAAATAACTAAAACTATTTTTTTTATTTTTTATTTAGGCCTACTTCAAGTTCAACTAAACGAAAAAGGAAAATGTTGACTTGGCAACTAGCTGTATAATAAGTTTAATATTTTATTTTAGCAAATATTTATTTGATTTCAAGTAACACAAATGGTTTTTAATGTTTTTGGTTTAAGTTAACTATAATAAATGTATGAAATTCATATTCAAAGTTTTGTTCATAATTAAACTTTATTCTAATCAGTTATTTAAAAGTAAAGAATTGAGTTTTATCGAGACATTAACAAACAACAATGTTGTCTAAATAATTTTCATTATCATCAAAAAAACAACAACAACTTAATCCTCCAACTTTCTTTTCTGACTGATGTCACTGCGGCTGCACAGGTTATCGGAGAATGTTAACATTTCTGTCTTAAACTGCTGCATTAGAGAATGTAGACTTTCTAAAATCTTGCCAAAATGGAAAAACAGACATATGCACAAAAGTAAAACAAAGACCCAATAGAAAACCAGATGGTCGGGTAGTTGAGTTGCTGATGGGTAGTAAGTTCTTCAATGGCAGTCATTATGCGTTACTATATTTTTAGGAAGAGGAAGGCCTCCGCTCAGGTCTTGAATTATTGCTCACATTCAGATATTGTATCCGAAGGCCTCACGGAGCTGCTTTTGCAGCCATATTATCCTTACATTTGGGGTTTACAGCTACTGTCAGATAGGAGACACAAGGGTTATGAAGTGCTTATTTTAGAGCACAGTGTCACTCACTGTTTACATCTCTGTCTCTCTGATCTCGCTTTTCCTCTGCCTATCATGAACGATGCACACCCCATCCATCTGACTTTATTATAGCGGCTCCTGAATATGCAAAGCTTGTCTCAAATGAGACGCATCTATCTTGTGTATCTTGTGTCATATTGCCCTGTCTGCTCACAGAGCTGAAGAACTGAAGCTTGGGATATCTGTAGATATTAGACTTTGCCATAAATTGTTTAAAAAAAAACATTTACAGTGTCTGCTATCTTAAGGCTAGCTGTGGAAATATACAGTGAGGTAACTGAGTTTGAATGGACTGAAACCAGAAAACACAGCCAAGACTTTCATGAAAATAAAAACATATTCAGGTCCACTAGGTTTTTTTTCATTATTTGTGTGTACAGGGTCATTATGTTTTAAGTGTTGCACATCATGTCCAAATAATTAAATAATCCCCCTTTAATAGAAGCAGATTATTGCTTATACCAATATGATATATACACAAGGCATATACAGTTAGTTTCTGAGAGCAATTCTGATTGATACATGCATTTACTGCATTACTTTATAATGTATCAACCAATTATTAAATAAATGACCATAAACAAGTCATAGGCGTGAAAAGTGTATTTATGTAAATTATATATACAGTTGGTACGGAAAGTATTCAAACCCCCTTAAATTTTTCACTCTTTGTTATATTGCAGCCATTTGCTAAAATCATTTAAGTTAATTTTTTGTTTCCTCCTTAATGTACACACAGCACCCCATATTGACAGAAAAACACAGAATTGTTGACATTTTTGCACATTTATTAAAAAAGAAAAACTGAAATATCACATGGTCACAAGTATTCAGACCCTTTGCTCAGTATTTAGTAGAAGCACCCTTTTGATCTAATACAGCCATGAGTCTTTTTGGGAAAGATGCAACAAGTTTTTCACACCTGGATTTGGGGATCCTCTGCCATTCCTCCTGGCAGATCCTCTCCAGTTCTGTCAGGTTGGATGGTAAACGTTGGTTTTAAGTGTTGCACATCATGTCCAAATAATTCCACATTTCATTAATTAAAATAAAATATTTAACAAACATAAATATAATATTTACTTTAATATATGTATGACATATTATATTTAATAAACACTTTTATTTACTTCTCTTTAACTTTTATTTACTTTATTGGCAGTTATGAGGCATTACAGACAGTGATGTATGGTCAATAGAGGACCACATCACAGCAGAGACCTCAGAGACTCATCTGTGAGCCATATCCATACTCTTTGTCATGATTTGTCATGATTGGTGAGTATTTTTATCTTGGAGCGTGTGGAAGGTTTGGAGCATCCGGCTGCACTGGGCCTTTCTTTCATTCAGAAGAGCGTTTGATGTGATGTTCTGTGACTGACGATGTGAAAGAGCTCTTGGTACTGAGCTTGTAGGCATTAGCGCATGTGTTTCCTTCAGACAGCCGTGGATGAATATTTCAGCCAGTCACGCTTGGGACAGAGCTACATGACTGGTAAAGCTCTTTGGAAATAGTCATTATTTATGCAATTCAAGTAGCACAAATGTGTATAAACTGGATTCTACCACAAGGATAGAAACTTTAAAAAGGTAATTGCAACGTTTTTTCTTACGATTCAAAATTCTTTCCTCACAATTCTTATTTTATAACTCAGAATTCTAACTTTTTTCCCTGAAATAATGAAGAATTAATGTCAGAATTGTGAGATAAAAACTCAGATCTATGACATATAAACAAAATTGGTAGATATAAACTCAGAATTATGAGAAAAACATCAGAATTGTGAGATTTAAAATCACAATTACCTTTTGCATTTCTTATGCGGTGGCAAGAAAAAGACTGAATTGCAAGATGTAAACTCAAGAGTTGTGAAATGTGAACTCAGAATTTTGAGAAAAAGTCAGAATTTTGAGTTTATCTCTCGCAATTCTGTTTTATATTTTTTAATTCTGACTTTTTTTCCTCAGAATTGCGAGATAAAATCTCATGATCAGTTTGGATTTAAATGTGAGAATCTATGTCCAATATCCTGATTCATCATGACCACCAAAGGCAAATGTTTACATTAAGTTTCCCTCTCTCAAGAAATAGAAGGATAAGTGGAATTTATAGAGATGATCATTTTTAATCCAGCATAATCTTGTATTAAACTGGAAATGCACAGCGATCATGCAGCATATGCTGATTATGGCGGAAGGATTTAAGAAACAAGCTCTTATGTCTAGACCATGACTACTTGACTGGGCCCTAAAAACAGAAAAATCAATACAGATCCCAGGGACTCGTAATGGTCCAATTACTGCTTGTAGGTTCGTCAATGCCGAGTCTCAGAGGACAGTTGCTAAAGGCCACTTGCATGCGTTTATTAGTTTACAGTTCTGAATCTATACATGCTTAGGAAGTCGTGGCCTAATGGTTAGAGAGTCGGACTCCCAATCGAAAGGTTGTGAGTTCGAGTCCCGGGCCGGCAGGAATTGTGGGTGGGGGGAGTGCATGTACAGTTCTCTCTCCACCTTCAATACCACCTTAGATGCCCTTGAGCAAGGCATCGAACCCCCAACTGCTCCCTGGCCGCCGCAGCATAAATGGCTGCCCACTGCTCCGGGTGTGTGTTCACAGTGTGTGTGTGTGTTCACTGCTCTGTGTGTGTGCACTTCGGATGGGTTAAATGCAAAGCACGAATTCTGGGTATGGGTTACCATACTTGGCTGAATGTCACGTCACTTTTTCACTGTCACTTAAAGCGATCCTGTTATGCTCTTTTACAAAGTCTTGATTTTGTTTTGGAGGTCTGCTAGAACAGGCTCTCATACTAGGTTGTTCAAAAAACACATAATTTTTCACATATTTTACATTATTACAACACCTCTCTCCCCAGTCTGACATGAATGGCTCAAATAGTTCCTTTATCAAAAGAAAGGCCCGCCTTCTGAAATATAACATGTGCTGTGATTGGTTAGCTGGGTCAGTGTGTGTTGTGATTGACAGCACTCAGTGCCTGATCGGGAAATGTCACGCCCCTTAACATTTACTTCAGTGTAAACGAAGAACGTATACTTACATACTCTTTGTTAAATATTGCTTCAAAATCAAATCAATTTCAGGGTGATTTAAACCCTAATGATCGTAAACACTCGAAGTTCGTCTGCTTTGGGAGAGCTAGAGTGTCTCATATGTAGTGATAACACTCGTTGCCTTCTCTAGTGCAGCTCAACCAGGTCTCGTCCCATTCGTCAATATTTGTGATATGACAAATCCCGGAAAATATGTTGTAGTCCAAACGAGGCATTCATTGTAGTTTTTGAAAAGTGATTCCCGTTTAATAAAATATCCCCTTTCGAAGTGGACTTTGAGTTTTGGAACTTTGCAGATCTTTATGCTCAAACAGCAGCAGACTAATTAAAGTAAAAAAAGTGAAAGAGCATAGTAGGACCCCTTTAATAGAAGCAGATTATTGCTTATACCAATATGATATATACACAAGGCATATACAGTTAGTTTCTGAGAGCAATTCTGATTGATACATGCATTTACTGCATTACTCTATAATGTATCAACCAATTATTAAATAAATGACCATAAACAAGTCATAGGCGTGAAAAGTGTATTTATGTAAATTATATATACAGTTGGTACGGAAAGTATTCAGACCCCCTTAAATTTTTCACTCTTTGTTATATTGCAGCCATTTGCTAAAATCATTTAAGTTAATTTTTTGTTTCCTCCTTAATGTACACACAGCACCCCATATTGACAGAAAAACACAGAATTGTTGACATTTTTGCACATTTATTAAAAAAGAAAAACTGAAATATCACATGGTCACAAGTATTCAGACCCTTTGCTCAGTATTTAGTAGAAGCACCCTTTTGATCTAATACAGCCATGAGTCTTTTTGGGAAAGATGCAACAAGTTTTTCACACCTGGATTTGAGGATCCTCTGCCATTCCTCCTTGCAGATCCTCTCCAGTTCTGTCAGGTTGGATGGTAAACGTTGGTGGACAGCCATTTTCAGGTCTCTCCAGAGATGCTCAATTGGGTTTAAGTCAGGGCTCTGGCTGGGCCATTCAAGAACAGTCACGGAGTTGTTGTGAAGCCACTCCTTCGTTATTTTAGCTGTGTGCTTAGGGTCATTGACTTGTTGGAAGGGGAACCTTCAGCCCAGTCTGAGGTCCTGAGCACTCTGGAGAAGGTTTTAGTCCAGGATATCCCTGTACTTGGCCGCATTCATCTTTCCCTCGATTGCAACCAGTCGTCCAGTCCCTGCAGCTGAAGAACATTCCCACAGCATGATGCTGCCACCACCATGCTTCACTGTTGGGTGTTTTTTAGCAAACTTCATGGGGGCTTTCATGTGTCTTGCACTGAGGAGAGGCTTCTGTCGGGGCACTCTGCCATAAAGCCCTGACTGGTGGAGGGCTGCAGTGATGGTTGACTTTCTACAACTTTCTCCCATCTCCTGACTGCATCTCTGGAGCTCAGCCACAGTGATCTTTGGGTTCTTCTTTACCTCTCTCACCAAGGCTCTTCTCCCCCAATAGCTCAGTTTGGCTGGACGGCCAGCTCTAGGAAGGGTTCTTGTCGTCCCAAACGTCTTCCATTTAAGGATTATGGAGGCCACTGTGTTCTTAGGAACTTTAAGAGCAGCAGAAATGTTTTTGTAACCTTGGCCAGATCTGTGCTTGCCACAATTCTGTCCCTGAGCTCTTCAGGCAGTTCCTTTGACCTCATGATTCTCATTTGCTCTGACATGCACTGTGAGCTGGAAGGTCTTATATAGACAGGTGTGTGGCTTTCTTAATCAAGTCCAATCAGTATAATTATTGGAGCTATTTAGTGCTGTGTTTAGATTTCATTATAAATTTATTCATTTTTTGATTTAATTATGATTCAATTTCTGTTAGTGTTTTGTTAGTTTATTATTTGTTTTGTTTGTTTCATGCACGCTAGGGGGCACTATGGGTTATTTAGGTAAGCGCACGGCAGGGACTAGTGTGCACCAGGTTAGGCATATGGTTTTTTACCGGAGCGGGAGAGGCACAGGAAATTTGCTTTGTTCTGTGTTTGCTCGACTTCAGTCAAAAATAAACCACGTCTTGTTGAATTTTAATACTTGTTTGGACCTGATGTTTTTCCCACCCGCGTACACCAAAACCCACGGTGCATCAGTGGCCTTTTGATTTTGTTTGATTTGAACTTTGACTCGAGTTCCTTTTCTTTTAGTTTTGTTTGTTACTTCGTTGACAAACGGCCACTACATTCAAGTAAAAAACCGGCCTTTGAACTCTTCAATACTGGACTAAAAGGATCGCTTGGATGTGGATTTATGGACAAAAGACATTAAGCAGTCCTAGATTCAGCCGAGGTGGCGACAAGACGCATTCTCTGGCCCAGATCACACAAGACTTCAACCTTCTCAAAGACACTGGTAAGTCAGCGATAACTGTTTTAGAGCCGTAATGGAAAACGGCCAAACGAGTGGAGTTTGACAGTATTTCATAAGGAATCGGTTGAATGTCACACGTCTACGCATGGCCACGTGCCTTCATTCATGCATAAAAAGTCCGGCAGTGTGTGTTTGTTTTAATGAAGAGGATCTGACGATCAATAATCATTGTGTGTTTTGCAAACCTGCTCTCTTGTGCGTCAACGAACTGTGTGATTTGTTTGTAAACAAAAAAGGAAAATAAATAAAAGAAACGGAAATGTCCGACGTTGGTGCAAACGATACTGAAAAGCCAAAAAGAAATGTTAAAATGTCTGCTAAAGGTATAGAATATAGTGTGATGACACTCCAGGAAAAAAGGAGTGAAAAATGCAAACATGCCAAAAAGTGTATGAAAAACATGAATGAGTTAATGACATCAAAGGAAAATGTTGAGTCAATGAAGAATGAGCTTTCTGTGTTTGTAAGGTGTTGCGAAGACGCACATGATGTCCATAAATCTTTTATGAGTCTACCTTTGCCTAAAGATGAAGTTGAAAGACAAAGTAAATATTTCACGGACAAAATGACAGAATATCGTGATTTCACTGAGAAGGTAAAAGGATGGCTCTCTGACGCATATGATTCACGTGCTGAGCAAAATAAAGATACTCCCGATGATCAATGTAATGCTGATGAAGTAAATCCTGGAGACAGTGTCTCCAACGTTTCAAGTGTAAAAGCGAGCATTGAAAAGGCGCACTCTCAACTATCACGGACTTCTTCGACGTCATCTGCGCGCATTAAAGCAGAGGCCGACAAGGCAGCGCTCGAGGAGCGCATCGCTGCGCAGAAAAGGAAACATCAAATAGAAGCGCAACAGGAAAAACTAAGGAGAGAAATGGAGCAACTTGAGCTTGAAACGGAATTGGCAGCAACAAACGCAAAGCTTCATGTTTTGGAAACCAGGTCACAGTGTGGCTCAAAAGGTTTAGACGGCATGAATTCTTATTATAAAAGGAATAAGCCACGAGGAGTGAGTGATTTAAATGCAGACGCTAACACTTTTGTCCCAGATATCATGAATGTCAATGATCATGCTCTTGGTTTGTCTGCTTCTGGACTCCAACCAGCAGTTGTTAAGCCTAAACAAAGACAAAGTAAACAAATGGATGAAATGACATTAAAGGCTGATGCTCCAGTTCATGTGATGCAAACTGTAAATGGAGTGCACATGGGACATGCTCACCATCAGACCCAAGCTTTGACTGACAACTATCAAAATGATGTTTTAAACATTATGCAAAAACAAAATGACATCGCTGCTTTGCTTGTGCAACAAAATCTGTGTGCTGTCCTCCCATCTAGGAACATCTCTGTGTTTGATGGAGACCCTCTCCAATACAGATCTTTTATCAGAGCTTTTGAAAATGGGGTGGAGGCTAAAACAGATAAATGGAGTGATCGTTTACATTTTCTTGAACAGTACACCAGGGGGCAGCCAAAGGACCTGGTGCACAGTTGTCAGCATTTACCATCAGAGCAGGGATACCACAGAGCCAAAAGTCTTCTTGCAGAGCACTTTGGAAATGAACACAAAATTGCTGCTGCATATATGGAAAAGATACTTAACTGGACACCTGTTAAAAGCGAGGATATTAAAGGGTTGCAATCATTTTCTTTGTTTCTGCGTGGATGTGCAAATTTAACAGAACACTTGATGCACATGAAAGAGCTGGACTTACCATCAAACATGAGGAGTATCATCTTGAAACTTCCCTACAAATTAAGGGAAAAGTGGAGAAGTGTTGCTTGTGATCTGCAAGAACGAAGAGGTGATAGAGCAACGTTCACTTATCTGGTAGGATTTATAGAAAGACAAGACAAGATTGCTTCTGATCCAGTCTTTGGTAACATCCAAGACCTACAGCTCACCAACTCCAAAACATCCAATGCCAGTCACTTCAAACAAAGGAAAAGAGGGAGCAGTTTTGCCACCAATGTCACTGCAGTCAAAGAAGGAGTTATAACTCAACATACAGGAAACAATGCCAGAGACCCTACTCTTAATTGCCTGTTTTGTACACAAGGTAATCATTCATTGGATCAATGTCCACAGTTCAAAATGAAAGTACACAGGGACAAGATTAATTTCATTAAAGAAAAAGGAATCTGCTTTGGATGTCTGAAAGTGGGCCACATGAGTAAAGATTGTAGAAAACGTTTGGACTGCAATATGTGTCACCAAAATCACCCAAGTGTCCTTCATATAGAGCGGCAGGATAAAGGCACATCCTCCAATCAACAGTCTGTGAGCTCAACAACTGCTTCACCTTCAGTGTCTCAGACTTGTGGCCATATTGGGGCTGGTCACAAAGATGCCTCAATTTTTTCTATTGTTGCAGTCAAAGTCAAGAGCCAGAGGAGCAACAAAACTGTGCAGACATATGCTTTCTTGGATCCCGGGAGTTCAGGAACGTTTTGTACAGATAATTTGGCAAGAAGATTGAATGTGAAGGGTAAAAGGACAAGTATTCTGTTAAGAACAATGGGTCAAAAGAAGATTGTAAATGCTCATATGCTGTCCGGTCTTGAAGTGTCTGGGATAAATATGAATGATTTTATTGAGTTACCTGGCGTTTTAACGCAAAAGGATATGCCTGTTTCCATACTCAATATTCCACGACAAGAAGATTTGGAACAGTGGTCTTATCTCAAGGCTGTTAAGCTTCATAACATTGATGAAGGCATTGATTTGCTCATTGGAACGGATGCACCAAAAGTGATGGAGCCCTGGGAGCTAATCAACAGCCAGGATGAGGGACCTTATGCTGTCAGAACCAGAGTTGGTTGGGTCGTTAATGGTCCACTTCGTGGTGGGAGCAACAGGAACAAAAGTGACTACTCTGCTGTAACATCAAACAGAATCTCTTTTGAACATCTTCAGGAAATGCTGATTAAACAGTTTAACTATGACTTTAATGAGAGGTCATCGGATGAGCAGCTTGAAATGTCCAGAGAGGATGTAAATTTTATGAACGTCATGAACAACACCACAAAGTTAATTGGAGACCATTATTGCATTGACTTACCTTTCAAGGAGGAAAATCCCCTGCTGCCAAACAATCGTCGCATTGCAGAACAGCGCCTCAAGAGCTTGAAAAGAAAGTTTGTCAAGAATGGTCAGTTCAAGGAACAATACATCACATTTGTAAATGACATGGTGAAGCAAGGATATGCTGAGCTTGTGCCTTCTGATCAACTAAAGCAGAGTGATGGAAATGTTTGGTATCTTCCTCATCATGGGGTTTATCATCCCAGAAAGGGCAAGCTGCGAGTTGTTTTTGACTGTGGAGCAGCATACAGAGGGACATCACTGAACTGTCAGCTGTTGCAGGGCCCTGATTTAACAAACTCTTTAATCGGGGTCCTTGTTCGATTCAGACAAGAGCCTGTTGCAGTGATGGCCGACATTCAAGCAATGTATCACCAAGTTCATGTTTCTGGAAAGCATATCAACTTTCTCTGCTTTCTCTGGTGGCCTGGTGGAGATACTTCACATTCTCCAGAGGAACATCGCATGAAAGTACATTTGTTTGGAGCAGTATCTTCACCAAGTTGTGCAAATTATGCATTGAGTAGAACTGCAGTTGATAATGCCCAACATTTCCCTCATGAAGTGGTAAATACAGTCAAAAGCAATTTTTATGTTGACGACTGCTTGAAATCAGTGGCCTCAGAGGAGGAAGCAGTGCAACTGGTTAAGGATCTGACTGCACTTTGTCACAAAGGAGGATTTAATCTTTCCAAATGGATCAGCAACAGCCGAACAGTGTTGCTGTCAATTGCTGAAAACTGTAGAGCAAAAGAAGTGATGGAGCTGGATTTGGACACGGACCAACTTCCAATGGAGCGAGCATTGGGACTACAGTGGTGCATTGAAATTGACAAATTCAAGTTTAGGACCTCATTACAGGAACAGCCACAGACCAGAAGAGGTATTTTGTCGGTGGTCAGCTCACTGTATGACCCCTTAGGATTTTTAGCCCCATTTACTATTCCAGCCAAACTGTTGTTACAGGAGCTTTGTAGAAGAGGCTTGGGGTGGGATGAAGCCATTCCTCATTCCCTCTCTAAAAGGTGGTTTGAATGGTTGGAGGATCTTCAAAAGATGGCTGAGTTCAATGTGGATCGCTGTATTAAATCCAGAGATTTTAAAGACCCTGACACAGCACAGCTTCACCACTTTTCTGACGCCAGCCAAGTCGGATATGGAACAGTGTCATATTTGAGACTGAAAAAGAATGACAGAGTTCAGGTTGCATTTCTGTTGGGAAAGGCCAGAGTTGCTCCACTAAAACAGACAACGATTCCTCGACTGGAACTCACAGCAGCGGTTCTTGCAGTCCGAGTTGATAAAATGCTTCAAAAGGAGTTGCAACTGAAACTGGAGAAGTCAGTTTTCTGGACCGACAGTGCAACTGTTCTTAAATACATCTGTAATGAAACCAGGCGATTTCACACTTTTGTCGCAAACAGAGTTTCCTTCATCAGAGATGCAGCAAGTGTTCATCAGTGGAGATATGTTGGATCAAAGGAGAATCCCGCAGATGATGCCTCAAGAGGAATGAGGGCAGTGACTTTCCTGAAAGGCAGGAGATGGACAAATGGTCCAGAGTTTCTTTTTGAGCCAGAGGAGGTTTGGCCTAAGTTGGATGCTGAGCTCGATGCGATTCCTGTAAATGACCCAGAGGTCAAAAGGGATTTGATAGCAAACTCTGTTGTTGTGGATTTTGAGTGTGCCACAGACCGCCTGCTTTGTTACTTTTCATCTTGGAAAAAACTAAAAAGGTCTGTTGCTTGGTTGCTGAGGGTTAAGAGAGCTCTTGTGTTATTGGGACATAAGAGGAAGGAGTTGTGTGCCTCTGCAGACTTCAACAAGGACGAGCTGGAGACTCAAGGACCTGCAGTGGAAAGTAAAGTTCAGAGCTTTAAAGCCATGCTCAAAGAAAAGAGTCTTATTCCTGAAGATTTAGTGAAAGCAGAACATGCAATTATTCAGTATGTACAAGAACATAAGTTTAAAGCTGAAATTGCACTATTGAAGAGTGGCGGCAAAAGTGTTTCCAAAGCCAGTCCGCTGTACAGACTAGATCCTGTGATAGATGATGGAATCCTCAGAGTAGGTGGTCGGCTGGGTCGAGCAGCAATGCCAGCAGAATCCAAACATCCTGTCATTCTGTCCAAAGATCTGCATGTATCCATACTGATTCTGCGCCATATTCATCATCAACTGGGGCATGCAGGGAGAAATCACATACTGGCTAAGCTGCGTCAGAGGTATTGGATCATTAATGCAAATTCCGCTGCCAGGAAGGTGATATCTGAATGTGTGGTCTGCAGACGAAATAGAGGAAAGCTTCTTGAACAGAAGATGGCAGACTTGCCTGAGGAAAGGGTGTTGCCTGATAGAGCCCCTTTTACGGACGTAGGAGTCGACTATTTTGGGCCTATCGACGTTAAAAGAGGCAGGAGTCTTCTTAAAAGGTATGGAGTGTTGTTCACATGTTTCACCAGCCGTGCTGTGCATTTGGAGGTAGCACATACGCTGGATACAGATTCCTGTATAAATGCTGTCCGGAGGTTCATCTGTAGACGAGGCCCAGTTTCCTCCATCAGGTCTGACAATGGTACAAACTTTGTCGGAGCCAACAGGGAGTTGAAAGAAAGTCTGGCTGGGTTAAATCACGGAAGCACTTAGAGAGCTTTTGTTGAGGATGGCATAAAGTGGAACTTTAACACAGCTGCAGCTTCCCATCATGGCCGTGTGTGGGAGCGCTTGATTCGTTCAGTGAAGAGTGTTCTCACTTCAGTTCTCAAACAACAAGTTCTGGACGATGAAGGACTCCATACTGTGTTCTGTGAGGCTGAGGCCATATTAAATGACAGACCAATTACAAAGGTCTCTGATGACCCAGATGACCTGGAGGCACTCACACCTAGTCACATTCTGACGTTAAAAGGCAAACCAGTCATGCCACCAGGATTATTTGACCACAGTGACCTGTACATCAGGAAGAGGTGGAGGCAAGCACAATACATGTCAGAACTTTTTTGGAAGAGATGGATTGCTGAATACTTACCAATGATGCAAGAGAGACAAAAGTGGATAAGACCAAGGAGAAGTCTCACTCCTGGAGACATCGTCCTCACTGCAGATGCCACCGCCCCAAGAGGATCTTGGCTGATGGGGAAAATTTTGGACGTGAGAGCAGATGCAAGGGGCCTAGTGCGTTCTGTGCGCCTTCGGACAAGAACCAGCATTCTGGAGAGGCCAGTGACCAAGCTCTGCCTGCTGCTGGAAGCAGGGGTGTGACTCCATGGACTCTCTCTCTTTCTTGCTTTTTCTCTCCTTTTTTGTCTCTATCTTTCTTTGGTTTATTTTAGGTTCACCACAAGGAAGACCGGAAAACGAAGCTGATGTATGATATGCTATATCCAGTTGTAGGTTAGGGTTGAGTGAATAGCTCCTTTGGGAGTTTGACGTAATTGTGATTTAATGCACAATTAGGGGCTGGAGTGTTGGAGCTATTTAGTGCTGTGTTTAGATTTCATTATAAATTTATTCATTTTTTGATTTAATTATGATTCAATTTCTGTTAGTGTTTTGTTAGTTTATTATTTGTTTTGTTTGTTTCATGCACGCTAGGGGGCACTATGGGTTATTTAGGTAAGCGCACGGCAGGGACTAGTATGCACCAGGTTAGGCATATGGTTTTTTACCGGAGCGGGAGAGGCACAGGAAATTTGCTTTGTTCTGTGTTTGCTCGACTTCAGTCAAAAATAAACCACGTCTTGTTGAATTTTAATACTTGTTTGGACCTGATGTTTTTCCCACCCGCGTACACCAAAACCCACGGTGCATCAGTGGCCTTTTGATTTTGTTTGATTTGAACTTTGACTCGAGTTCCTTTTCTTTTAGTTTTGTTTGTTACTTCGTTGACAAACGGCCACTACAATAATCAAACACAGCTAGACTGAAATGAAGGTGTAGAACCATCTCAAGGATGAGTTAAATATATGAGCGTCACAGCAAAGGGTCTGAATACTTAGGACAATGTGATATTTCAGTTTTTCTCTTTTAATAAATCTGCAAAAATGTCAACAATTTTCTGTCAATATGGGGTGCTGTGTATACATTAATGAGGAAAAGAAAATTAACTTAAATGATTTTAGTAAACGGCTGCAATATATCAAAGAGTGAAAAAATTAAGGGGGTCTGAATACTTTCCGTACCCACTGTATATATATATATATATTTATATATTTATGTGTGTGTGAACCATCAGTATTGACCCCTATATCTATAAATATACCATAGATAAATCCCTTTATATTTATATAATTGTACATATATTACATGCATGTATAAGGCCCCATGTAATCTAAAGTGATTTTCCACATGACCACATTGACTACTAAAGAAAACATAGTCGATGGTTTAAGTGAGACAAACAAATTCATTGCCTGCCGTTACTTTACCAGGGGACATTATAGAATGGCTGAAAGTCAATGTAAAATTCATTATATAATGTCTGAACTAATGCCATTTGAATTCTTAGCAACTTCATTACTCATATGTGGTCAGGCATTGCTCCACATTAGACCCTTGATTACCTCTCATCCTTCATCAGCTTTGCTTTCCATCCGGCCTCTGGATGAAAAATGTGTTAATATCGAAAGACATAAATCAAGGCTCATTGAGCAGATACCCACCTCCGACTGGAAAGTTTTCAAACAGGTTCACTGGTGTGCAGAGAAAGAGAGAGAGAGAGAGAGAGACAGAGAGAGACTGCTGTCAGTGACTAAAAAACATACTTAAACTATTAAAGGTGAAACAGGAAATAAAATTATTGTTTTCAGAAAAATAGATTTTTTTTTATTATCTGCATTTTAGTGCTGTATAATTATGGCTGCATTTATGTGATAAAGTAACAGAGACTTTTCTGATCATACAAGCGACCTGATTTTGCAATAAATTGTGAATATCAAACTTATGAGCTTCATTAACAAACATAAAACTCTGTTTGAATCATTCATGGAGGTTTAAATCTATTACATTTTCCACTAAATGTAGCGTGCATACTGAGCTGTAATATTGTTTAATATTTTCACTGACTTTGAGCAGCTAGGCTAATCGTTCAGTCTGTTGCACAGAAGTCCGACTGGGTCATAGATGGGGGATCTGGCTGTGTGAATCGTAAATTTAATAACGGAGCTCTAAGAGGCTTCTTTTAAGGCCATTAGTCAAAGGTAGGGACACTATCAGCAGGGTTGATTACAATACTGCTGAATATTCTCAAGGGGACCTGCTGTTCATTCATATTCCACCGTTTAAACAGCCCATTCATCAATTACTGTAGCACCGGTGGCAGAATGCACATCCCAGATACACACGTTTCCACTAACACAATGTCCATGAACGTTCTCCGCAGGCCGAGAGTTATCTGTAGTATGCACTGGTTTTAAATGACCACTAAATGGCTCTCTGGAATACTTGATTCTGCTCAGCTGCATCATTCTGCAGTCAAACATCTGGGCACAGTGATGCTAAACAGTACATGCAACGACTGTCTTACTAGTTTTAGGTTTCATATTGTGAAATGGAATACAAACCGTGTTTACAGTAAATGCTCTACAACGTTAAGCCAGCTAAGCATCATTAACAGCACTGAGAAAAACATCCTATACACGATTTGTGTGTGTGTATATATATATATATATATATATATATTGAAACTGTTGGCCTTCCACAAATTTTTAAGGAGACTGCGGGAGTGACTGCTCTTTAAAAACAAAGCCCAGTAACACTCTGAAAAAGGGACAAAAGATTTTACTGGGGTGCACACACACACATACAAACACAAAAGCATTAGGGGAATGTATTGATGATGACAATTAACTTTCCTAATAAACTTAATTTTTGGATATTAAAATAAGATAGTAGTGTTAAAAATTAACCTTATATAATTAATCAGATTATTTTATTAAACAAACATCACATTCATAGCTGTATATTTTCTAATGAAAAGCCCCTTTGCTCAGTAGTCTTTAAAGGAATTTAGAATTTCAACTATTCAAACCAGTCTTCGGATTGTTCAGTTATGCTCTGACCTGTCATGCTCAGCTAAAATTAAACCTGAATATTTGTTTTACCTGGTTAGAATAGTGCCAGATTACTTTTGGCTCATCCATCACATTTTAGATGTAAGGTCAAGTCGAGAGCATTGCATTGTGGGAAACAGCATGGCATGCAGTAAGCTCTGTTGTACGCTGCACAATTTTGGCAAAATGTAACAGGTCATCCGCACATTCTCTGCACACAGAATATTCACAGTGTATTGCAACAATAGTGTGCGTCTGATAATTCTGAACATAACCAGAGTTTGCATGGGATTTCATTGATAATGTATAACCATAAGTTCATCCACACTGTCAAAAATGTCATTTTTACAGGAAAAAAAAAGGCTGGCATACCATATGAAAAACTGTAAATTGCTTAACGTTGAATTATATGCAATTTCCCTGCAAAACCTTGTCAAATGCATGATTTAATTATTGTATAATTCATGAAGAAAAACATTAAAAGTACATTCCCAGACTTTTTTTTTTTTGGTAATAATTTTTGGGTGTTTTGTGTTATAAATTGTTGTTTAGTCAATGTTCATTGTATTATTTTAGTGTTGGTGTGTAACCCTAAAAATGTGTTTTGTCTTTGTGTGTATAACCCTTTTCTCCATCTATACATGAGTATTCGTCATATTTTATGGACAGGCCACTTCCTCTATTCATAAAATTGCTTTCTCTATTTCATGTCATCTGAATTAGGAGAGGAAAAAGCACAGGTGAAACACCATTTACAAGCAAAAACAGTCCAAATCATTGTGTATTTTGATGTGAGAGGACAACAGGGGGATGATGGATATGTTTCTTACAAACACGCAGCTTTTCTCTTCACAAGACATTAACTGATGGACTGGAGTGTTGTGGATTACTTGTGGATATTGTGATGTTTTTATCAGCTCTTTGGACTCTCATTCTGACGGCACCCATTCACTGCAGAGGATCCATTGCTGAGCATGTGACGGAATGCTAAATTTCTCCAAATCTGTTCTGAAGAAGAAACAAACTCATCTACATATTGGATGGCTTGAGGGTGAGTAAATGTTCAGTGGATTTTCATTTTTGGGTGAACTTTCCCTTTAAGGACAACCATGATACTGTTGAACTCCTGACTCAAGTGCTAAACCACTACATGGTCTGTTGGACACCTGTCTATCTCTCACACACTTTCCCTCACTCCTCCTTAAAACTTACAGACACACATTCACTCACATGCTCACTGTTTCTCTCTGTGGTGGTCAGTCTTTGTCTCGTGTCTTCATTAGTATGCTGGGAGCTTCTCTCTGTGATGGGTGGTGACTTGGTTGGATGCACTCTCTCTGTCTCTGGTAAATGAGTATAATTATTTTCAGAGCTGCGGGCGACTCATGCATGTTTTATCCCTCCATCTGGACTGCGCGTGCTGCACCGCACAATGGTGATAAAAGATGTTTCTCGTCCACCAAATCAAGGATGCGTGTGCGTGGATGCGACCGGGACCCTGAAGTGGTGAAACGGAACAGAATGGGACGGGGGATAAGGCTTCGCAAATCGCAATGCATCGCTCTCGGCATGACAAACAGCGCGCACATGGGGCCCCGCGTTTAGCCACTCTTAAGAGGAACTAGTGATCTGTAAAGTGACAAATGAACTCTGAAGCACTTTGGTCTGGAGGAGATTGTGCATGCAAAATAAATAACTAACTTAAAGGAAATTCTCTTTTGTCTTCATGTGGCTTCATTTGGTTCTTTGTTAAAGGGACAGTCCACCCAAAAATGTAAATTCTTTTGTGCTCCACAGAAGAAAGAAATGCATAAATGCATAAAATAATGATTTTTTATATCCTTTAATGGGAGGAACTACAGTTAAAGGGTTTTTTCATGAAAATAAAACTTTGATAAATTAAAATGCACAAAAACAATTTTTTTGTCTTTATTGGTGTAAATTGTAAAAAAATTTTTAATTCAACCAGCATTTGTGCCCAAGCCCGCGAAATGTGTGTTGGCTGAGTGTTTTTTGTGCCTGGTTATGTGGAATGGCCTCGCTTTCTCTCTCGGGCTCAATTTACAGGCACACATATACAACAAAAGACATTAAACAGATGCCACATACATGGAGTTCCATTTGCATACTAAAACTCTCTACATGTCAACAGGGAGATATGTGGTCATATGCTGCACAGTATCTCGTCTAGCCAACATGCAGACATGTGCTTCATGTGCATAATAACATACCAGTCCAGCTGTTGTGCTGCATGTGTATACGAAACAACTCCACAAAGTGAAGGATTTCAGCTGGTCATTTATCTGAACGTCTCAGAGACAAATGGCCTTTCACAGTCACACAGCCTTTGGTTTAGACAGTCAAGGACATGGGTTCTCACTGATGTAAAGTTCGGGAAAAACAATTACCTTCACAAATAATGAAAATTCTGTCATCACTGACTCTCCATAATATTGTTCCTGTAAAGTAAGTGATTGATAAGTCTGCGTTTTGGCATTTATTGCACTCTATTATACTTGATTCTGATTGGTCAGATCTGATTTCGGCGATGTCCACAGCAACAATGTATACAATTCACTCTGGCAGTCCTTTAATGTTTCTCGTTTCATGCAAAATGATATTAAAACTCAAATCAAACCCTTTTAACATGAAATAAAACATATAATGAGTACCAGAGATTATCATTGTCATAGTCACATAATGTTATTCCAGCCATGAAGTCTATGAAGTTTCTGAAATAGAAACACTTTCATTCAAATTGAAAACTGGAGCATGTTGTTTCAGTTATCAGTTGTAGTAAAAATTACTTCAGAGCACTTAAAGGGATAGTTTACCCAAAAATGAAAATTCTGTCATTAATTACTCAGAAACCGGTGAGACCTTCTTTAATCTTTTGGACACAAATTAAGATATTTTTGATGAAATCCGAGAGCTTTCTGAGTTTGACCCTGCATGACAGCAAGGAAACTACCACGTTCAAGGCATAGAAAGGTTGTAAATACATTGTTAAAATAGTCCATGTGACTTCAGTGGTTCATCCGTAATTTTATGAAGCTAGAATACTTGTGCACAAAGAGAACAAAACTAATGAATTCATTCAACAATTCGTCTGTTCCGCGTCAGTATCCACTGCTATTCATGAGAGTACCACGACGTATACATGTGATGCTGCTGACACAGGAGCTGCCGTTCTTACTTAAAACACACGTGCTGCGCCTTGTTTTCAAACAGAGCAATGCAAACGCATAGTACTCTCGTTTCTGGGCCTTGAACATGGTAGTTGCATTATTATAAAAAATTGTAAACACTTGTGCATGCTTTTACACACCGTACTTACAAATGGCATAAATAATGTTAGATAGATAGATAGATTCTCCGAAATGGTGCTACGGTGATGTGGAGAGACACAGAGGAGACGAATTGTAGAACAAAGTCTTTATTTTTTTATTTTTTTGCGTACAAAAAGTATTATCTTTGCTTCATAAAATTCTGATTGAACCACTGATGGCAGATGGACTATTCTGACAAAGGTTTTCATACTTTTCTGGATCTTGGCAGTGTGTTTTACTTGGCAGTTAATGGGACAGTCACAAGCCTCCCGGTTTTCATCCAAAATATCTTAAATTGTGTTTCCCGAAGATGAACGAAGCGTTTACAGGTTTGGAAAGACATGGGGGTAGTTGATTACTGACTAAATTTTAATTTTGGGGTGGAGTAACCCTTTAAGAGGATATATATGATGAATATAGAGATACAGTTTTCCCTGCTTTAGAATTGACAGAACTAGTTTCCATAGGCTATATGCCTATTTGTCTAGGTCAACTTTGAAAAAAATCAAGGAGAGATTTAGAGCAAGTTATTTACTTATTTTTAATGTACGTGAATTTTAGCTAGTATGAAACACTAATTAATTAAGTAAAATTTTCCTACACTCTAAAAAACACTGGGTTGTTTACTGTACCCAATATCTGGGTTAAACATAATGGATCACTTGTTTGGTTATTCTTAGTTTTTTTAAAAATGTTTAACTTCAGTGGTCGACGTGTGCAACTGAGAGAAGATACAAATATATTAAAATCTGCAGGGTTTTATGTTTATGTAAAATTTGCATGAACCAGCGGCATTGATATTAAAACTAGTGGCAAGTTTCACTATGCGTGAATGACATTTGACATTGTGATATTGCTTAATTCTATTTAGTTTGAGGAAATAAAAGTCACCAATTACTTTCATAAAACATCTCCAGAAATTGTTGAGCTGTGATGTTTTAGCATTTTAGCTTTCCAAGCATCAGATGAGGCCGGGGGCGATGCATGTTCTGTAAAGAGAGCATGTTTGAGGTTATATTAGCCTGATGTGAAATTAGTATACATTATGTGTCATATCCCTCATTGCCTCTGTAAATTGGATTCTGTTGAATGGTGGCGCATGGCCGTGCAGTTGCCTCCCTTCCCTCTCATTTCTCCATCTCTCTGCAGCCATTTGGCCAGGATGAAAGTTATCTATGGCTTATTTGTGTATAATATATTATAATGACATGGCTAGAGATGCTTCCACAACTTCCAAAGGCGCCTCCTGGAAATAAGCTAATATGGAATTCTGCTTGTCTGCATAAAATAAAAGAGTTTAAAGATTTTGCCTGCAGAAAGAGAGTATTGACTTACTGTATGGCTTGAGCACAAAGAAAGGTTGCATGGATTACAGAGTGGCTCACTGAAACGCAGATGCTGACACACACACAACTGTGTGTGCAGAATCATTCTTGCCTTTAAAAACTGTACAAGCACATCTCTAAAGAATATTTTAAGGGAACAAATGACTCTCGTTCACTTCCATGCACTGGCTGACATCTGTCTTTTGTGAAATGTGACTGCACTGATGGCTTTTTTTCTGCATTCAGGCCACAACAAGTGTATTTTTCTAGTTATAGTTATACAGTTAAGTCAAGTCTTTTTAATTCCTTGCATTCAAATTCAAACTGTAGTTTAAAATCTTGTCAGATCTGAGGTTAATACTTGACGACTGACAATACACGCACATTGGAGTGCTTCTCGTGACATCAACTAGTTGTTCAGTTCGGTTCCGTACACACTGCTTTGAATTTCTATAAAAACAGTTGTCACTGCCTGTATTTTATTGAATTATGTGTGTACAGAATGGAATTAAAGGGTTAGTTCACCCAAATACAGGTGCTGGTCATATAATTAGAATATCATCAAAAAGTTGTTTTATTTCACTAATTCCATTCAAAAAGTGAAACTTGTATATTATATTCATTCATTACACACAGACTGATATTTTTCAAATGTTTATTTCTTTTAATTTTGATGATTATAACTGACAACTAAGGAAAATCCCAAATTCAGTATCTCAGAAAATTAGAATATAACTTAAGACCAATACAAAGAAAGGATTTTTAGAAATCTTGGCCAACTTAAAAGTATGAAAATGAAAAGTATGAGCATGTACAGCACTTAATACTTAGTTGAGGCTCCTTTTGCCTGAATTACTGCAGCAATGCGGCGTGGCATGGAGTCGATCAGTCTGTGGCACTGCTCAGGTGTTATGAGAGCCCAGGCTGCTCTGATAGTGGCCTTCAGCTCTTCTGCATTCTTGGGTCTGGCATATCGCATCTTCCTCTTCACAATACCCCATAGAGGTTAAGGTCAGGCGAGTTTGCTGGCCAATTAAGAACAGGGATACCATGGTCCTTAAACCAGGTACTGGTAGCTTTGGCAGTGTGTGCAGGTGGAAAATGAAATCTGTATCTCCATAGAGTTGGTCAGCAGCAGGAAGCATGAAGTGCTCTAAAACTTCCTGGTATACGGCTGTGTTGACCTTGGACCTCAGAAAACATAGTGGACCAACACCAGCAGATGACATGGCACCACAAACCATCACTGACTGTGGAAACTTTACACTGGACCTCAAGCAACGTGGACTGTGTGCCTCTCCTCTTTTCCTCCAGACTCTGGGACCCTGATTTCCAAAGGAAATACAAAATTTACTTTCATCAGAGAACATAACTTTGGACCACTCAGCAGCAGTCCAGTCCTTTTTGTCTTTAGACACTTCTGACGCTGCCTGTTTTTCAAAAGTGGCTTGACACAAGGAATGCGACAGCTGAAACCCATGTCAACCATGTCTGTGCTTAGTGGTTCTTGAAGCACTGACTCCAGCTGCAGTCCACTCCTTGTGAATCTCCCCCACATTTTTTAATGGCTTTTGTTTCATAATCCTCTCCAGGGTGCGGTTATCCCTATTGCTTGCACACTTTTTTCTACCACATCTTTTTCTTCCCTTCGCCTCTCTATTAATGTGCTTGGACACAGAGCTCTGTGAACAGCCAGCCTCTTTTGCAATGACCTTTTGTGTCTTGCCCTCCTTGTTCAAGGTGTCAATGGCTGTCTTTTTGAAAAACAATGAAAACAATGCTGCATAAAGTCGTAGTTTTTGTTATTTTTGGACCAAAATGTATTTTCGATGCTTCAACAAATTCTGACTCTCTGATGTCACATGGACTACTTTGATGATGTTTTTATTACCTTATTACCTGAACGGAGGTCTTACGGTTTTGGAACGACATGAAGGTGAGTTATTAATGATATAATTTTAGTACAGGTGCTGGTCAAATATTTGTAACACATTTAATGCAGCTAATGCTTCTGGGAAATGTTCTTTCCCTAGTCAACAAAAGTTGATATACTAAATATGATAAAATATATAGATGAAATACTAACTTCTACAGGCATGGCATTTCCTAAATGGTGCACAACCCTCATCCCATTTATCTCAACATAAAAGAAGACATGATCCAGGCTACATTAAATATGGGTTTTGGGTTTGGTCTCCACTTGATGTCAAGTGCAAAATGTATAACCTAGAGCAAAACCAATTAAGAGCTACTACACAAATTCTGCACTTTATGATGTAATAAAAAATATAATATGCACCGTGCAGATAAACAAACAATAATGGCAGTATTTTCAAGTTTGGCTGAACTATTTTTTTTTAAAGAATTTCAACACAGCTAATGCATTCTGGGAAATTAAGTTCCCTTTCAGTCGGTCACTCTCAAAGTCATGTCAGATGACTGACGAATTGACCATTCATAACCAAGACATTTTCGTCCTCCTTATTAAATGATGAAATATATCAATGAAATACTCAATTCTATAAGCATGGCATTTCAAACTATATGGGGCATAAACCTGGTCAGCATTCCTATTCACTAAAGTAAAATAAAATATGGACTACATTAAATATGGGCTGTGGGTTTGATCTCAAACAAGATCAAAATCTAGATTCACTTGAGAGCTACCAAAAACTGTCCTTTGTTTTTTTTTTTAACGATATGCTGCATTATATAACACCTTGCAATTTGAGTGGCATGCAGGTATGTAGACGAAGCCAGTATTTTCATTTATTTCTGAACTGTTTCTCTAAATGTGGCATCTGGAGTTTCTGTACTGCATGTGTTTTTATATTCAGGTGAAACAGTGCCTGTATCCCCCGACCCCAGGTGCCTTTGTTCCTTGTCAGACACGGCGTGATTTATCCCTCCGTCTGATTGAACATGCTCTTGTTTTTGTAATGATAACCATCTTGACTGTTTGTAGCCGCCCAATGAAAGTGACAGATTATTTGTGGCTGCTCCGGCAGCGGCCCATACCTTCCCTTAATTGGCACCCGAGCTTGATTCAGCCTCAGCGCAGCAATAATGGTATGGGTAAGTGCAGCACTCCTGCAGGCGCTCTACTACTTAAGCATTCCCAATCGGAGTCAGACCTTTCATGGCAAACACACACACACACACACACACACACAGGAAGTTTTGCTGTCAGTCTGCATGGAATGTGGCATGTTTCATCGAATCTATTTGGCGAGAAAAATACACACACGCACACACACTTTATCAGCATTTGTGCCTTGGTCTCCATGGCAACAGTATAATGGATTTGCCCTAATTCAATCCCAGAAGTGATTCCGAAGCATATGTAGTGGGGGGGGGGGCTGGTGTCTGGATTCTTTTGAAGTCGGGACTGACACATCAAGAGGCAAGTCAAACACCGAGATAACACAGATAGAACACAAGAGGCGCAAAAATATTCACAGTAAGCCATCACACGCTCTCCCTTTCTCTGTTCTTGCGCTTTTTCTCTTTCTTCTCTACAGCCCATCCCCCTCTGTGTGCTCGCTCTGACATTCACAATCCAGGACCCCACTGGATTTTACTCCCACCCCTAGATTTGTGCTTTATTGCGATGCTCTCCTTGAAATAGAATGGGAATTATAGCCAAGGTCAGAAGCATTTCAGTGTAATAAAGTGCAGAATGAGTGCTGAAGAAAGAGTGAATGTGAAGTGACGCTCTCACGAATTGCAGGCATGTGAGACTCTTCAGCAAATGAATACTCTTGGAAGCTATTATGATGCAGGACACAGTATAGTTAGAATGGACGGGTAGTGATGGAGAGATGCTGGGATGAGGATGACCTGCCTCTTCAGTTCGTCTGCTTGGTGACCTTCCACTGAGGTTTCACGTCTCAAATGTTTTCTGAAGGGAATAAAATGAATTAACTAGAATTTTGATTCATTCAAAATAATCATTTTAGGTACTAGACAGCCCATGAGAAACAAATAGCAACACACTCATATGCTGAATAATGTTCAAAATCTATTAATAGTACAGAAAATTATTCTTTAATTTATAATATATAGAATTATATACATTCTGTTGCTTCACAGGTCTGAATATGACATTTTAAAAGTATTTTTATTTACTATTATAAATAAATATAAAAAAAATAAAATAAAGAAATAAACTGTAATTTGAAGGATAATTATGACAGGATATTTTCTCTAAATTAGTTTACTCTCTAAAAATATCATAATCACCATCATTATGATTAGTATCATAACCTGTTGGTTGATGTAGAAAACTATCCATGAGAAACAATTTAATCAGTGGACTATTTTAATCAGAATTATTATATACTATTTATAGTATTTAACAATATTTTGAATTAGCTTATTATTGTTGTATTTTTAATATTCAGTTTAGCTTTAGTAATTTTGTTATCAGCTTTTGACATTTCTATTAGTTCTTGTTTTTTATTATTTCAATTTAGCTTTCATTTGTTTTATATTTTAGTTTTACTTCAGCTTAAAATGATTGTATTTCAGTTAATTGCCAAGGCAACCTTTTTATTTTTCTACAATACAATTTAAAAGTGTTATCTATTTGTGCATTAACATCAAAGTCAACTTAAAATGGCACCTGAACCCAATTTTAATTCTGTAATGTGACATATTTACAGGTAAAATTATTTAATAATAATAAAAAAATGGAAGGATTTTATCCATCTGAAAATTATTAGTTGAAAAGTGGTTGTTACCAGATACTTGAACCTGTAAGATGCAGAAGCAGAGGTGAAATTATATTATAAATAAAGAACATTATGGCAAAGCAGAAAGAAGGTGAGGGTACATGGATTTCAGAAAGATTTGATGTGCATGTATCCCCGTACAAGCCGAGCTCTCTGAGATGGAGGATTTTGGCACAGAAATTTGGATGAAGGGGTTTGGAGCAGGAGCCTGAATCCTGACACATCCGTAGATCTGCTCCCCTGTGGACTTCCTGTGATCTGTCTGCCTCTCACCCTTCCCCCAGGGAAGCTTCACTCTCACCCCAGACCATCACATCACCTTCCCAGCCGCCTGTCTCCACCTTCTCATCTCCTCCTCCGCTCTTTTAGTGCGCCTTCGCACCCCCACAAATTGCTTCATCTATTCACCTGACTGCTGATATCTGACATGAGCGGCTGAGAGCTTCTGTGTTCCTGTGAGCCAAAGAAATCCTGCTGCAACATTTCAGCATCACCATCTGCCACGTGTGTTTTATGTGAGCATTACGCCAGCAAACTACTTCAGACGGTTGCAGCAGAAGGTAACGAGGTGCTGCTCCATAAACAATGTGAAAACATACACAGTCCTCTTGGGAAGACTGTACATATGAGGTTGGGTCTTGGAATTCCAGAAAGAAAAAAAAAGTTCTTTATATTATATGCACATTTTATTTTAGAGCTGAGCAATAAAAAGGAAGAGTATTAGTTATTAGTTTTGGAAGTGGTGCTTTATTGAAGTGATGTTAAATTGCATTTTATTTACGAGATGATGTGAATGCAGCAAGTGTAACGTGTTTGGTGGGTTTCATGTGTTTTGGAACATGAGACTTAAGTGGAATTTCATTAGAATGCAGTTTATTTACTGGATTCAATGAAAGAATTGAAAATGTTTTTCCTTTGCAATTTTTTCAAGATTCGCATGCAGACAAAAACATTGTCAAAAGCATCCCTATTTACACAGATCCATGAAAACTGCCTGGTCAATAGTTGCCTATATGTCACCTTGTAGAGCAGGGGTGTCGAACTCAAATCCTGGAGGGCCAGAGCCCCTGCACCATTGTATTCCAACACACATACCATGTAGTTTTTAAATTAGCCTGAAAGACTTGATTAGTTGGATCAGGTGTGTTTTTAATTAGGGTTGAATCTAAACTCTGCAGGGCTCCGGCCCTCCAGTAATTGAGTTTGACACGCCTGTTTTAAAGAAACACTATGTGTCTGTGCACATACCTATAGACTGAACATGTACATGTAATATGCACATGCATGATGTCACCATTTTCACAAATTTGCTTTTTGTGTTTACACAGAGAACAATATCATTTTCAAAGACAAAAGTTTGCATTTTCAGGCCCCCAAAACGGCATTGCTGTGTAGATGAATGACCAAAACGTGGTTAGTTGAAAATGGTCAGTGCAAACGTCCCCTTAATTATTTTAACATCGCAAGTTAAACTAAATGAAAAATAAGAAATGTTGCCTTCACAACTATATGAAATAAAATAGTGGTAAGTTCTTTATTTTATGCAATATAATTTCAGTTATTTTAGAAGCAAGATTTGTGGATTTTATGGTGTTAGTTTGTAGTCAACTATAATAACCTGGTTAACATGACCATGCGTTAGTCAGAACATAGGCTCGGCTGGTTGTGCCCCAGTAGAGCAACTGCCATTGAGATGAATGTGAATGCCAACGAATGGGTCCAACTCCTAAGGAGGCGTTTACTATTTGCACCTGATTGCAACAAAAGTCTCGAGTTTCCCATTAATTACGCTATTTTGGTGGCGCTTCATAATTCAATTCCACATGACTTAAAGGCAGCAAGAGACAAAGAGAGCGCGCAGGAGAAACAACAGTAATGGAGGAGGAGGATCTGTAGCGCGCAACAATGCTCCATTATGCAGCGGCAGAAAATGATCACCTGTGCGCGGGGACGAGGGGCACCTGTCACGCCAGCAGCTGATGGCTCCATTAGCGCCACTGGGACCTGCCTGGACTTCTCAGCTCAGCTTGGCCTTCATCTGTGCACCAATGTACGTGTGTGTGTGTTTGTGTGACAGCCCCACCGCTGGGCCAACCTCCCCGCTTATTATCTGGGATGATGGCTGGTGGAAAAGAGCTCCACCTCACTATCTCTCTCCGTCTCTGCTTCCGAAACGCCACATGCCTTTATTTCAAACTCGTGCACTTTGCCTCTCATTTCCTACTGACATCATAAACTCCCGTTATAGTTTAGCCAGTCATTACCGTATAGCTTATTACGGAAATGTCACCGTGTTTACGGCTGTATCTCTCCGGTCAGAACTGTCGGGAACGCCGCGCGCTCTCTCTCTCTCTCAGAGGAACGGGAGAGGAACTGATGATAGACACTCGAAACGCAAAGCCATGACAACTGGTAGACTTTGCCCAGATGACACCAAGAAAAACAGACAACTGACACAGGGGTGGAGGGACGTAGTTTAGTCTCTTTGTGCTTCATCCCGACGAGAAATGAAGATCTTAATGAGAATGAATGCAGACTGACCTGCATTAATGTGTGTGATTTTCTTTCTTAGTGTTTTTGTCTTGTTTTCCAGTACATATATCAAAACACTCTTAACACAAACGTTACATTTGATAAACTAAATGACATAAGATTAATATTTGTGTTTACAACAAGAAAACTTTAAAAAGAAGAAAATTCCTTAGACATACGTTTTTTTTCTTATTTTTTAAAACAAGACTTAATATCTTTTAAATAATTTTCCTTCTCAAGTCTTCTTAGCAAAATTAAGTGAGTGTGACTTAAAGTATCTGCCAATAGAACAATATGAAACTTAATTCAAAGGAAAACAATGTTATTCATCTATTTCTTTTCTTTTTTTTAAGCATTAAATCACTACATTTTGAATATTTTTATTTAGCAAACAAGATTTATGTAATCTTACGTTATGTAATTTAGTTTCTCCAGTAAATGTAGCTTGATTTAAGAATGTTCAGGTTTATACAAGACAGAAATGCTGAGTAAGAAAATAATTTTTTGCAGTGCATCTGCAGTCAAAACAAAGAAATAAATAGAAAATCGGACGTTGTTTTTTTTTGTATTTGATTGTTTTGTTGTTGTTGTCGTTTTTACTTGTTAGCACATGAACAGTTTTGAGTTCTCAATAAGATGTGATCAATGCCAGTTGGAACAATGTTTTAGACCGTTTGCGTTCCAATTATTCCAATATTTCAATATATTTAGGATTTTAAAGAATTTGCCACATGTTTCAAAGGAAATGTTTACCTGCAGATGGTGTGTAGCTAATCAGCATACATAGTGTTATTTAAAAACATGCAATAATGTTTGCAGTAAACGAACATCAAACTTCATCAGATGTTAGTGCACTAATATGATGTTTAAAATAGAGCACATGTTTTCTGTATGATGAACTTGTTATAGTGTTTCTTACATAGTGGTTTTATTTTTTCAGCTGATTTGGAGAATTTAGCATTACGTCACTTGCTCACCAGTGGATCCTCTGCAGTGAATGGGTGCCGTCAGAACAATAGTCCTTTTAGGCCAGAAGCAGTAATTTAAAGTTATTTAATGATGGAATAGTTTCTTCCAAACACACAGTTTATCACTTCTCCAGACATTAACTGATGGACTCTCATTCTGACGGCACCCATTCACTGCAGAGGATCCATTGGTGAGACAGTGATGTAATGCTAAATTCCTCCAAATCTTATCTGATGAAGATCTCTTTGACATCTTGGATGGAATGAGTGCGAGTACATTTTCAGCAAATTAAATTTTTTAAGTGAACTATTGCAATCCACATTTACAGATTACTTTGAGATTTTATAGCCCAATTCTGTCACATATCTCGAGTGCGGGTGTTAAATCTGTGGAGATCCACTTCAGGTCAGTGGCGTGAGGGCTTGCCAAAATGATCATTGTCCAGCTGCGGTTCACAAAACAGCAAGAGCCTCAAAACCTCATTTCATCTTAGTGTTTCAATGTGGCCACACTGCAGCATCTCTGTTGGAAAAACACACACCAGAAATCTCCATATTTCATTTAATTAATCTCAGGGTAACCCAAAACACAAGCAGATGTTCAGCTAATTTCCAGTAATTACTTCTCTCTTTATATCTGCATCGTGTTTTTGCTAGCTCAAACATGCTTTCTTAATGAAGCTTTCTGTGAGCTGCTGCGCTGGTTATGTGTATTAAATGGACAGTTAGGAGCTAATAGCTCACTTTAACAGGAGGGGTCACGTCATAAAATTACTGTGAAAAGCCGTCAAACACCACACTGACTGCGATTTCAATCAGAAAGGCTTAGTTCCTGCGGACTGCGGTGTTGGAGATTGAACCATTGAAAGTTACAAATCCACAAAACCTGTATCACTTCCAAAAGCAGGAGAATATTAGCTGGAAAGTCAGGCGTGAACACAAATCCATGCATCAGAATTCATAAAAATATAGTAGTATGCTTTGCATTCTCCACATAAGCATGAATTGTCTTTTAGTTTTTATCTTTTAAATCAACTATAAAATCTCACCAAGCAAACTAAACATGTTTATAGCAATCTACCTGAATAACACCACATCCGTTTTAATAGCAGATATTTGAAGGACACTCCATCACCTCTGAGTTCAGAGATCTGCCACAGTAATCCAATGACACACTAGAAATGTATAGAACTTGCAATGCATTTGTGTACCTGCATAGAATATACACTGCTACTGTTATTTATTTGATTATCATTCAGATACTATTACAGTTGTTATTAACATTTAACATAATTAAAGATAGAATATATATTTGTTTTATATATATTTTTTTCTATTTATTTATTGTATTTTATTATGTACATATAGACAGTCAAACCAAAATGTATTCAGACACATTCAACATTTCACAGTTTATTCATTATAGTTTAAATGCTAAAATGGTAAGAAAAATATAACAAGAACTCCGAGATAAACTGTGTCAGAACAACTTCATCTTGATAATGTCAGATAACACTTAAGCAAAGCATGGTCAGGTCAAAGTGACTGAATAATTATTTTGTTCCAAATTATTGTCAACTTTACTAGTAGTGCACTGTATAAAGAATTTTTGGATATAATGTGTCACAGTTTAATTTATTTTGTTATGCTCACTTATGTAAATTAACTATAGTGCCCTGCACCCACTAGTAATTTTTAATTATTATTATTATTATTATTTTATTATAGAATAATATTTGGTTTGACTGTGTGTATGTATGTATGTATGTATGTATATATATATATATATATATATATATATATATATATATATATATATATATACACACACACACTCCCTCTTTCTCTTTCTCTCACTCTATATGTCATTTCAGGTGGCATTTATTTTATTTCATGTAATGAAAATGAAAGGCAATAAAAATATTATTATTATTATATTGCCAATTAATATATCTGTTTTTCAATTGAACATATAAAAGATATATATATAGCAAATTTGCTGCTCAAGAAACATTTCTGATTATTACCAATGTTGTGCTGTGAAATATTTTTGTGGAAACTGTGATACTTTTTATATTTCAGGATTCTTTGATGAATAGAAAAAAAAAAAAAACAGCATTTATTTGAAGTATATCCTTTTTTTATTATAAATGTATTTTGATAAATGTCTTTATTATAAATGTCACTTTTGTAAGTGTAATGTGTCCTAGCTTAATAAAAGTATTTGTATTTAACAATAATAATAAAAAGATTCTCGCTGACCTCAAACAGTAGTGCACTGTATATAGAAAGATGATGCATCTAAACCACGAAACAACAAGAAAAGGCCTTCATTTCAACATGCTCCAGTTTGTGCATAAAGGAGATTAAATTGAGATGTTAAATGTGTGCCGGTGTGTGTATGTGTTTGTGCTTGTGTATATGTGTCAGTGTGTTTTTCACCTGGGAACCCGCTCTGCAAGTTTACTACAACACACACACACACACACACACCTGCTTGACTGCCTGTCATCGAACAGGTGGAGTGGAACATAAGGTGTTCATTGTCTCAGTGGCTCACACCTCACTTCAGAAGCCCAAGCAGGGAAACAAACTGCAAAATAATCAGCAGAGACGAAACACTCAAGCTGAAAACACAAAGACAAGTGGTGACTTTTAGTTCGCCAGAGCTGACCGTGCTGCCTGCGCTAATGCTGTCATTACACAGTTGGTATAGTGTGTGTGTGTGTGTGTGTGTCTGTGTGATTTGGAGAATGGTTGAGAACAATAGAAGCAAAACGGCCCCCTGCCAATGAGACACAAAGTGTTTTGATGTGCGTTCAGCTCCTCGTCACAGAAATTGCTTGTCTGTCAGGTTAATGTGTGCGTTTCTGCGCTTGTGCTGTTCTGTAGTGATAGGAAGACTGTGATTGGCTGAAATGCTTTATTTTAAACCAATCACCTGAGCCATAAAAGTCATGTGACTCACTGGATTAGAATTAAAGGAGACAGAGAAAATAATATTTCTTGCACATTTAGCAACACAAAAATAAGGAGGAAAACATAAATTGTAAACAATTCCACTATAATAGTTAGCATTTTGGGTATATTTATGTTGCTTGCAACACAACTTATTTCTTTAAAATATGTTGCAACTTTTACATGGCTGTATATGGCAAAATGCTTTATTTGAAGCTTTATAAATTGAAAAAGGGTTTAGAAACTGCTAGCGAATTTCACAAATACAAAGAAACAGAAAATAAAACATTAAATTAAATGTGAAATTTTGATATAGAAAAACTAAAATAGCTTTTTTACTTGTAAAATGTACTCCAGTGATCTTTATTTACATCTTCAAAAAATACTTTTTACAGTGTATAAAAAAACCAAACAAATTAGTTTCAGTATATATATATATATATATATATATATATATATATAATTTATATAATTATAGTATATATATAATTTATATAATTATAGTATATATATATATAATTTTTTTTTCAGTTTAGAATGCTTGAACACTTTACTTGATGCTTTTATACATAATGTATTATAAATGAATCTTTAATATATTAATTATGCCTCGTAATGCATCTTATAATGCATTGTGTGATCTCATTATTAATTTTAATCACAGTTATAATAATAATAGTTATCTATTCACTATTGCACCTTTAGAGTATAATGTTTTAAAAACACACATCAAACAACCAATTTCACATGTAACAAGGAATCTACAAATAATACACTGCATTTTAACTTTGGTTACAATTATTCATGAAAATACATAATGAATAACAAAGTACATTATAAAAACCTTGATAATGCATTATACATAAAGGCTTCAAGTAAAGTGTTAGCAGTGCTTTTTTGCCCACATAATAATGTACTTATGGCATCTATAGCAGGCACTTGCTGCGAATATAACCAGCCAATCTTTCATCTATTAAAATGGCACTGAATTCATCCCAATTATTCAATGCCTTCCAAATGGTTCAAGTTTATTACAGGAACGTCTATAGGTCCGTTTTAGAGTTTTATACACACCAAAGTACAGTTAGCTAAAGGTCAACTATCTAGAGCTTCATTTAAACAAGCCAGATCTGGTTTATTTTACATAATAGGGTATAATAACATTCAATATGCATGTAAAAAATGTAAATGGTGTTTAAAACTGTGTAAGATGGTTTTTATAAATTAAAATGGGAAGTCGTGGCCTAATGGTTAGAGAGTCGGACTCCCAATCGAAAGGTTGTGAGTTCGAGTCCCGGGCTGGCAGGAATTGTGGGTGGGGGGAGTGCATGTACAGTTCTCTCTCCACCTTCAATACCACGACTTAGGTGCCCTTGAGCAAGGCATCGAACCCCCAACTGCTCCCTGGGCGCCGCAGCATAAATGGCTGCCCACTGCTCCGGGTGTGTGCTCACAGTGTGTGTGTGTGTTCACTGCTCTGTGTGTGTGCATTTCGGATGGGTTAAATGCAGAGCACAAATTCTGAGTATGGGTCACCATACTTGGCTGAATGTCACGTCACAAAATAATGCTGATATAAAAAATGAAAATCAGCAACTAACTTAATTTTTTTAAGCATTCAAACTAAAACTGAAACTGAAAAAATGAAAGCTAAATAGAAAAAAATGACAAAAGCACATAAAGAAATTATTAAAACCTAAATAAAAATTAAAAATGTAAAACTAAAAGATATTCAAAATGAAATAATTGTGCCACTAGTGACAAGAACACTCTTTTCAGATAATTTTGTATTATATACAGTATATTTATAAATATCCTTATTATATATTTTACATATATAAATTTGCACTAAATATCCAAATTTAAGCCTTACATTATTTACCACGATGTCATTCTGAGAAGCAATTAAAAGGAAACATTACAGAACAGAGCAGAAATGAATATTAGAATATCAGTCATATCCCTAATTACCTGCTCTGTCAAGGTATTTCGGTATTTCACTGATCACAGACATTAATTATATCTCCTTTAAATACAATAAAAAGTAATGGGGGCCCTCTGGTAAAATGCTCCTGAATTCACAATGCCTAAATGAAGTTATCAGTTTTATTAATGGTCTCTATTCTTCTTCATCTATTATGAATCTTACAAGAGATCTATTTTACTGAGTGGTCAGGTTGCCAGAGAGCGGTCCTACGTTATCGAGGGCAATTTCGAAATTAAATAGAGAGCTGGTCTTTTTTCGTGTGAAAATGAGAGCGGAGGAATGATACTTAAATCAGGAACGTCGTGAGGAACCGGCCCTTGTTAGGTAGCGTAATAGATGGGCCCCATTCATCACCTGAGTGTGTCTATGTAAAGAATGAAGCCAGGGCTGGAGACTGACGGCTTTAATTACTATTCAATTATAAAAGCCTGGCCTATAAATAAAAATAAAAGGGGGTATTCATGAGGCATTTATAGAAATCCACTTGGGATGTGAAGGAAGGGCATTTTTGTGAGATAAATAAATCAGAGAGTGTGCGGCTAGTCTCTCTGGAGTTACACAATGGGGCTTTATAGAGGAGAAAATAGAGGAGATTTTACACGAGAGAAAGAGAGAGAGAAATTAGGGCCTAATTTTAATATGAACTTCAGTAAAGACTCCTGTCAGTAAAAGTTAAAAATCAAGACAGACTGATTTTTCATGCTCTAAACACCACCACTCACGTTGCCTTTTAAGAAAAAACTAAATAAAAATGTATAGCCTGAATACACTTTAAGTCGCTTTGGATAAAAGTGTCTGCTAAATGTAAATTTAAATGTAAATGTAAGAAGTTTGAATTTTATGTATCATTCTTGAAAGTCAATTTCAGGAGGCGTATCAATGAGCTCACGGCTAATTTTTATCCAAGAAGGTGAATTGTAAATATATTTCTGTTTTATTCAGTAATGAAGTGCTAAAAATAGTTCCAATTAATCAAAAATGATTTATATAATTCATATATTTTCATATGTATTCATCAACTACTAACTGATCACAGGGTTGTTATAGTTAACTAAAACCATAAAAAAACATTTTTGGCATTTGACAACTGTTAACTGAAATAAAATCAAATACAAAAATCTTAAACTTATTTTATTTAAGCTAGTTGCCAATGCAACATTCAGTTGAAATACATTGAGAAAAATATATACACAAAAATAAACCTAATAAAAATGACAAAAAAAACTAAATTACTAAAATATTAACTAAAATTAAAATGGAAATTATATGAACTAAAAATGAATTCATATTAATAATTAATAAAAACTGTAATAGCATCTCAGTGATACTAAAATATGTTTAAGAATTATACAATGTTTTAAACTGTTGTTTTAAATTACTAATAATATATAATATAATATAATATAATATAATATAATATAATATAATATAATATAATATAATATAATATAATATAATATAATATAATATAATATAATATAATATAATATAATATAATATAATATAATATAATATAAAACACAAATTTTTGAGCAGGGGCTTTAAAATGAGACGGAAACGGTCATTTGTGACCAGTATGGAAATTCTTGCCTATTTTCCTAACAAAGTGTTCACATGACTGTCAACCGTCTGTTCTGTGAAGAACATCATCTCTACAGCAAATGAAGATGGCACTTTAATGAGTTTCCTTAAACAGATAATTGCTTGAATTAGTTTAAAATATATACCTATATATTTATATATATACCTATATATATATATAATATACAATAAACTAAAATAGAAAACAGTTATTTAAAATAATACTAATATTTCACAATATTAATCCAGGTCAGTTAATTGTCCAGCATTAATCCCCCTTCCTCACACTGACATTTATGAAAACTTAATGTACAGCAATTGTTCCTATGTGTGACATTTTCATTTGTTTTTAAAGTCGAGATGTTAGGACATCACTCGCCTGTCCAGAGATGAAAAATACAACGCGACAGTGGATTCAAATCTTGAGAGCGCAGCTACTTTAGATGAAAGAGTGTGATGGGCCTTTCATCTCTAGAGAAAAGGTCACAAATTCCCTGGTGCAATGTATCACATGCTGATAGATGTTTTAGATATAAGAACTTGCAAAGACCTTGTTTAAATTTCCAGGTTAACGGTGCATCTGTGGCCAAATTGTCTCTGAAGCCTGGAGATGGGGACGAGGGCCCGAGTGCCCGAGGGCCCGAGAGCCCGAGGGCTTCAAACAGCAGTCGTTTCGGCCCCAAAGTTTCCTCATTGCCCAGGGGAGAAGGGGATCGAAAGATCGAGAGAGGGAGAGAGAGAGAGAGAGAGAGAGAGAGAGAGAGAGAAAGAGAGAGTGAGTTAAATTTGCCAACCATAGAGAAATCCCCCTCGTGGGGAACTTGAGGAAGCTGACATTTTAGATCAAAGGGTCAATTGTTAAATTAATGAACTTAAAGGGCACTTTAGATTTTTTTTTTTTTTACAGATCTGAGGCCTCATTTATCACAAACTACCCATACTTATACTACATCAAATCATCTTAAGATTTAAGACATTTTAACACTGATAGCCATGCCAATAATTCCTTTTTTTTTTTTTTTTGCCATTTTATACAGTTTTTCTAGGTGAAAATCAGCATAATTAATTTTTGTACATGGTCTTATGTGTTAAACGAGACTGAGTCAATGTGGAATAGATTACACCAGTCCTATTTTAGTATCATAAATATTCTATGATAGTTTGGGGTAATTTTGAAATATATCTTATTTTTAATATTTCATTTTAATATTAGTAATATTTTAGTACTTTTGTGTGTTTTTTGTCATTTTTAATATGTCTATATAGTTTTTATTATGTTTTAGATTTTAGTTTTTAAGTTATGCAGCTACATAGAAACACTTTATGTTCTGTTTTCATGTATTTTTTTACATACAGTTTTTCATTTTGTTTTATTTCAGTTAATGAGGTTTGAGATTAATTTGTTTTAGTGTATAATAAGTTGTGTGTGTGTGTGTGTATGTGTGTGTGTGTGAGTGTGTGTGTGTATGGTTTTAGTTTTAGTTGACAATAATAACCCTGGATTATACCCCAATAAAAATGTCAATTGTAATTGTCCAGCATTATTCTCCCCTTCCTCAGAAGTTATCTTTATTTTCATTTTTATTTTAGTTGCATTTTATGCACCAATTTTAGGGGAAAATGAGTGAGCAAATATGAAAGTGAATATACCACAATGAAAATGGGGTAAAGAAACTACTGAAAAATTATTAGAATTTCTGTCAGTCCAAAATTATACAAAATGAACAACTAGTGCCGCAAAAATTTTTTTTAAAGTATCTTTCAAAGATTTGATGCTATAACCATGGAAAACTTGGTTTTACTTGTGTCCTAGAAGTTGTAAAGTCAGCCAATCAGAGTAGAACTGACATTTTTTGTTGTTGTTGTTGAACACACAGACTAACCATTTACTCACCTGTCAATCACTTCACGTGTGCATGTAGGTGCACATAATGCAAATCCAGCCTGACTGGAGTGAGCAGGTGTGACCTTAAGCTTGATGCATGAATTCACGGTGCATTCCCAGCATTCCCAGCAGAGGCACAGGGATTACGGACTCCTATCTCTCAAGGACACACTCGCTCAGGTGAGCTGTAGGGTATCACTTCCTGTGCTGTCCTACGGTTCCCATAATCCACTGTGTGCCTAATTTAATCCCATACAGCCCCCACTCACCTCCCACGACCCATGAAAATCCCATGGTTTTACCTTAGTGTGCTGTGACGGGACATAAGAAGACCATACCCCACGAAATCCTGCTGCAACACACTCACATACACATATACACACATTAAGCTGGAATTATTCATATGTGTGTTAATATGATTTGCTTGAAATGCTTTGGGGTGTTTATATATCGTATAGTGTAATATCAGGGGTTTCCATTAAAGAGAGAAATCAATCTATAAATTTCATGATCCTTTCTGAACAAATGTAATGTCTGATGTTTGCACTCGTGCATACCAGTACCATTACAACAAGCTTCATGAATAAACATAACATCTGATGTGTTGTATGCGTATATACCAACGTACCATTGTGTCACATATGCAAATATAGTCTTAAATACAGCTATTTCATTGGATGATGTGCATGTTGTCGCATTAACATAGACAAACAGTGCACGTTGACACAGTCAGATTTCTGTTTAAAGACTTTGGCCCCATCAGCCTTCCATACACATCTGGTTTTACACCAACATGCTTTTACTGTGAGAGTGTGGTAAAACACAACATTATCCTCCTCAATAGATTACACACAAACACCAACGCATATTTTCTGTCTGTCAGAGGTTCAGGTTTCATCATATTACGCTCTGTGTGTTCTGACGGCACACTTATGATTGATATACATGGTCTGGTTCATGTTGTCTAGTTCGAGCTTTATTTAATCCAATGATTAGTTTAAAAGCCTTCAGATTGTGTGAGAAACAGATTACAGAGAACGGACACTGATTTGCACAGGAGAGCATAAAAGGTTAAGGCATGCATAATTGAAATGTGAGATGTGAAAATCTTGAGAATGTGAAAGTTCAAAAGGTGGCCTTCAAAGCCCTCATATGGAAATACTTTTTCCCAAAAGAGCAAACAGTGGTGACTGGGTAAAATGTGAAGCATATTGTTTGGTCAGTGCTTTCTGTTCTTCCCACATTATGACCAGTTGCATTTGTTTGATTCTCTCACTCATATCGTATGCTTTTTAAAATCATTGTACTTTTTCCCTGAGGTGCGCTTATATTTGTGCGCTTATGTTAGTCAAGGTTTTTGTGCTAAAAACGGTTCATAGTTTAGTTTCCCATTTTCCAACTTCTCCCGATATGAAATGGCATTCACAATCCATTTTACTTCCAGAATTTGACATTTCCAAACAAAACAGGATTATCAAAAAACAAGATGGAACTTGATTTATTCCATCAGGAACTGATTGGATGGTGAATAGACATAAATGGATAAAAAGCCCCTCAAAACTCTAATACTGATTTCAAGGGGTAATTAAATAAAATAGTATAAGATAAAAACAAAATATCATATCCCAAAAACAAATTTTGGGATATGATCTTATGAACAGTTTCCAGCAAACATCAATGGTCTGAAGGATCAACTATGCTATTTTTTCACCTCTTCCTTCCTACTGAATATCTTCTTAAACCTCACTCAAGGATCATTTCCAAAAAAAATCTTTCCTTCCATTTCCCTTCCATATTCTTGTCAAAGCACAGCCAGCTGGTGAAGCTCCAACGATATAAAACATTGAGTCTTTGCCTTATTTTGGAATACAACAGTTCTTAGATCAACCCTAATTCAAACCTAATTAGACCTAATTCAGAACCTACTGAATTCTGTGTATTTTAAAATATAATTATGTTGCTAATTTACAGAAGCAGTTCTATAAAACGGTTCAGCATTTCATATGCTCTTAACCTTATTTATCAGAACTTGATAATATACACAAATGATGCAAGAAAAGGATGGAAATAAACAGTTTAATCTAACCATAAAGTTACTTTTGTGTTGTTTGATAAGACAGGATAGAGTGAAGAGTGACACAAACCAAGTAAAACCACAAAATGTCACAGTAAATTGCCTAATCCATTGCTTATAATCACTTGTACAGCCGTTTTCCCTCCAAAATCGTGTCACTTCCTGGGCAGTGATGTCATTGAGGGAGTGTTTGTTAAAGGGATTTGTTAAATACTAACAGGATGCCAAGGAAATCAGCTCAAAGTTTTATGTGAAACAACTAAATGAATAAACAGCTGGAATGTTGTTGTTTAAAAAAAAAAAAAAAACTGAAACATCTCAAATCAAAGTGATTTACAATTCACTTATATGTTTACTTAATTGTGATATTGAAATAAAAAAAAGTGAGTGTAATGTTTTATCCAGTATATTAAGACATTTAATGGGGGACGTGATATATTATGTGACCCTGGAATACTTTCTGAGGAGTTTTCTGTGGATGTGTGTCTGAAAGCAGGAGGTTGTGGTGTTCCTGGCTGCAGTCGTTCATTGTTTCAGCGATTCTGCTTCCTGTTTAGGCTGTGAGGGCTTCTGTCTGGCCCGACTGGCTCTGCTGTAATTGTAGGGTGTTTGGGTCTGGTTGTCTTGTGATAAAGGATCAAAGTTGACCACTGCCCAGCACTAAACTCCTGTGTTAGCAACACATGTCAACAGACGACATTTACAACCAGCGTTTCCTCCCCAGGAGGAAGTGTACAGTGCTCTGCTGCCGTTACAATAGATACCGTATCTCTTTATCCGGCTGTTCAGAGCACTGGTCGATGAGTTAAAGAAAAGGAACTGCCATCAATGGCTCACAAGCAATGAAAGGTATAAAAGGAACATGTTTAATGCTTTATAGATGCATTCATTTTAAAGTGCATTTTAAAATATCAGTGAGTATATGCTCAGAATGGATTTCTATGTCTGTGTCAGTGTCATTGATTGGACAAACGCAGCACACAGCCTGTTTACATAAAGGCTCTATCCTTGTATATAATGTACTATCAGGTTTTTCCTGAATGGACTTTTCGGACAATACAGTTAGGCATGAAACCGTTTTGCTCCAAATGAAGTGGTTTTTCAAATTTATTTTCCCTTCAAAGCAGCAACAATTTTCCCATGACAGTTTAAAAACATGTGAATAAGAGGGAGCTGTAACATTATAACACAGTATCGATGCCAAAGTCTATAGAATAACCAAGATGTGTCACTCGTATAGTTTTGAGTAGGAAAAAATACAACTCTCAATATGGTCGCTCTGTCTAAGGAAGCCCCGCCTTCTGAATAAAAGAGCCAATTGCTAATCGGTAAAGTCTTCATGTCAATGCAACTGCTGTCAGAAGTTGCATCCGAAATCGCATACTTGCCAACTCTAAAGTATGTGAAAACAGTATGTGTGCAAGTAATATGTCTGAATTCACAGTATTTAAAAAACAGTAGGTGAGAAGTACCCGGATGACCTATTACTTCCAGGGTGATTCTGAAGCGCGCATACGATGGACACTTTACCATCCAATGAGGCCACAGGAGAGAATTCATGAATGGGAGGGAAGCAATGCCAGAGATTGTCTTACTATAGAGTTGAGAGAGTCTGTATTACTTACTATTGGAGAAAGCGTAACGGTTAACGTAGATCCAGTGTGCCTTAATAACCAATCACATTACAGCCTTTATGTCATTGAATTCACTGTTAATTCAGTGTAGTGAAGCCTCTCCTCTATTGACATTAATAAAGAAAAAGGCCTTTGGTCTCCTTTCCAACGTACTGACAAAGTGGAAGCATAACCCATTATGCTTTTTTGGCTAAAGGTTGCAAGCATATAAATGTATAGATGCCCCATTCGACGGCTTCAAGCGGGTAGATGCGGCCGCCATCTTGGAAAGATCAACTTGACGTCATTCACCATACTCTAGGTTCTCACAGAGCGGTTGAGCCGTTCTGTGCAGGATTGTGGCAACTTTCGAAAAATTCTGTGATTACTATGGTGAATGACGTCTAGTTGAACGTGTATGTATACAATATGGCGGACAGCTTATGTATAGCGGCCCATAGAAACAGTCGCTAATGCTTACAGTCGCTAATGAGGCATCTAAGTATATATATCTATGGTTGCAAGTTTGTAACGGTCACATGACAGTAGCAACATATCAGATGTAGTACATCACGTTTCATTCATATCACCCTCATTCATACCATATAGAACATACTTTTTTATCAGTCAGGTAGTAAATTCAAATTCAAATGAAGTACCTACTCAGACAGTACACGATGTTGGATGCACAGGCGTTTGCTATATAAACAGTTAGCATTCTGAGACACAAGCAGGACGTTATTTGAGCAAAAGAAACATTTATGTGTTACATTTCATTGTGGATTTCAAATATGAAATTTAATTGTAAGCTTTGCAAACAGTTTTGGAGAATTTGATGTTTCCCCATTCAAAGAGATAGGAGGTGCACTTGCATGCCCGAGAGGCATTACAAAGATGGCTGCAGAGTGACATGACTTGTCTTAAAGGGACTTTGATTGATACACACTGTACACATTTGGACATCCAAGATGTCTGTTAAAGATAGTTTCATCTGGAAAGCATCTGCTGTGTACAAACATCTGATAGACATCTTAAAGACATTTTCTAAATGTCTATTTGACATCTAATAGGAAACTTCCTATAGACATATTGCAGATGAGTAAACATACATCTTGCAGATGTAAATGTAAGTAAATGATGTAAGTGTGCTATCAGGGCTACCAGTGGATAAAAGTGGGGTTTAGAACTAACAAGTTTAGCACAATGTGAAAAGCCGCTGTTCCACATATTATTTTAAACCATAAAGTATGCAGTAAGTTAATATTCTACTCTAAACATTAGCAAACATTGATGTCAGTGCTAGTTTTTCAGTGCATGAGTCTTCTGAAGCGCCTCATCCTGTGTCCACAGTCAGTGCTGTGATGTGCCAGGCCTGAAGTCACAGAAAAGCTTGAATTTGTCACTGTCTTCACTCAAGCACTTGGATATCTTCCCCCGAACCCCTCGGCCTCCTGTTCCACACCGCTTTGGCAGGAACAGATCTCCTCACAGGCCTGAAAATGCTTCATGGGAATTATGGCTGAGGCTATTACAGTTTGTTCTTCCAAATGTACTGAGGGGCTGATGGTCTGGGCAAAGTGCTCCATCTTGGATTGACTGTGCATCTGTGCTCTCAGTAACAAAATGAGAGTGAAAAGTGTTGGTCAGCACGGGTCTTCGTCCCATCTGTCCGTTCCTCTGATGAAGAGAGGTGGAAAAACTGCGAAACTGTGGAGAAGAATCATATGCATTCTTTTAAAACATTAATTTCTTAGTTTCAAGTTAAAAGGGGCAGAGTGTTTTTTCTTTTCCTGCACTGAAATAATACAATTAAAAAACTACCGGGCAGAGGTGACTAGAACATATAAACTCTGGTGCTTTCTTTAAACAGTAAGTAGGGAGGCCACAAAAAAAAAGACACTTTGTAGGATTAACTGATTCCGTGTGTTGAGTATAATATGGAATATTGGGAGAAAATGAAGTGATACCCGACTCTAAATGTGAAACTAAAACCACCGGGTTTTAGCAAGTCTTAATGAGTGAGTCATTGATTCATCCATTAAACTGATTTGTTCAAAATGGCTGATTTATTCAGGAATTAAGCACAAGACTGTCCCTGCGTCCCAATGTTCATACTATCAATCCTAAATGTGAATAAAAATATGTGATAAAATAAGTGTGTCCCACAGCATAGTATGTTGAAAAATGTATGCCAAAAGTCCCCAGATGGTCTACTATTTACTACAGGTAGATTTTTGAGGTGTGGATCCGTGCACACTCTAATATTGTGCGTGTGTGCAAGTCTTATCTCATTCCACTGAAGCAAAACAATTTCGGTCAAAAGTGACTGAAGAGGTCCAGTGGGTTAAGGGCATTTACTCAGGTTTCTGCATATCGTAAATTTAGCAAAATGTGACAAATGTAATTTACAGTGTGAAGCTGCCCACCTTAACAGTGTGAGAATGAGTTTTTCCTGCAGTATTTAACGTCGTTCAGTCCTTGACATCTCAATGGTTTTGAGCTCTTGGCTGGTAATTCCTGGAAGTTCTCCATTAAAAGCAATCAAGTGTGTGAGAGGATCTGTTTTCATGTAACTGTGGTCTACCTTATCGTTCTGCTTCAAGTATGAAGGAGCAACTCAAGTGTCATAATCTTCCACTGCAGCATGTTTGTCCACTTCCTGTTTAGACAAGGAAGCATCTTTGTAGAACTGGCATCTGGAAATTAGCAAACTGTAAATCCTAAAGCTAATCTAACCCAAAAGCACAGAAGCTCAAGCCAAAGGAGGGATTGCTGGAGAAACTTTAAAGATACTTGAAGACTTTACTTAAACCTGAGAGCATTTTCTCATTATTTACACTAACCTTTTGTTTTCCAAATCTAGGGAGTTGCTTCCATTTTAAGCAGATTTTCAATGTGAAGGATTTCCCAAAATGCAGACGGCACAATTATGCCTTATTCTTAATCCCAGAATGCATTACAAGTTTGGTGAAGAAATACACGCAAAATGGTGTACAAGTAAAAAAAAAATGTTTCAGAAATTATACTGTAAATTATAAAACATATTTATAAAAAAAACCCGTCATGTAAAAAGTGTCATGCACACAAATGACTCAATGATTTGCTTCCTCTCAAAAAACTAATTTTAATTAAAACAAAAATGTTGAATCATTAACAAGTTTATAAAACAGCGATTTAGTTACATAAATAAATTGATATCGGTGTATCAAATCTTAAATTCAACTTCATGAGAATGTTGACACGGGTGAAGAAAGTACAATCGTTTACCTTTCATAATAAATAAAATGAAGAAAAATTATATTTCTGTTTCTAAACGAACAAAAAAAGAAAGAGCTACAGACATACCTCAAAAGAAGGGGACACTCAATATTTTTGCACAAAAAAAAACATAGGAAAACTGCTTTTTAAAGCACAGAATACAGAACCATTCAGCTAAAATTAAAGACAGTAAAGTTGTAACCAAAGTCGGTTGGCTTTCATTTTTAACGAACAAGTTTGGTAGTTAGAACTCCAGTTTGGTTATTTTAAAGCATTAAGACAAGGCAAGAAAGAAGGCTGTTTTCGTTTCGTTGAGGAATCCTATAGGAACGACAAAAAGGATAAAAATGAAAAAAAAGCAAAAAAAAAAAAGCAAAGCATTTAAAAAAACGTTTGAACAGTCAGACCTACACAGCAACTTTCTGTCTTGCACAAAAGTTAAGATGTCAGCAGATAGGCATGTAAATGTTATTGTGCATAAAAATGGAGCTTTGTTGTGACTTGATTATTGTGGAAAGAAACAGGAGCGTCAGGCCAATCGCTCGGCATATTTGTGTTAACATCGATACTGTTGGATCTACATTTCTAGGCATTTTTTTGAGGCACGTGGGCCTGCGTTTCTTGCATTCCCAATTCTTAATGCTAAGGCTTGCTGCTCTGGTTCACTGGGTGTCTGTCCTAACCACTGGTGCCCTGTGCAGTTGCGTCTACGCCAACTAATCCCGGACCACTCGGATTGTGCATCGGAGGTGGCTCTGCATAAATACCCAGCACACAGGTTCACTGCCCGAATCAAGCCCCGACAGCACGGCTGTGTTCGGAATAACACGCTAGCGTACTGTTACTGCAGCTGCAGTGTGTGGTATGGATACTGTGCAATGCACTTTAAATGCGATTAAATGTGACCCTGGACCACAAAAGTGTACATACATGTCTTAAGTGTACATTTTTCTAAATTGAGAGTTATACATCATCTGAAAGCTGAATAAATAAGCTTTCCATTGATATATTGTGTGTGTGTGTGTGTATGTGTGTGTGTATATATATATATATATATATATATATATATATATATATATATAGTATATATTATAAGACAGTATTTGCCTGAGGTACAGCTATTTGAAAATCTGAAATCTGACGGCGTAAACAAATCTAAATACCAAGAAAATCATCTTTAAAGTTTTCAAAATGAAGTTCTTAGCAAAGCATGTTACTAATCAAAAATTAAGTTCTGATATATTTATGGTAGGAAATTTACAAAATATCTTCATGGAACATGATCTTGACTTAATATCCTAATGATTTTTGGCATAAAAGAAAAAACGATAATTTTGACCCATACAGTGTTTTTTTTGGCTATTGCAAAAAAATATACACCAGCTACTTAAGACTGGTTTTGTGGTCCAGGGTCACAAATGTGAAAAACACCCAGTCTCATATCTAAGATGAACTGAATTAAAGTCATGAAATCACGTGAAAGATTAATTGTGGAATAATGCCTACCGTTTCGCATACGCTAGCCTTCCATTCCGAACACAGCCTGAGGCTCGCGTTTAGTCCCTCTGATATGTTTTGTTTCAAACCAAGGTACTGCAGCTTCAAGTATTTTGCATTACATAGAATATTCTTTTTATAAATTAGTTAACGTATACATTTTTTCAATATTCAGACATATACTATCATATATACAGTACAATAAAATGCTCTCATTCTTTCATGAAGATTTTTTTCTTCTTTTTTTTTCCTTTTTTTCAAAAGAGAATCCCTGAGATGTATGTCGACAGTCGCTAAATTTCCACAAGCGCAAGCACAATGGGGTTGAAGACTTTGTGTGTGTGTGTGTGTGCGCGCGAGACATGCTTTTGGACGAAACAGCACTGCAAAGCCACGCAATTAGCCTGGTGAACTGAAAATTAAACAAAAAATGGAGACACTTTTTAGTTTTTCTCGTTTCTAACACTTCTTTAGTACATTGGTAACGTGTGACTGGTTCAGGAAGGAGTAAAGCTGAAGCCGTACGAGGTACTTGTCACGTAGGATGGAGGTGTTGTTTGGTTTAAAGCCATATTTCTTCTTCACTTTGAGGCTGTGAATGTTTAACAGAGAGATCTGGAGTGCTGTGTGGACTTTTCGTCACTGGACAACATATACTCAGTGTAAACCGAAACATTGTGACATACTCTCACACGCTTTCACACAAATAAAGGGGAAACGCACAAACTTCCACAACATGACAACGTGCCACTTTTTTTTTCGTTTTTTTTTTTTTTTTTTTTTTTTACGCAAACGTAAGTCTATACACATAATACCGGTGTGGTTTGTATTGTTTTTGTCATTTCTTTTCTGACATAAAAAGCATACAAAGGCAGACTAACCGAAGCGCTCACGCACGAGCATCATGAGTTTCTTTTTGCCTTTGTATATCTGTTTCAGGTTGTCTATGAACTGTGTGAATTGAATGTGTCCGTCGTGCGCCATGAGGAAAGTCTCTCTGGCTTTGCTGAGGAACTCGATGAACTCGCTGTAGTGTCGCGGGCTGATGTGCGTGAGCCGCGAGTGTGTCGTGTTGATGTAGGCCCCGATCGTAGCGTCTAAGAGCTGTCTTAGCGGGGCTTTGTCCAACGACATCAACTTCCCAGAGTTCCTACGGCTGTGCAGGGCCACCATGCCAGGCGTGGTCAGCGTGCAACGCCGCAATATGTCCGACAGCACGGTGGCGCACTTAACGCTCTTCACCACCAGCGGGATGATGGCAGCCAGCTCGTTCTTTCCCAGCGAGTGGCTGAGCGCACAAGCCCAAAGCACGTCGTTGATGGCGGGATGCGTGTCCTGGTTGTAGCTCAGGTTCAAATGCACCATCGCGAGCGTGGCCAGTTTGTAAGCGCGCATCGGGTAGCCGCGATGCTCCATGTAGCGCGCAATGGTGAACAGTTGCGTATAGCTCATGCCCGTGGTGGCCGTGTCCAGCACGATCTGGTAGGCCGTCTCGAAGGCGATGTGGTCCTTCTCGCAGAGTGTGAGGGCTGAGAGAGCGCAGTTCTGAGGGTCCTTCATGGCGCACTGCAGGGCTAACGTCCGTGCGCTGCTCGCCAGGTTCTCCTGCTGATGGCAGTCCAGATGCAGCCGGACGATGGTGCTGTTGGACATGACCGTGGTGGCCACGATGCTTGTGGCTTCGGTGGGCGTAAAGAGGGTGAACCAGCTCTGCATGATGCTGTCCAGTGCGTAGACCCCTGCAGACACATGAGGAAGCAGATTATCACTCAACTTCCACAAAACAAATCTGTCCCCGTTTACGGTCTTTATACATGTTCGAACTGTGCTCAATTTGTTAGAGCACATCAATTTCATCAAAAAGTCATAAATTATATTCATACACAAAATCTCATATTAATTAATTTGCCATTTCTAAATGATTTTGATTAATTTAAATAACGACAATTTAAATATATAATTTATTAATTTAATTGACAGTATATAAATGATAATGATAATAAAGAAATTTAAGTAATTTTTTATAAATTATATTATTTTTACAATATTTTTGATTTTTAATATATGTATATATTTGACTTTTAAATACATTTTATAATGTTTCTTATTAATATTAAATTAAATTAATATTAATGCATCCATGATGATTTTTTATTATACATTTTTTATTATAATTTTTGCAAAGGCTGTGGAACAATTATTATTTCATGGTTTAATTTAAGTAATTACATTATACTTATAACTATTGAACATTGTTTTTTAAATCAAAAGGTAACTGCTGCAATTTGGTAAAATAAATAAATCACTAATGGCATGTATTATGAATATTTTACTTCGTTTTACTACCATACCGTGGTAAAATCAGTAAGTTGCAGTCTTGATTAGCTGCTTTTTTTATAACTAGCCAAAACCTGACAATAGTGATAGTTGAAGGCTAAAACTTACAAACTTATTAATACACTGAATTATTTATTGTAAAGTCATTTTTAATTTAAAATTTCAATTGCTGCAATTTTACTTAAGCAACAAGTCACTCATGGCTGTTTATTAGGTTATTCATCCCAGTTTGGCTACCATACCATGGTAAAATCATTGTAACAGCCTTGATTGCCTAAATGAGTTTTTGTAACTAGCGTCTGGTAACCGTGAAAGCTGAAGGCTCAAACTTACCAACTTCTGTTGCACATGTGACTAGCCATCGTACCATCTCTCGCCGCCGCCAGTTCAGCGTTGAAAGTGTCATACGCATTACCTACGATTTATTCATAAAGAAAACATAAGGAAATGGGCAAAGACAGGTAAAGTTGAGATCACAGTGTGCTGATGGATGAAGAGGTGGATGAATACCTGAAGACCCAGCTCCAGGGAGACCTTCAGAAGAGTGATGTCCGGCAGACTGTCCATGAGCGTCGCTATCTTAAAGGCATCCTGTGCCAGTTTGAAGATATGAGACGAGGAGTGAATGTTCTTCTGTATGGACTCTAATACTGTCTCTAACTTTCGAGCATCACCTGCAAACAACACCGAATAATAATGCATGTTAAGATGTAAGAACGTTCTGTATGAATGTTTTCCAGACAGTAAAGCCATCAAAACTATGAAATATAACACACAGAAGTATGCAAATTATGCACTGACCAAAAAAAAAAAATCATGAAGATATAGACATTTCTAATATATACATAATTTATGTATTTCATATATGTGTTACATATGTATGTGTTTATGTATATAAGGATGCACCCCGAGCTTAAACGAATCGCGATACAGTTGGGGGTGGGAGGGTTTATATGAATATATCTCTGAGGGGAACTGACGGTCTTTAGAAAGTTTAGATGGTATTTTAATTTTACCTCTGTATAATAAATTTTTTGTGTTCATTACAGCAGTGCTGCTACGTTAACAGCAGTAACCAAGGAAACGCTGTTCCATAAGCGCCATCTGCTGTCAGAGAGTGAATTTGCATTCTCATTCAGTCCATCTGCTGTTTTTGTTTCGTGCAGAACCAGATGTTTTATGTAGTATAGTTTCACAAAGCTAAGGTCAGACCAATCTCTTTTTGCTTCAAATTTCAAAATTAGATTAACAAGATTAGATTAAAAAACTGCTCGTGCTGCATTTATTCAGCATCTTTGTTTGGATCGTGATTAAAATGCAGTGCTTGCCTCTAATTTAAATGAAAAAAGAGCACAGACAAAGCCTTAGTTTGCTTGTATGAATAGATTTCTTTTATTTGTATTATTTTATTTTATTTAGAATTTCAATCTAGTTTTGTTATTTGACATATTTCAGTTTCACAAAAAAGTGCAGCAATTTAAAAAGACATAATTTGTCTTAAATCTCATTTTGTTATATGTAAAATATACTAATATATATAAATTGTTTATAAATAATATTTATGCATTCATGATTAAACATTGCTGTCAATATATTAATAATTGAATGAACATTATTTAAGTTTATGAAATGAATATGATTGATGGTTCACAAAAGTGATGGAAATTGACATGACTGGCCATTTTTGTAAACAATGCAAACAGTCACCAGTGACCTTGGAGAAACATCAAGCACTCAGAAACCCTTTCACCCCGTCTACAGCACTGCATCACACACACACACACACAGCTGCATAATGAGCCGTGAGTCAGCACTAGCGCCAGACGCCCAACGTGATGCAAGACGCTGAGAAAACCTTCAAACGCTCAGTTCTGGGACAGGATTTCTATTTATCGTCAGCATGTTGATTTCCTCTGATTTCAGCTTCTCTGCACTGCGGTGCGATTAGATCTTAAAAATAGTGCTGCGAATTTGCAACTTCTCCAAGGGTGTTGTTTCTCCAAACCGAGGAGACGAATGCAGGTTTGATTTTCCTGTCGGGGCTCGTTGTTTTGCAGTTTGCTAGCGGAAATGTGTACACAGGCCTGCCATTAAAGCAAACATTGCTGTTGTCACAGTAATAGCAGCCTGCGAGTGAGTGATGGACGCGCTGGCGAATGCGACGCTCTAACCTTTGGCTGCAGTGAGCATGGTGGAGGCCAGCTCGCACTGCTGGGACTCGATGTGGCTGAGGGTGAACCATCGTGGGTAACGATTGGGGACGACTGATACTATATGGTGAGGCCGGGACATGTCGCCCGAAGGAGCTGAGGATTCCAACACTGGTAACCTGCAGACAAAAAGAAAAAAAGACATACAGATCAACACCAGCGTTATTTTCCAAGTACAGTCAATCATCAATAAAACACAACAGTGGTATAATTATATATTGCATCTTTAGCCTAAAACTGTATTTTTCAGGCTTTTCCCAACTAATGTGCATTCACAGACCGTACAATAAAATAAATAAATAAATCTTAGGTATAGATTCATTAAAATATTTGTTAATCAGTTTATACTAATCATTACATGTAGACAATATAAAATATTATATTTTATATATATATATATATATATATATATATATATATATATATATATATATATATATATATATATATATATATATATATATATATATATATATATGTATATATATAACACACAGAAGTATGCAAAGTACGCTGAGTCCCAATTCGCATACTATCCGTCCTAAATAGTATGCAAAACTAGAATTAGTATGTCCCAAATCGTAGTATGTTGAAAAGAGTATTCCAAAGATACCCGGATGGTCTACTATTTCCGGTTAGAATTCGAAGTGCAGATCAATGGACACTCTAAGTGCTAATATTGCCCACAACCCATTGCGTGCGGGAGGGAGGAGCTTTGCGATGGCTTTGCGGTGATGTAAACATGGCAGCCGGATGCAGCAGCGGAGATGCGCCCTCAGCTTTTAAGTGTAAGTATTCAAATGTTTAACCCTAATTAAAGTTATATTTTAAAAGCATGGTTCATTTTCATCTGGGTATTTTTGAGTTATATACACAAGTTTAAAATTAAGTATAAAATACGGTAAACAATAGTTATACTATAAACTTTAAATATTTGAACTTTAAAATAAGTAGCTTTCGTTACACACATTGCACATGAACGTCAGAACCAGCTGCCTCACAAATGACCTGCGTTTGGTTCTAAGACGCCGCCGCCCTGCTTCTTCACTCCTCAACTTGGTAGAAGAACACATTGTAAAATGTATTGTGAAAAAAAAACGATGAGAAAAAAAGATGGGAATAGTAAATAAAATTTTATTGGACATACAAGAATGAATGAAACGTTAACAGTTGTGGTGTGCGTAACTAGGCAACCACGTTGTCGTTCACGTTGCATGACGTCATTGAAGTATGTCCCAGAACGTGCATACTCTTTTGCTACACACTCAAATGTACTTTTTCCTCACAAAAAAAGTACATAATTTTAGGTCGTAGTATAAGTAGGCGAATTGGGACTCAGCAAGTGTCTCGCGGCCGCGGCGAAGCATAACGTTCGTTCCGAACGCTGAGTAATTAAATACACCGGTATGGCGGTATATTCAAAATTAACATCGTAACGAAAATATACACCGGTTTTCGGTATGAACCGGTTTACCGCCCAGCACTACCATGTGTACAATGAAATATACTGCTGTATTTTTGATGTTGTGGGCCTATATTTCTGCTGGAGGTCCTGGACATCTTGTTTAGACACATGGCATCTTTGATTCCTGGATGAAGGAATGGTCTCTGACCACTTGTCAGGTGTTCTCTAACCTCATCAGGCATTATAGGAGAAAATTTAGATCTGTTAAACTGGCAAATGGAGGTTTCAAAAACTATTGAATAAAAGGGTGCCATTAATTGTGTCCAATGTGTATTATGAGAAAAACATTTGTCATAATGATATTTCCCTCCATTTAAAATTTGTATTCTCCAATGAAAGGTTAGATTTATGTGAATTATTTTTTTTTTTATAAAAGATCAAAATGATTAATAATGGAGATTTATTTTCACAGGATAATACTGAATATTTCACCTGCTCTAGAACCACAGCAGTAGTTTCCTCTGGGAAAGGACAGCGTGTTCTTCTCAAGCAGAGGATTTGCTGTATTGTTTTAGCCAGCTAACATGAGCCTGGAGGCGGCCCGTGGCTTTTACACACTCCATTACTGACCATCCTGTTTGTCTGGACACTTACTGCACTTCTGAAATACCGACTGGATTCGACCACATATTATCCATGAATGATCTTCAGAGATCTTTCATACTCTAAATAGGAGTGCATTTTTGCTGTGCACTTACAGAATGGACATCCTCATTATGCACAGATGTTGAATATGACCTTGTAAATTGGCTGTTAGTTGCATGCTGGGGATCTTTGATGGGTTGCTGAGGCTACCCTGACTTTCTGATCATATGCTACTAAGAGTCCTCTATCTGACCATGCATATTCATGTCAGAGCGGAATTTTGTCCTTTGCCTCCAGTGCAGTAGAAATAAGTCCAAGCATCATGTACTGGCATGGAGCTAATTACCAAGCCATCTAACAAAGGGAATTGTATTAGGAGATCAGCCCTCGTCTGAGCCAATGCCATGGAGAGCAGTTATTTGGAGACCACGGTCTTTTTATAGAGAAAGTCAATACTGAACCCGAAGCTCCTGCGCTGGTTAAATTTACGAGGATTTTTGTTTGATACCATCGAGTTTATACGTGTATCCTTGAGCTGCAAATCCCCCAGTAAACACAATCCAATCAAAATATAATACAATTCCAGACAGATTTGGTAACAGGGTTTTTTTGTTTGTGTGTGTGAATGTAGGTTGCTCAAAAAGGAAAATTAATAAAACACATGAGAGGAAATCCATGACAAGATGTCGATATAAATATGTTGGACTGGCCTGAAGTTGAAAATCTTGCCAGAAACAGCCATAAAGCCACATATGATCAAAGATAACAGTGATATTCACAGAAAAATCTCATGAGCCCACTGCGCTTAACTGCATTTTAACATCAAATATGTTCAGACTGGCTGCGATCGCGTTGTGCAGCATTTTCACTTCCAGTATGGATGGACAAATCATTGCATAGCACCTACATAGGACACAGTTTAAGAATTTCTGTTGCACATCGGCACTCATTTAAGAAACATGAGCACAACTGAATTTCAGTGTAAATCATTCATAGAAACATTCTTGCATAAATGTTCACAGGAGTTTCCATCAATAGATTTTTTTTTTTATTCGCTCAGATGACTGGCTACTATCACCTTTCACTTGCATTTCTATTTTGCACCAATTTTCCTGAAAGTGACAATTTTGTTTGCTTGAACACATGGGATGGAATATTTGCTCAAGATTACAATTTTGCACATACATTAAATTTGCAACTTGAATGGAAACCTACATATGGAAGTGGATGAGAAAATTTACATAAGAACAAGCAGAACTGATTTCAGTGTTAATAATTCATAAAACTAATTGCAAATTCGAAATGAAAACACCAATTTACACACGATTCCAATTTTGCGCAAATATAAAATTTGCAACTTGGATGGAAAAATCTCTACTTAGGTGAATGCAACAATTTGTATAAGAACAACAGAACTGATTTCTGTGTTCATTCGTAAAACTAAACACATTGTTGCTTTTAAACGAATATATAAATTTACATTATCCAATTTTTTACATAAGAACAAGCAGAACTGATTTTTGTGTTAATAATTTGTAAAACGAAGCATAAGTTGTTGCTTTGAAACAAATGTGTCAATTTACGCAAGAATAGTAGAACGAATGATTTTCATTCTGTTTTTGTTTCATGAATTTTTTGTTGTGTGTGTATATGCTGACAAAGACTTAATTTAAATATTCAAAATATGTATTAAACAGGTTTTGTAAAGGCTCATGAATAACTGCTGCTGTTAATGTAAAATTGATGCCAACACACACATGGGGTTTGTACACAAACGGCCACAAGCGCACACGGGGAGTCGAGGGGGTGTATGGGGTGAAAGGAGTGCTCTGCGTTACCTCTGCAGCCCAAATTAGACGCAACGACACATTTATTATTCACACTTTTTCAAAAACTCATTTTCAGTGGCCATGAATTATTTAGCAGTTTTCAAAGCAAAAGGCGCCTTTTGATTAAACTGTGCCCCAGATAACCTCACGCCCTACACACACACACACACACACACACACACACACACACACACACATCTGAGAAGCAGCAAAAACATAACCATGCCTTCTCAGAGTGAGTGAAGACGGTAAAAACAAGATCCACAAGGGGAAACTAAGCCACAGCCGTGGGCATGTTCAATACTGTAGGTGGACGTGACAGTTTTGGCAGCAGAGTGTCGCCAGTGTGGCCTGTGGAAACTCACCGCATTGCTCTCAGTGCAATTTTATACGCCAGTTCGGCATCGTGAGGTAGGAGGCATGTGAAGAGATACTTGGCATACGTGTGCATCGGAACGCTCTCTCTATAGATGAGCTCTCCCAAACCACTGTAGGGCCCACCTGCAAGACAAAAACAGCCGTTCAGATACACAAAAACATCCAGGAACAAGATCCCAGTTACAATTTTTTGTTAGCCAATTTTTATATTTACTTAATGTCCCCCCTGATATTTTAACCCTATAAAGCCTACTATATTACATATTTAATACGCATATACAGATTTCTATATGTGTATATTTAAATATACATAAAACGCAAGACATCTAAATGATCAACATGATCAAACTTCGCTTAAAAACATGCCTTCTGTCATCTGATTGATAGTTTTTTTTAACAAGTAAAAGGCTTTTAACAACTGCACCAAGTTGCACACTTTTGCTCAGCTTGGGCCTTTTTAATACAACTGAGTTTTTTTCCCCACTTTTAAGCTCCAATTTATCACGATATCACGCTGTATGAGCCATAAAAGTCTGATTATCAAATATGACACATCACAGATGCTTTAGATGTTTTTTAAAGGTTCAATAAACCATTGCATTTCAAATTTCAGCATTGCATTATTTTTCTATTATTTAATGTTTGCAGATTTAAGTTAATGACAAATTTAACATTCACATTTATTTGGTTATTCAGTGTAGTCCTATGACAAGAAAGTAGAGGTTTGTTTTCCATTATGATTTAAATTACAGATTTATTTTAAGTTTACATTTTTATAACGGTAATTAAATATTAGCTTTGCATCAACTCATCAGTTTGGGAAACACCGATTTAAATGAACACAGTTAATTTTCATTCATATGCACTTCTCAATTTATTAAGGTGTAAAATTTCTGTGGAATGTAAAACCTAGAGAAAGTTATTTTGAACATTTTATTAGTTATTTCCATTCACCAATATTAACAGCAACTCTGAAAATGCAAAAGTGTGAACAACTGACTTGAAGGCTGGCGTACAACTTCAGAAGATACAGCACATGCCCTCCTGAAGGTGTGAGATGTGGTTAGAAATGATCATATTTGTAGGTACAAACAGGGTGTAAGAGTGTGTTTGTGAGAAAGAGAAACACCTGCATGACACTTCAAAACTACAAAGTACTGTGGTGCTACCATAACTTTAACGGTGTTTGCATTCTACTTCAAATACCACTATGGTATTGTAAGCATTTCTTTCAAGCATTATAGTTTGCGCATACTGTAGGTCAAGAGTGAACACAGATAATATCTTCTCTGAAAAGCAACAAGTAACGTTATCCATTTCCAGGTGAAATGCGCAAAAAGCAGGCCGTGGTGTTTCCCGGGCGAGTGCTGCATCGTGGGTAATCTGCTCACAGATCGTTTTATAGACCCTCCCCCTCATCCTCAAACCAGATGAAAACCACACGCCCACTTTCAAGCATGCATGCCTTTTCACACTTGCCAACAATATTAACTGCAATGCTAGAAGCCATATGTGAGAGCTTAGCTTTCCCTGTCATTATATTATATTCATCTGAGAGGGCAGCGACCACAAGCCACTTCACAAATACACATGGCACTGGACATACAAACAGACACTGACAAACTAACCAAAATAAACATTCATGAGAGGCATACATGCTGCCTGCACAGGCCGCTACCTAGGCAGCATCTTAACCAAAATAAAACCTCAAATGTGATGCTCTACATAGAGACTCACAAATAGTGCTCTTCATGTAAAGCTCATGAGACTTCACTAGTTAGCATATTGCTAAGCTAACTCTAAGAATAAAAACAAATTACACACAAACATTTTATAAAATTATATATATTAGTATAACTAAATATTGATGTATTTATCTCGACTAAGTAACCATCAAGGATTCATGATCTCCACAGAGCTTGTTGCAAAGCATTTTGGAATTGCCATTTTTGCAGAGCATGATCATGCTGCCTCATAAACATCCCTTGTTTTGGTTAAATTATAAACAGCACTGCATGTATACTTCAATCACAGCAAATGCATTCCCAAAATGCCTTTGGACAAGCTTGGAGGAAAAATTCAAATAAAATACAGGACATGTTCTGCCATTTTGCACATTGAACATCTTCCCATATAGGCTAGTATACGTAGAGTGTTTGGTCAAACTCTGTTCAACTGAACTTTAGTAAGTATCTGCTTATGTAGCCAGCTGACAGCAAGGCAGCTCACTTGGGCTTGGAACAGAGCTACAGTCACTTCTTCCTGAATTCACTAACTGAAAACACACACACACACACACACACACACACAACAGCTGAGCATGCTAACTCTATTACAGCTTGTGCTGGAAGGGGGTAATGTGTTATGTCTCTCAGTGTGAGAATGCTCTTGTTTTGATGGATTTTCACATTTGGTCAGAACTCCCTCAAACCCTGTAGCCAATAGAATGCATGCCTTCTTGTTTATTGTGTCCCCGTCATGCTTTTGGCATATGCTGGGTGGAGGGATCCACACAGCGGGACCAGTTTATCAGTTCTCTTCATTCTTTCAAAACAACCCAGTGGCATTCAGAGGTGGCTCTGTAGGCAAAGAGCATTTCGTTTAACTCCCAACCCCAGCCGCGAGTGAAACAAACAGCCTCGTCCACCACTGAGCGTCTTTACACATCCTGAACATCCTCTGAGGGAAATGCAACTTAATGGAGTCTGAAACTCTGTTAAAAGAGGAAAACGACTAGGTTTTCTGAAAAAAAAACAAGAATGGTTCTTGACCCTGCAAAACATGCCACCATGATGTTGAAGTTTTATTTAAGAGTCAGTGGCTAAGGTATTCTTATGGTGCTTTTCCACTGCTTGGTACGGCTCAGTACGGCACAGCATGGCTTGGCTCGGCACGGTTTGAGTTTACACTGCAGTTTAGTCTTGCTTTAGAGTGGGTGGGATTTTTCACATGTCATTATAGTTGCGCCACCTCTACTGCCACGACTCATAAAAACACATTTTTCATTCCGTGTCGCTCCAAGCTCTCGCTGAATCCGCTCCTTGGCTATCAAGGAGAGGAATGTCTGTACTTCCGCAATAGACAACTAAATGTTTTTGGTTGTTAAAAAAGGTGCACACTTTCAAAACAGTTGCGTTCGATCTTTCGCTGGTTGTGCTGATTTAAATCTAGCAGTTATTTTGTTTTTGTGATGCAAGTTTAGTGATGCATGTAGTGATGATTCTCTATGGTCAATCCGTGATCAAAAGAGTTTACACATCACATTTTGGTAACGGTACCGTACCCAGTGGAAAACCCCCCAAAAGTGAACTGTACTGAGCCATACCATGTAGTGGAAAAGCACCATTAGTGATACTAGGGCCTTGCAAAGTAAGCAACCATCTAACAAGGCCCAACCTTTGCATCTGACCATCATCCACCCAGAACACCCAACCAATGCCCTAGAACTTATTCAGAAACATTAGAAATGGATTAGTAAATACTGGGAATGTTGCTAAGCTAACTTCAACATCATGGTGGTGAATTTTGCAGGGAAGGCATCCATGATGTTGTGCTCACTAGAAAGATTAGCTTAGCAACATGCTAACTTTCTCTAGTAAAAATGTAATTCGATTTTACTTTGTATTTTTCATGCTTATACAGTAGCAAAAACTGAACCAGCTAATCAAGGTCTTCAAGATTACTAGGAATTTTCAGTGTATTAAAGCAGGTTGTAGCTAAACTATGCAAGAAGGCAGCCCTCCGAGAGCAGAATTGGACAGCCTTGGTATACAGTACATGCTATTCTAGAGCAGATATTTAAAGACATGCTTCAGAAACTATTTGGCTAGATATTAAGCTGATGCATAAGGAAATCAGATGCACCTATTCCAGAATTGCTGGCCATGTCCAAATTGCTACCCCAGGCTCTTGCTTTCAGCCTCAGTTAATGAAAAACAAACAGCATTGCTGTCATTCTCTCGCACTGTATATGTGCAAAATCGCCAAGACTTACCCTCTAACAGGAAGACGGCTTGCTTGCGGAAGATCTTGACCAGGGTGTCATCCAGGTCAACTTCCTGCAGCTTGGCGATCAGGTGCTCCTCGTTGCGGCACACCTTCTCTTGGGCGTACAGTCCATCGGGCATGATTCTCTGCTGACCCAGTCCCATCAGGGCCGTTTCCACCGCCAGGGCCAAATATGATTCACCCTCCTCCAGGAAGCAGCGCGTGGATGGAAGCAAGTGCAGCTCGCTGTGCTTGCTCGAGCTCATTTTTCTGGCTGTAGAAGGCAAGAAAAAGAAAGTGCATAAGAAACTAGGAGGTGGTGACACCTCCAGAGTTAACCACTGTAGTGCGACCTCCCTCCCAGGCACCGGTTCTTAGACAGGTATTGTTGTATAATGAGGCACAAGAGAGGAACTGTGCCTGGACTCTGCCTGGTCTAATGAAGCAGCTCAGCCTGATAGGGCATCAGGCAAGGCATGCTCAATTAGGCTCCTCGGTGACTGAGGTAATGCACTATACCCTGGACTTACAAATGCATTGGATGGTTCATGCATCACATTCATATCTGTGCAAAATGCTATTGGATATGACGAGGGCCAGGCTGTATTTAGAAACCAGGAGAGAGCAAGAAAGACAGGCTGAGGCCCTGCTCTTCACGCTTCACCAGCTACATGGCCTCGCAAGCCTTCCTACCAAGTCTGCATCAAATCCAGCTTTTTAATTGGCTGCACTGGAGTCGATTGGAAAGGCTGGTTTTTGTGTCGAGGATTAGCCCCTTAACCAATCAAAAGGCTACAATTAGTGCAGAGGGATCAACATCACAGTCAATTAAAAAACTGAATATGGTATAAGGATTGATGCCTCAACCAGTCTTTTTGATTGGCTGTGATTTACTTGTACCAATTCCTTTTACTGGCTGAGAGGTTGATCCCTCAGCACCAAAATCCAGCCTTATAATAGGCTAGGTTGATCCTTCGATCCAATCTTCTTACTGGTTGTGAGGAACAGAACCTTTTTCATGCAATTAAAAAGCTGGATTTGGTGCTGAGGAGGCAGCCCCTCAGGACCAAATTGAGCCTTTTGATTAGCACCAAATTCAACCTTTTAATTTGCTAAGAGGTCAATCCCTTAGGATAAAATAGAGCTTTTACATCGGTTGGGCAGGAGTTGATTTAAAAGGCTGGATTTTGTGCTGAGGATTAGCCATTCAGCCAATCAAAAAGCTGTTTTTAGAGCCAAGGGAATGACCTCTCAGCCAATTAAAAGGCTGGATATGTTGCTATGTATCGAATCCTAAACCAGTCTTTTGATTGGCTGTGATTTACTTTACATCAATTCCTTTAACTAGCTGAGAGGTTGATCCCTCAGCACCAAGTCCAGTCCTTTTATTGGCTGTGAGGAACCAATCCTTTACAGCCAATCAAAAGGCTGGATTTGGTGTTAGGGAGTCATTCCCTTGGATCCAAATCCAAACTTATCCCTCATATTTTGATTGACTGTAAGCAACTGAACCTAAGAACCAAATCTACACAACTGGTTGGCTGGGCATCATCGATCCCCCAGCACTAATTCTAGGCTTTTAATTAGGCCAAATGAGCTATCCCAGAGGTTTCTATAACTGAATTTCCAACAAGCAAACACAAGGCCAAAATTTGGTGCAAAATTAAAATTCTGTCATTTATTCCTTACCCTCATGTCGTTCCAAACCCGTAAATGTTTACTTCATCTTCAGAATACAAAATTAAGATATTTCTGATGGAATCTGAGAGCTTTTTGACCTTGTATAGACAGCAAGGGAACTACCACATGTATGTCCCAGAAACGTAGTAGGGAGATTGTTAAAATAGTCCATGTGACATTAGTGGTTCAACCATAATTTTATAAAGCTACGAGTACACTTTGTGCACAAAGAAAACCAAAATAATTTCCTGTCAGTGCCACTATTCAAGAGAGTACTAGGATACTTGAGTGTGCATTCCTCTGCTTGAAAACAAGATGCAGTGCATGTGTTGTGATACTCTCGTGAATGGCGGTGGACACGGTCAGGGAAGAGAATAATTTAATAAAGTCGTTATTTTTGTTTTCTTGTATTTTATCAAAAATATCTTAGTTTGTGTTATGAAGATAATTAAAGGCCTTACAGGATTACTTAAGATGACATGTAGGTGAGTAATTAGTGACAGGTCTATCATTTTTGGGTGAGCTATCCCTTTTAACAGCAAAGTGAATCCAGAGCTCTCTGTCCTCGGTTACACATTAATACCACTGGCGACTCATTTGAGGCTAATAATGAGAAGCATCATAATGTTTTAATGATGCCTCTTTGGACCCGTGTGGCTTGCTCCGGGAGGATTAAATGTCCTAATCAAAAAGGATCACAAAGAGGGAAGCTCGAGGCTTCACACCTTTTATTCTGGACACCATCAACCAAATCTTTTTCTTTCTCCTTCCCTAATAAACTCAAAGTTCAGAGCCAACCACAGCGAGAGAGATATAAAAGCCAGTGTTTTGGCTTAAGGAGTGCCTTGTCTACTCTTGGACTGACTGAATCTAAAGGTAGCCCTATACAGCAAGATGGGAGGTTAAGAGGGCTACATTGGGCAAAGTTCAGGCAAAGTTACAGCCCCTACATAATCCACAGATCCGGTATCATGCTAAATCCTATCCATTTACATTTATACATTTAGCTGACGCTTTTATCCAAAGCGACTTACAATTGCTATATATGTCAGAGGTCGCACGCCTCTGGAGCGACTAGGGGTTAAGTGTCTTGCTCAGGGACACATTGTTGTCACACAGTGGATTCGAACCCGGGTCTCTCACACCAAAGGCATGTGTCTTATCCACTGCGCCAAGACTCCTAATCAGGTATAAGTTTGTTAGTTTGTTAGTTGTAAAGGAGCTAAATGAGAGAGTGGTTGAACTAGGTATTGCATTCCAAATTAAAAATACTGGAGAGGGTTTTTTTTTTTCACCTGACCCTCCTTCTCAGACTTAACACACACGTAGGTTGCCAGATTGACGACACCAACACTTTCATTTGCCAGATTCCATGACTGAAATTAAATATGCTGTTTCCCACCAACTGGCAACCCGGGGTGCTGAAAAACAATTGGGTAAACTGGCAGTGGGCGGGTTTCACAAACCAAAATAGAGACCGACATTTCTGGCCTGGAATGCACATTTTCTAATGAGAACAACTGACTGTAGCATTGTTTTTCAGATAAACAAAAGGTTACCTTAGCATATTTCTTAAATATCTGCAAACATATTATAGTATTTTTATGATTAAGTAAAGTCCAAAACTTGCAATTAGCACCTGTAAGGGGTTCTAGTGTGGATAGAACTTTGCACATACACTAGACTAGTGGCTCAACGGTCTCCAACTCGAGTGGGCTTGCTCTAGACGGGTGAACACACCTACCCTTTCTTGTGCCAATCAGAATGGGCATGAACCCAAAAGCAACAATGATGTTTAATTGCAGCACCGTGTTCTCTGATTGTGATACAGTCATCTCTCCAATCAAAGCTCATGAATAAGAGATGGGAACTGAAAACATTAAAATTAAAAGTGCATTAAAAATGCAGCAGGGAAGAATAGACCTTTAGGCTCAGATAAAAGAGACTTATGCTTTACTCTTAATATATACCATATCTTTTTAATCAGAGTATAAAGTAGTAGCATACGTGAGGTTAATTTGAGAGAGGGCTGATCGGTTCTACTACAGTGGTCTAAAACGTTGAAAACTCTTGTTGCAAATGGATGTCATCGATAAAGCAAAAACAGTCTATGGTTTACAGACTGACTTTTCCTAAGTGGAGCACATGGCAAATGAAATATGCTGTATATATATGTTTACATTAACAGTTTTAACTATAAATATTACAGAGGATGCTTAAGATGCCTGACGCTTTAACAGGGTGTTAATAAGACTTGACAGTTTTAGATAATTCATAAAAACACTCTGTAAATAACATGATTCATGCTGCGGCATCTCGTCTCTATGTACCTGAGAAATCTAGGAACCCTCCCTGCAAAATGTCTTCATCCCCGCGGCCCGTTTCCATCAGCGTGCTGAAGAGCGTTCCAATGGGGTCCAAAGGGTGGCCCACCCATCCCTCTGGATTAGTGATGGAGGTCACCCCTTTATGAAGCAGATCTAGAAAGAGAAAAAAAATTGTTTGTTTTGGATGGTAAAAAGGTTGAGTCATTATTAATGAGTCATAATCTGGTTTTCAAGTATTATTGAGTCATTAGTTTCACGTGAACCCCAGAATGCATCATGAAGAACTTTAATTCAAGATGAATCGAGAGAAATTATAAATATTTAATTAAATAAAGAAACAAATGCATAACAGTGATAAAAACAGCACACAACCTACCAAGAGACAAAATCATATCTAGAGTCTGACAGTGTGTGGCGAACAATGGAAGACTGTGATTTCCTATAGCATTTGTCTCGTGGAAATCACTGCACTGGTGTTTTACATAAAGCCCAGAACCAGGCCACAGAGCTGCCTCATTTGAATAATATGAATTATGCGTGGGCACTTTCACCACAACAAGCAGTCATTTGCATTTAAATGCAATTGACCTGAGCCCTGCTGGGCATGAGTGGACATTCAGCTCTATTGAAGAGCATTGCTGCATGAAACTGTTACCTGCCCATTAGATACTGAGCACAGGAACACAGTACTGAAAAGATAATTGGGTAACAATGCTACCATTTTTGGCCTTTTCTGGCACTGTTAATGATACAGATAACAGAAAAAGAACAGGAAATTATAGAGAGAACATGTCAGATTTAAATCACATGTATAAGACACGATCTGCAGCATCAAAGTACCTGTAAATCATTGTATTCAATAAAAATGGGTGATTTCTAGGAAAAAGAGTGGCTATTAGCAATACAATGAGGTTATATACAATCTAAAAAATGGTTTAAAATCTTTGAAATATTATGCAAATAAAAAAAATATAGACATGGGTGAGTTTCCCAAAAGCATTATGAGCTAAGTTGATCATAGAGACTGTTGGTGAATGTTGGCAAGTACATGTTAGTGCATCTGATTTGTCTCCTCCCACATACTGTCTCCTAACTACATTAACAGAAGATGCATGGAAAAGCATGCCACCATTGGTGCTAATGTAAAGATAATGCACTACTGCAACTTATAATCAAATGCTTTTCCCTACCAAATGTTTAATTTTAGCAGCAAGTAACCATTTCGACCAGCAATACAGCCCATTTGAGTTTAGAACTCACCTTTCTTGTGGTTTCGGAAGAGCTCCAGCTGTTTCTGCTGCTGTCGGCGCAGGGTGTTGACGATGGCGATGGCCAATCGCAGTGCTTCCCGTGGGTAACCATGAGATCTCAGTGCATCTACCCTGGCGCAGGCCGTAGGGACGTGTTCTGTGATAGAAACCCCCCCAAAAATCCTTTAAAAACCTCAGATGGGCACAATAGAAACATATTCACATGCACGTAAAAAGGCTAGCAGGACAGAAAATAATAATGTCTTTCAAATTGTTAGAAATTCTTGTTCTCGCTCCCTATAAAGCTGCTATTCATTGTTTTTTTCTTAAACATTGCTGTGCTTTTTTCCTTAATGCTTTAGCCTGCAGAACATAAAGAGGCGAGTCAAGCAAACGTCTTTTTCCGGTCGAGCCGCTCACCATGCCACAGGGGCCAGCCGCGAGAGTCAAAGAGCGAATTTTCAGTGTTGTCATGGTAACAGTAGTTGGTGTAGAGGTCGTCATTGATAATGTGCTGTAAGTGGCTGTCTTGCCAGTGGAGATCGCATGCCTCGATGGCTCGGGTGAAAACCGTCCGGTGGGGCCGGGCACCCAAATCTGAGGATGAAGAGGAGGAGGAGGAGGAGAGACAGGGAAATGGTTAGGAAATTGCTCTGTCATTCTCAATGCGAGCTCTGAGAGCGAGGCCCCCGGGGGCCTGTCAGTCAAGGGCAAACAGTAAAACCTTTGGAAATAAGTCTGTAGATTAGTGCAGCGAGCTGAACTGTCATTCACAGGTGCTGCAGGTACCAACTTGACCGCTGCAAGGTGGCTTTACTTGGGCTGGGTGATATAGCTGTAATAATTATTATATCAAGCCTTTTGACCATATTCAATATGCACAAACAAAGTATACAATGCCATGCAGAGATTCCTATAAACGTTTTTGAGTGATAACACAATTGAAACATTAAATCAGCCATTAAATCAGAAAAGTTTGGGGTCTTATTTGCAGAGGTCAGTCTCTTCTGCTCTCCAAGGTTGCATTTATTTGATAAAAATACAGTTTAAAATAACTGCTTTCTATTTAAATATATTGTAAAATGTAATGTATTCCTGTGATGCAAATATGAAGTTTCAGCACAGGGGTTAAAGCAAAAAAAAAAATCCTGAGCCTGAACCTTTTTCTGGGGATGGGGCAGCACATGCAAAGCATGCAATGACTGCGGCAACTTTGACATTTGAAAGGATACTATGGCAAAGTTACTGCTTTATTTATTCAAACTGATTTTCATTTTCATGAATATGTGGTTGATCTTAAGAATGAAAGCTATATCATACATAGGGTTGGTATCAATTGGATTTTATTCGATACTGGTGCCATTTTTTGATACTTTTAAACTGTATACAGTGAATGACTAAATGGTCATTCTTTATAAAGTAGCAACAATGTCGTTTGTAAAGTACAGTCTTAGGCACATTAGTATTTTCACCCCAAGAAAGGGTTTTAAGCCAGTTTCCAAACATTCGTTTTGCCATTAATTTCAGTGAGATTGTTCAATGCACAAGCAGTCTGACAACTGCCTAAAACTAAGACTTTTGCACAGTAATGTATGTATAAAGTACGTATAATTAGATTAAGTATATTTAAATAAGTGTAATTAAAGTATGCGTTCATAAGTGTTAGCAACCGATTGCTCCCTCGTGATCTTTTGTAAACTGTCTTTATGACAAAGAACTGCACAGACACAGATATTCTAACAGTCTATCGATAAACACACACCTTGTGTCCTCTGTGTTGAGAAAACATTCTGAAAACGTTCTGATTGGCTAGTAATGATAGCTTGGTTGAGAGTGAAAGCTGCTCCTCTCTTACCATTGTTAGGCGAACTCATGGACTCGAAAGTGATAATCAACAAGATTTTTTAATTTTTAATTTTTAATTTTTTTAAATGTAGGATTATTTTTTTCTGCAGCCAAATGCTGCATGCCGGAAATCCGGCACAGTGCCAAAGAACTTTAAGCCCTGTCAGCATCATTATTCCAGTTTTCATTGTCACATGATCTTCAGAAATCATTCTAATATGCTGATTTACTGCTCAAGAAACATTTTCTGAGTATCAGTGTTGGAAAAAATTGTGCCGCTTCATTTTTTTTTTCAGTATTCAGTGATGAATAGAACATTAAAAGTAACAGCATTTATTCAAAGTAGTAACATCATAAATGCCTTCACTGTCACTTTTGATCAATTTAATGCATCCTTGCTGAATAAAGATATTAAATTCTTTCAACAATAAATACATATATTACCGACCCCAAACAGTCTAATAACATTTAAACAGCACATGAAGCACACTGGATTAATGAATCCATCAATTCATTCTTTTATTGTCAACAAAAACATACAATTTATTATAAGAATTTGCTATATCACCCAGCCTTAGTGCATCCCAGAAAAAAAACTCTAATTAAATCTATTCAACCTCTGTGCTAACCAGTCTAGAGCTCATTCATGCCCAAAATACCCATGCCTTAGGAAAAGGGGAAGTCATTTCTTTGCAATTACCTGTCTGGAGCATGAATATTTATAACAAAACACATCATAAAATCTCTGCAGACATTGTCGCCTCGGTATAAAAGACCTGACTAATCTAAAAGTTTGAATAGAGCTATTTCCCCCCCTGCCCCAGCCCTCGCTTTCGCCCAGAGTTATGATTAGCACAGCAAGGACAAAAGCCAGGGAGGAAGTACTGAACCGCTGTTATTAGGGGCATTCCATTAGTCACACAAAGCCTAATAAAAGGGGCGCACGGAGGCACGGTTGATTAAAACACCTCGTTTCTACCCCCACCACCATGACACACACACACACACGCACGCGCATGCTTACCTTGGTTGCCGTGTGCACCCTGAGGCAAGGCATTGGTTAAATTGGGCAGCTCGTTGCCATGGTTACCATCCTCCAAGGGACACACGTCCACACTGTTCCACTTCTTGAGCTGCCTGAGCCAAGCGGCCTTCTGTTCCAGCTTACAGTGGGGGTTCAGCACAATACACATCCACAAGGCACCTGGGAAAGACAGGGAGCGTCAACACAAAGAAATATGGAGGGCTGCTTGGCAGAAATAAATGATGTAGACCTCACCAAACAGCCTCTGAATCGGCCTGGGAGGTTCATACGGTACAAACAGACAGAGAGCTTCATTACGTCTGACAGACAAACAGATAAATAGGTCAGCTGACCGCTCCACTGAACTCCGTTACTTTTAACACAGACAACCTCCAAGAGCTCGTCCAACTATGTCTTTTCTGCCCCACTTTAAATTTGATTGTAATCATATAACCATGAGTCACTAATGACAGCAATTTCTCAGAATCAGCATCATATATTTTTGCTCATGCTTGCTGAAATTGACAAGGAACGGAATGCTAATCTTTTGATTGGATGTATAGCTCTAAAATATGATTTTTGGATTTTTTTTGACATGCGTATTGTTGGGATTTAACTATCTATCTATCTATCTATCTATCTATCTATCTATCTATCTATCTATCTATGCGTTTATGTATGATGACATGTAATCTGGATTACATAATCGTAATCTGGAAAATGTACCTAGATTACATTACGCTGTAAAATACCCATAATCAGACTACAATTTTTATTGATAACATGATTACATATTCACATGCAGATGAGTCAACATAATATTTCATGTTTTTTATTAAGTGCTTAATTTTGATTGATGTAATTTCAAAATAATAAACAACAACCATTGAAATATGTTTTCTTTCTCTTTGTATTTTTATATATGTAAAATTATATTTTTCTCATCTGTTGACCAGCTTGTCAGTGGATTTAGGAATTGACAGGAGGAAAACCACTTCTAATTGGACAAGCTGGCACTATTATTGGCCGATAATCTCAAAAAAAGTCATAGCATAGTAATAGCACAATATCTGTGCAAATGGCTGCTGCCAATCTTGATACAAATGACAACAGCACTTCTGTTAACTGCAATATTCTTATGATGACAAGTCCAGTTGAAATGTTGGTTGATGAAAAAATAAAATAAATGATGGCAGCCAGTGGCGTTTCTACTCTATAAATACACCAAATGCTCACAATCCCTGATTTAAAAAAATAATAAAAATAAGTTAGATGGCATCAATCAAGAAATACAGGCCTCTTTCAAGCCAAAGGTACAAAGAAGTTGGGCATAAAGCTCCGGATCGATATGTGTACGTCCCTCACAGGACAAAGCTGCAGAACGTCACCACCGAGCAGCCGTAACCCACAAGGTTCATCTCGCCTCTAATTCATCCCATTGGCTGCATTAGGCAGTGATGTATGGAGCCTGACACGAGCGCCGTGCCATACGGATTGTGTATGATGGTTTAATCACTCCCAGAGTGCTCCACAATGACATACTGAGAATACCTGCAAGAGCCAGCTGAGAGAACGAGAACCAGAGATGGAGGAAGGGCGAAGGAGAAAACAACGAGACGGGGGGAGAAATGAAGCGAGCGGGAGAGACAAATCTATGATGGCAGAAGAAGAATTAGATAGCGGCGAGAGAAAAGAGGGGAAGACAAAGAAGGAGAGAGAGAAGGAAAGCAGGAGGGAGAGATGTGAGGAAATCTGGAGGAGCACGGGAGACTTGTGGGGGATGGGACCGAGTCTCGGCTCTTTGTTTGGGCATGAAGGACAACAGACGCGGAAGAGATGAGAAAACATGCACCACAGAACATGCAAACAAGACGCAGTGGTGTATCTGAAAAATGCAAATCTCAGAGACGTTAATTCCTCTCTATGACAAGAGAAGACTGGGGACAGGAGTCAGGGTGCAAATATAATATAATATAATATAATATAATATAATATAATATAATATATAATATAATATAATATAATATAATATAATATAATATATAATATAATATAATATAATATAATATAATATATTATATTATATTATATTATATTATTTTATATTATTTTATATTATTTTATATTATATTATATTATATTATATTATATTATATTATATTATATTATATTATAATGCCTCTATAACAGGAGTAGGGCTAGAAATCAATTGAATATTACAGAAAAACTAATTTTAATGAATTAATGATGCTTGGTTCATGAACATCAGCATTCTTCTGTGAAAAACAGAAGACGTCAAATTCAATGTCCTTACAAACAACTTGTATAGCTTGATTTGTGAGTGAGTCGATTCTTTTGAATGACTCATGGATCCAGTAAAAGATTCACATCTGGAGTTCTATTTTAATAAATGCTACTAAAACAGTGCTTAGATTTGCTAAATTAAACCGATTCTAGATCAGACAAAAAAAAAGTTAATTCACCCATTTTCCAATCGCCCATAACTTGCCGATAACTAGCTAGTGAACATTCTTAGATGGCATCTTTAACACTTCCAGTGTAGGGAACTTAAAGTCGAAAGGTTGCTTATAAACATGTATTAAGTGGAAACGAGAACTGGACAATTCCTTATTGTTACCAGTCTAGACAGGTAGTAATGAATCTGCTATGCATAAGTCAGTAAATACCACAAACATCAGCAAATAAGACATAATAAAACATTTCAAAATATTTGTTATGGCTAAACCAAAGCTAAACTTGCCCGTCCGGTCCAGTATCTCATGTCTGATTAAAAGCAAAAAATGGTTTTAAAACAAGATCACAATAAGCAAACGGACACATTAGGGAGGGTAGCATGCTACACGCTAATCAAAACGCCGCTGGCTATTTAGTCGCCATTGTCTTAAACTTGCTGTCTACACGCCTTTGTGTTTGGACAATGTGAAGGATTAGCTCTCGCTAGTGTAATTATGTCAGCTGAGAAAAGTCGTGGCCTAATTTCCAGTCTCCTCCGTCATACGCAACCTAGATGAAAAGGAGTCGCTTTCAGCACACAGGCCCCTGTGCCCAGATTAATTAAAACAATATTGAGCTTCGCTGAATAAATTCATCCACACACGCACAGAATCACATGCACACATACCTCCCCCTTTGCTCCGACCGTGTCTTTCACGGGCCTAATTTGAGCTTTCACTCTAAATCTCATCCCTGCTGTCAGCACGCCTGTCTCGAACCGAGAGCATCCCAGGGTTCCACTCTTTCAGAAACACACATGCATAAACATAGCGAATGCTCAAGAAATATGGGCTTTTCTATGGGGTCGACACCGAGCAGGGGTGCGTTTCCCAAAACCATAGTTGCTAACTAAGTTAGCAACTTTGTTGGTTGCAATTAGGGCTGTAGCTATCGAATATTTTAGTAATCGAGTATTCTACCAAAAATTCCATCGATTAATCGAGTAATCGGATAAAATGTGTTTTTGCTTAATTAAAGTGCAATATTAATTATGCAAGAGAAAATAAGACTCCTGGGTCTCTTAAAATGAACAACTAAGTTTCTTTTTTTAGAAAAAAAAACATTTTTATTTTTTAAATTCATAGAATGCAATGCATACATCAAAAATAAACATTTAATTATTACCCATTGTTTCTCTGTCTGTACCTGTACTGTGAACAATGACAAAGTTGACAGATGAATTAAGTGCATTTAAGTGCCATTCAGTTGGGGTTTTAAATAAAGCATTTTCTGAGATGCACATTAAACATTAAACACATAAAACATTAATTTAATTTATCTTTTAATTATTGAAAATCCACTTAACTTTTTGTTAACAAAGGGGATTTACTATACAAAATAAAACATGGAAGAAATGTGAGATTAAACCTTAAAAAAAATTTTTTTTTTTTTAGTAGTAGTAGGCTATGTACAATCTGCTGAACAATAGTCTTTAACCGGACTTTTATTTTGACGGGTTGACGTACCTTTACAGTTCTGTGTATGTGATGTGACGCTAGTTTTACTTAAATCAAACGGTCAAATGCTCATGAAGTGACTGTCAGAGCAGTTCTGGAGATGTTGTTCATGTGTTCACGTCCTCATTTAGTGAGACAGCAGATGCTGAAATCACCGCTAGCATCACGCGCGCTTCAGTGTGTTAATAAACAGAGACGAGCTTCTGCGCCATTCATTAACAGAGACACGCAAAACATGCAGGATTCATATTTTAATAGACTGTTCCGGCTTAATATTTACAGATATAAGTCCATATTGTGATTTGATGTAAGTGCAATGACCTATTTTTGGATTAATTCATTCAAAATTTGGCAAATTCCGTGTCATTCCGCGCTAAACTGTAAATTCCGTTTTTATGACTGGATTCCGCGATTCCCTACGCGTATTCTGCATCACGGAAATCATAGGGCCCTAGTTGTGGTATGCCAGCTCTATCTTGCAATGGACACAGGCCACGACGTTCTCTTTACGTTTGCCTGCGCCCTCAAATCAAAACACTGCTGACTCCTTGCGTCTCCTTACGCTTTGTGGGTGACGTAAACACGTTGTGTCACATTAAAAAAATAATTGCGAAAGAACCTGACGTGAGATTTAAAATAAATTAAAAGAGGCTTCGAGGCAGAGGAATTTGCCTCGATCATTTTTTGTAATCGAGTTACTCGAGGAATCGTTTCAGCCCTAGTTGCAATGCAATTTCCCATTGCCAACCAACTAAGTTTCAAACAGGTTAGCAACTATGGTTTAGGGAAACGCACCCCAGATCGACCAAAACAATAATATAACATACAAACATAACATATAAGGTTTTTGTTGGAAAATAAAAAAATTACATTTAAAAGTAAAATAATACATCAGAAACAATCATCATCATTACATAATATTGGAATATATTGGAAATAATAGCAATGATAATAAGATGGACAATCTTCATCATCAATTTAATATCAGATCATATACGAGTGCTAAGGTTTTTGCTGGGAAATAATTTATCATATATGATTAAAAGTAATAATATATAGGGAAATAATCATCATCAGTATATAATATTGGATAATACATTGGGGAAAAAAAATCATAATCTTCAATATAGAATGTAATGTAAGCTAATCCAATATAATATAATAGGTGGCAAGGTTTTTGCAAATAAATAAAATCTGATTTATGAACTAATGATGCTAGGTTCTTGAATGTCGACACTCTTCTATAATGCTTGATAAAATAATAAGACATTAATGTCGATGTCTTCACTGGTTGCACACAACAACAAACACACGGCGTCTATACAACCAGTAGAGTTCGACTGGTGAGTGAATGATTTATGAGAGCATGAACATAGCAAATGCTCAAGCAGTGTGGGGCCAATGGAGAGCAGAGCGACTGCCACTAGCAGCACCAAACGTAATTGTGAAAATAATGAATAAAAGCGATCCGAGACCTGCCTGATGCAAGCGTGCCTTTGTTCCCCCAACAAAAGCGACTGGCTCGCAGCGAAGTGAAGGATGCTGGGAGGGGAGAGTGTATAAATCTGGGCTGTAATCTCCCTCTGGCACTCGCTGGCAGCCGTCTCCTCCGCTCCTCATCCTCAGCCTACCTGACCGTCGGTGTCAGATTAAGTGTCCGGGATTTAATGAAACGGTCTTCACATTATCGCGCCTGTCAGGGAGGAAGAGGAGGGGGCAGCCTTCATAACGAAGACTTCTCCAATTACGCCGGGGCTTAGAGGGCCTGACAGGTGTAATGATTCATCTGAGAGAGGGAGAGAGAGAAGATGTGCCCCTCCGATCTCGCTCGCCTCCTCTTTTTAATGAACCAGGGCCCCTCCACGGGTTCTTCAGGGGTGTAAGAACTCTGAAAATGGCGGGAGAGTTTAGGAGCTTGCCTGGAAAAAAAACACCTCCAGCGTTTATCTGGATCAAGTCTCAGCCTCGGTCCACACATCCACAGAAAGTTTGCCAAATCGCCCCAAAACACAAAAATAAAATCATGAGAGCTTAACAAAGCTCCAAACAGATTGCCTTTATTGGCTAAGCAGCTCACAGAAATCAGGATGCAAAAACGTTTCTATAAAATAGTAAAGTTAAGTTAAATAAAATAAAAAATATGAATGCAAATGATTTTTGTTGAGAACTTATAATAGTAATAATAATTATTATTATTAAAATTATAATATATAATATAACGTATGCCCAAAGGGTTTTATAAGGTGTAATAATAATAATAATAATAATAATAATGTCCTTGTGGGCTGTTTTTGGCCAAAAGAAACTGTAAACCAGACCAGACGTGAAATTAATCTGAAGTACACAATACATATTGCAAACTGGATTTTCCTTAAATCCTGTATGATGCAACATTATAAGCATTTAAGATTTGTGTTGGTTGGGAGCCCCCATCCAGGGGCCACTCTTTGCACAGCAGACTTCCCCTTGACACACAAAGGGCCTCTCTTCTCCTTCCTGCAGCCTCTCCTCATCCTCCGTCAAACAAAAATGTGACACAGAAGGCCTCACTGCACACAAACGCAGACTAATCTTGATCAGCCCCGTAAATTCCTCAGCTCGGACACAAACACATCAGCCCCTAAACTTTCAAACAGCGGACAGAAACATACTCTACACAAGTACTTTAAAGTCTTTTCTGCTCACCAAGGCTGCATTTATTTGATCATAAAATACAGTAAAAACAGAAAGATTGTGAAATATTGTTACACTTTAAAACAACCATTGTCTATTTTAATATATTGTGAAATGAAATTTATTCCTGTGATGCAAAGCTGAATTTTCAGAATCATTACTCCAGTCTTCAGAATGTCCAAATAACAGAATAAATTTGAAATAGAAATCTTTTCTAACATTACAAAATGTCTTTTCTCTCACGTTTGATCAAGTTAATGCATCCTTGCTGAATAAAATGTTTTCTTTTTATGGTAATGAACATTATGCATTGCTTGTTCTCTAACAGCAGATAAAGTACAAGTTTACTCAAATGCATGCAGCAACACCAGTGCAAAAACACTGAGAAAAATCTCGCCTGCCTCACATCATGAACTGCATTTGGCCACATTTCAACACATGAGATCAAGCATTGAGTATCTAGAAACGTTTGCGCTCACATACTTGCGTAGTTATCTCATCAAATGCTTGAAAGTCCGATATTCAGGTCCATTGGTCTAGTGCTTATCTCCCGCTCTGCTTCTGCGCTTGGCACCCAGGGACCTGGACGCCAGCAATTGTGCCCACTGCCACTGAGTGCCAAGGCAAAATTGATGAAACATCACAGGATTTGAGAACTGGCAGGCTGACACGATGCAGTGAGCCAGTCACAATTAAAATGATTACACGTCCTTCCAATTTTCACCGCTTTCATTCCGATAGTGCTGATAGCAGAAGACTGAGATGGAAAGGCGGAAAAAGCATGATATATTCCTTATTTATACTATGCTAGGTGGATTAAATGGCAGTAAAACAACATTTGTTGTTGGCTCTGTGCATTTTGATCCAGTTACAGTAATTGAAGCAATAGAAGCAGGGCGCAGCACTTCGGAAACGGCCTAAAGTGCGTCGCCGCTTTCTAGTGCTTAGGTTCGCTTGTGTGCTTACCACAGTATTTTTTAGACGGAAACACCCAAGAGGGTTTTAAGTGGGAAAAGAATATGCAATATTTATCGAGAGCAAAAGCTACGAATATGCAATCTGGCAACGGCAGCATCCTCTAAATGGCCGTCCTCAGAGACGCAGGTGGATTTTAAACGAAGATCCGCACAGACGCTGAGTGCAGTGAAGATGGACTCGAAAAACACGGATAACCGAGAGAAACAACACAACCAACTGAGCCTGATCGCTGCTGAACCACAACTTACATGTTCCCATACAGATGCCACTTAAGACCTACATGCAACTAGCAAAATAAGTCTTACATGCAAAAAAATAAATAAATAAATAAACATACAGCTGAAATTCTGGTGCTGAATGCAAAATGTTTGTTGTTTATGTTGTTCTCACCTAACTCGTCCCACAGCTGCCGGTATTTGTCCGTCATGGTGGTTCCCTGCTGCCGCCAAAGAGCCAGCCGCGGGTCAGCCATGAACTGCTCTGTGATTAGCGTTAGCATGCGAGCGCCATTTGAGTCCCGCATCTTCAGCATCTCCCGCACCTGAAGAACACATGCAAACACACACAAGATTTCAGCACATGCACCAAAAATGTCTCCAAACCAGATATGATTAACAATGAGAAATCCTCCACGTTTAATGTTAATCTGCACTTTTGATGACAGAATATATTATTAGATGCTTTATTCAGATTTGAATCCTGCAAAACACGCTACCATTTAGAAGTACTTCATTAGATTGTTATTCATTTATTTATTTTTCACAAGAAGTCTCTTATCCTCACCAAGGCTGCATGTATAAGATCAAATTTTATTACAATTTAAATAAATGTATTTCATTTTAATATCTTATAAAGTGTAATTTATTCTTGTGATGTAAAGCTGTATTTTCAGCATCATTATTCCAGTCTTCATTGTCACATGATCCTTCAGAAATCATTCTAATATGCTGAAGCACTGCTCAAGAAACAATTCTGATTATTATTGTTATTTCTGTTTTTATTATGTTTAAAACAGATGTGCTGCCCAATACTTTGTGGAAATAGTAATACATTTTCTTTTTCAGGATTCTTTAAATGAATAGAACGTTCAAAAGAACACCATTCATTTGTATAACATAACGAATGCCACTTTTGCACAATATAATGCATTTTTGCCAAATAAAATAATTTCTTTCACAGTAGTGTGGCTCCACCCACAGTGAAATCACATTGGTCAAAAATGTAACAACTTATGCATTAAACATGAAATGTTGTTTAACTGGGTATGATTTTGTAATATCTTGAAGTATTTTATTTTCAAACAGAATATCTTTTTTTCAAGGTTACGTCATGCATGAAGTATTTTGTTCTTCTGTTGTCCAGAAGAAAATGTTTAGAATGTTGGTATCCAAACAATTTGTAATTTTTTTCGGAATTGAATGGCTACCGTCAACGGTTTGATTACCAACATCATCTTCTGAGCCGAAAAGAAAGAAAGAAACTCGGAGAGGTCTGGAACAACATGAGGGTGAGTAAATGCTGACAGAAACTAGCTCTTCAGCCCACCTTGGAGAACAGGAGATTGAGCTGTTTGCCCGAGCCATGGTATCCCCCCTGGGACAGGAAGAGTTTGACCTGCTCCTGGACCTGCTCCTCGTCCAAATGCCAGCAGTTCTCATCGTCCACGCTGGCTCCCGCCGTGGGGTCCGGGGCCCCTGATTTACAAACATACAACCAAGTGATCAGTGAACATCATGGTGATGATGTTTACGTTGACCAAATGGGATTTTCGCTCAAAGTCCATAAAATGAGGCATTACAGTTTATAGTCATGGAAAAATCAAAACCAGAGATCATTTATCAGCCAAAATTCTTCAACGCAATTAGTGCAATCAACACAGAGCCTTAATGCGATGCAGAAGCGTGACTGAGGAAACCCCTGAACGCCAAACAACGGCTGATGATTCAAGCGCCGTCAATAACACTGAGGGTCTACAGTGAAGATTTATTAGATGCCACATCAAACCAACTTCCTGCATTCCAGCCATGACCTCACACAGGCCCGGCCTGATGAAAGCACTTCCTTTCCCCCACCATTCTGCAATGTGCCATTTGCTTATGCATTTTCCCCCCTATAATTGACACATCCTCTTTAGATTTCCCATTCCCGACAAAAGTGAAATATAATATGACCATTGTGTGCCTAATGCCGAAACGATAAGAGAGATCAGAAGAGTCTTTCATTCCTTTTAGATTTATGTCATCAGAGTCTGGGACCATAATACTCAATCCAACAGCTCCAGAGCCTAGAAACAGATCTAATGCTAATGTACATGTGATTAACAATATCAGCCAACTCGTTCTTTTTTTGTAAGGGTTCGATTACGGATTTTAGGATCTTGTTTGATATTTTTAAGTTCAGGGGATCTATTGAAGCGAAGCCTTCAGAGGATATCTTCATGTTTGTGATCCATATTTAGGAGCTAATTAATATTAACGACCATATTTCTCAGTGCTGTTGAGATGGAAAACTGGATAATCAATGGTCATTAATACACAGACACCTTAAAGGTGCAGTAGAAAAAAAAACGCTTGTTTAATTTAAAGGATTAGAAAGAGGGGATGGGAAATTATTTATGTAAAATAGATCAATTAATTATTTAAGTAAAAAAATGCAACTAAACTCAACATAAAAAAAAGAACAATTATAAATTGTTCTGTATTTTATTTATTTGTATCTTTATTTAACAAAAATTTATATTAAACTGCACTTAAAATTTTTTTCCAAACAAATACTACTGGAGGGCATTTTACAAGAAAATACTATTTCTGTCCTTCTACTTCAAAATTGTACATTTAATTCTTACTTGTGTTACTGAAATTTGTGTTGTGAAATTTAACTAAGAAAATAGTTTCATAGTAATTCCTACACCATTTCAAGGTATGAAATAAATTAAATATATTATTCTGAATAATATACAAAGAATATAAAAAATATATATATATTTTTATAAAAAAAATTATAAGGAATAGAATTATCTTAAGAATAAAAAAAATGTGCAAAAAAAATCAGAATATGGACACTCTGACGTCATAAAACTAAATCTGTTTTAAACTCAACATGACAAAAATGTCTTTATTTTATGTATTGATTTATGTATTTTATTATTATTATTATTATTATTATTTATATATATATATATATTTTTTAAATACAAATAACATTTTTCTATTTTCTAAAATACAAATAACAAATATTATATTATAGAAACTACAAAAGCCAGCGAGTTTAGCCTGGTTCTGGTAGTTAGCGTTGTTAAGACAGTAGGAATGTCAAGCAGTAATGCTCTTGATATCGAGGGTGCTTTAAGCGCGGTTCTTACGCGCAGCCGGAGCTCACCGTGCACTTGATTGATCTCTGAGTTCTGGGAGAGAATCTCGTCGGCTAGTTTCTGGGCCGTGGGCAGCACTTCTGTGTGGTGGACGGTGATGAGATACTGCACAAACTTCTGCAACTGGTCCCTGTTCATCTGGAATAGAGTCTCTGAGATGGGGAGGTGAAGTTTGACCTGCTCGGGCCGCCGTACGCGGTACAGGGACAGCGCCACCACATGGGCGCAGTAGAAGATGTCCTTGTTTCCACAGCCGCACGTTACGGAGGTGATCTTGCAGCGGTCGAAGCTAATAGCTACGCTGCACACCATCTCAGGTTCTGACGGTGTGGCCGGTTCTGTTACTGTGCCGCTCAGATGGAAACCTGAGAAACAGAGAGAGAGAAAGAGTTAATATTTTGGAAACGGTGTATGCTATATTTTGTTCAACTGATCGGACGGTCCAAAAAAAATTCCATAAATATTTTGATCTATTTTCTCTAAGAGCTTTGATGCTACGCTTAGCAAACGTATGATCAGGCTTTATTTTTCCAAAATGATCATTTTTCCTCTAGTCTAGTGGATTATCAAACAAACAAATAGAAAAAAATAAATTACAATTTAATTAAAATAAAAACAAAATAAATATTTAAATAAAAATACTTTGATTAAAAAACTAAAAAAACTCAAAAGGCAAATCTACAAAAAAAAAAAACAATACAATAAAAAATTTATAAAATGAATAAAAAAAAACTTAAAAACTTAATAAAATTAAAAGCAAAAAAAATAAAAATAAAACAAATAAAATCTAAAATAAATGTAAAAAATAAATTAAACAAATAAATCCCACTGACAGAAATGAATTCTTGAACATTTCAAAAATCGGAATCTTCAAAAAAAAAAAAAAAAAAAACTCCAATTATAAACTATCTGGCTGCATAATCAGACACCTAGCAACCCACTGGAACACCTTAGCAACCATCAAGCTTCAAATCTCTCTTTAAATTGCTCAAGTTTTCAAAGTAGATAATGGGTAATAAATTATTTCAACATTAAATTTCACGATAAAGTGAAATTGGATACAGGCTCACTGTAAAGAGAGAGAGAGGATGAGGAAGTTTCAGTCTCCTGTTGGTGAACAGATGTGTGTGTGTGTGTGTGTGTGTTGGGGAGGGCAATGTGGGCGGAGCTGCTCGGTGACTGGCGTGTGCTACTACAAAGGCAGGACTACATAATACAGATGCTCATTTGAATACTTTTTGAAGTGTCAATCCAAAAGAGGCGGAGAATCGTACATTTACTAGGAAGTAAAGCAGACATTAATGAGCGTGTCACAGCCGCCCAACGCCCAGGGAGTTTAAATGTGCCCGTCTACGACTGACTTCACTTCCTGCTCAGACTGCTTCCAATATTTAAACACTTAAAGCACCGTGTACTTCACATGTGCCTTTGTAATTAAAATGGAAGCAGTAGGACAAATGCAAACAATAGAACAGTTTATTCAAAAATTAATTCATAAAAACAACGAAACATACAATAACCACATACAAAAACTAAAATAAAAAAATAACTAAACTAAATAAAATGTAGAAAGAATAACAAAGAAATTAAATAAAGTATTTATACAATTTTAAACGTTGAATGAACAATTATTTTTTATACATAAAAAAGGCAAAAAAAAAAACAAATTTAAAATAAAATCAATAACACTTAAAAATAAAAGTAATTTAAAAACTTGGAAAACTATCTATTTAAATAAAATATTTATTTTACTTATGTTATAAATATTTTTATAAGTAAACTAAACAAAAATTAACAAAAATTTCATAAACATTTCAAAAATCTGAATCTAATAGAAATAAATATTTATTTATTACATATTTAAAAAAATAATTACGTAATACATATATTTAAAAGAAAATTTACATAAAGGACTTTTCTATATTAGTGTTGTTGGTATCAACCACAACAATTTTAGTATTGTGACTATCCTACTATTACACGTACATATAAAAACCATCAACCTGCAAGAAAATAAAACCATAAACTACTTCTATTTACTGGCGCCTGTGCCTCACGTTCAAATGAGCTCTTTTCTAAAGGGTAAAAAGCCTCCTCACTCTTAAACAGCACATATCCGGAACAGCCCACAACTGGTTCAAGAGAAAAAGAATGAATGTTCAAGTTTCACTTCCTTTCCCAAAGCGCTGACCCAGCAGTGTCCACCTCTACGCCTTTCGACAACACTAAATATATTCGATCACTTGAGAAAAGCTTGTGCTTGTAGGATGTGGAGGAAGAAGACGCCAGAAGCGATTTCAAAACAGAGTTCAAGAAAAGCCTTTACAGAAGGCCGAACACAAAGGAACTGGCTGACGGTGCTCCAATCCAAGTTTTAGCCAACAACACTTGCGTAAGATGCCGTTTTATCCGCTGCTTGCATGTGCAGGTTTGTGAGGAAACAAAAAGACGCGGCTAATACACCCACCTAGTGCGCTAACTACCCGCTTTGTGTCACGTTTGGACATGCATCATCAAACCCCGGTTAGTGTTTTAAGACGGTCTGATCCTAAATAAACACGTGACACATGTCTAGACTTCAAACCACCCTCTGCCTCAGGAAACAGCGCTTCTATTCATCTGCACGGGATGCAAACAACAGCAGCGATGTTTCTTATATCACGCCGCAAATCAACTCATTACGCAGGCGGTCTCAAGGTGGCCACTTCCAGTGCTGTGTTCATCACCAGACACAAACACCTTAAATCTCAGACGACGGGCTCAGCAGCGTGCTTCATAATCAAAATTATTTTTCTCTAAAACGCTCCCCGAGGACGGGGAAGGTAATAACGAAAGCAAGCGCAGATTTGGAAGCCAATATAAACGAAGGCAGAAGAGATTCTGCGATTCATCATGACCCAAATGAATCTGGAGCAGCACGTGGGCGACGATGTTGTGAATCGCCGCATTAACAGACGACGCCTTACTTCATGAAATTAACAAATGTATTTTTGATTTCGAGGTGAAATATGACCTGCACATTTTCTTGGCAAGTTTCATGAGACTCGCCCATAGACAGACCCTGACGATACACACCAGCACACACACAAACACACGCGTATTCACACTCTGAATGGTTTTCTTGGCATAGAGGCACTTCTGGAGACGGGAGAGCTCTTTAACGAGCTAGCGGCGTCAGGAGAGGATGTCGTACAGGGAGAGTGCAGAGTCTCCCGAGTCCTGGTATCACACGAGGAGCCGTGTCTCCAGGACGGTTCATCAGAACGGAGCCATCTGTTAGACCGGGTTAAAGGCTGCTGTGAGCCTCCTGCTGTTCTCTGACAGCCGGATAAATCATTAGCTTCACCTCCACCAAACACCAGATTCTCCCTGCATTACACTGCTGAGGATGACATTTCAGTGGAAGCTACTTAATCTAAGATTCCCTCAAGCAGTCGATTCTACAGCAAAGAATTTTAATGCTTTCATTTTTTCATATAGTTTACAAATTTGTAAAATCCATATGATAATGTAACATGGCAAAAAAAGTAACTAAAAAAAAAATCTTAAAAATAAATTAATTTCAAAATTTACATATTTATTTCAATAATATGTAAATATTATTATGTTCATGTAAGCATGAGGGGAAAAAAAGTAATTCTACAAAAATTGACATGTAAAAATTACATATTGAATGTAAATATTTTTTATTACTTTTTTAAATACGTAAACTTGAGAAAAATATTTACATTTAAAAATATTTGCATCATTTAAAAATGACATGTAATTTTTTATTTTACTTTTTTTTATATTTACATATTTTTGAGCTACATAAATTACATGTTAATGTTTTGAAATGTACATTTATTTATATTAACATAGCGTTAAATATGAGAAAAAATATTTTCAAAACATTTACACATTTATATTTTTTCATATCTAATATATTTAAAGTAATTTTAACATTTACATATTCTTTTACATTTAAAAATATACAAGTAAATGTGAAAAATATTAGAAATAAGAATATTATAGAATATTATAAGAAATGTACAGTCAAAAATATTTTATGCATAAAAGTACAGCATGCCACAGTACGCAGCATGTCAAGTATTTCAAGTGAAGATATTTTGTATTAGAATTACACTAGGTAAGCAATGCGATGGCGAAAGCAGCTTCAGTGTACCTCATACATGCTACAATGACATTTATTGGGGTTTTATGACGAATCATTGTAGCTCATGTTGTATATCATGCTTCTATAAGCCGGAGCTGGTGGATGCCCGTGTGAGTTATGTCTGTCAGCGCCCGTCCTGCAGGGGGATTTACTGTCCGGACAGATCACGTTAAAGGCAAACTTAATGGAATAGCTGGAGCAACAAAACAATTAGTATAACTTTAATTAAGACATTTTCTCTGTGGTGAGTTTTATTAAAGCACTTAGGTAAAACCCAGAGGAGTTCACACACTTCAGACTGGCACAGCAGGACAATCTATAGCTAATACGCAGCTTGGGACAACGGGAAATTACAACATGCTAGAAATGCTAACACAATGCTGCTACAAGAAGCCCAAATGAGCTGATTTGAGACTTTTGAACTTTGTCTGACTGCTGATAAGGTCAAGATTTAGATTATGGATGGTGTGGCGGTTATCAGCTGGAGGACAGCTGCATATGGCCTTTTACACGGTTGTGTTGTTTTTCTTTTATAACCATAGATAGTACAAATTAACCCCAAAATGAAAACGGTGTGTCATTCCAAACATGCATGACTTTCTTTTTTGCTAGAAGCATTCCAGGTCACAAAACAAAAAACTAACCGAAATACCTTAATAGTCCCGGAAATAGGCTTTTCTTAATGCAAAATACATCTAAATTAATTCAAACAAAATACATATAATTAATTTTGTTTAATTACTATAAACGTAAACAACTGTATATGAAGAGTATGTTAATTTTCTTCTAACTCCTATATTTATGTTAAGCTATTTCACTTAATTGCATAGAAAGGCACCTATACATTGCCATTAGAGTAAAATTACTGAAACATATGAGCCTGATTAAAAAAAAAAATGCTAATTATAGATGAAAATTACAGATAGCACTTAGAGGCTTTTGCATCAGAACTCTTCATTTATACACACAAACAAACACACACACACATATATATATATATATATATATATACACAAAATAAAAAAATATTTACATAATTACATTTTTTTTAATTTTTTGTATAAACTATACCTTGAAGATAAACTAAATAGGCGTTTTATATATATATATATATATATAAAACCTTTTCCCATTCTGTTGTTGATGTCAAAAATTACCACAAATTCATTGGTCACTTGATATTATGAAATGATGACAATGTCATCATGTAAAGATTGTGTGACATGCCCATGTCCTCAAGAACCATGAATGAAACTACGCAGAAAAAATCTAAAGAAAATACAAACAAACTATTATACAAAACAACAAATATTAAAATGCTCAGATCAGGGCTAAGATGTACATTCATGCAACCAGCTAGGTTAAGACTCCATCAGAGGAGCTGATGCTACAGCGTTGAGGAGATTGATAACTCCTCGTTTCCTAGCCGACAGCGATGCTAGTCACTCTCACACACCCTGACAAAGTAAATGAAGAAGAATGGCGGCTGGGGCTTTTTCCCATCCCTGAAAAGCACAGTAGAAATGAGCACAGACAGCCTCGCGCTTCCAGAGATCGACAAGTCTGAGAGCTGTGCAAATCTCCACCGTAAATCCTCTCCTGTTCAACACCGGAGCGCTGCATCCCATACTGGCCTTCAGACAGACGCGCATCTAACCTTTCCGGACCCAAAACAACCTTTTCAAGTATTTGTGTCTCAAAATGTCCAATTAGTGCTGACCTACACATTTGAGGAGGCAGAGGAATGCAGTACAGCTATTAAACAAGATGACAAACATTTCACACATGCTTGTGTATGTGAACAGAACAATTCATATCGAAAACAACAACTTCACAACAAGATACAAAAGGAAGGGCCTACATCGGTGTCACACCAATCACACTTTTCACAAGGAAACCCACAATGCATTGCTCAACATCGCTCGTACAAACAAACAAGGGCTTTCCATTATGCTGGAAGATAGCTGAGCCAGGAAATGTTTGCTTTGGGGACAAAAACAGCGATTTGAAACACCCTGCTTAATGATGCAGAGCTTGTTTTTGGTGTTTATCTTTGTAGGCCTGTATCTGGCCAACGTCTTATTCCTGCAAGAACAAACTGAATCTAATGTGCTGTGTGTTTTCAGCCCACTGGCTCCACACTCAAACCCTCCAGCTGCTTTATAAAGCGCTTCGGTCATGAAGAGGAAAACCTTGAGAGTGTTGAGGATGGCAAACCATTTATTGAAAAGGAATAGTTCACCCAGAAATGAACATTTGCTGAAAATGTGCTCACCCTCAGGCCATCCAAGATCTATAAGAGTTATTATTGGTGAGAAATTTGGAGAAATGTAGCACCACATCACTGTCTCACCAATGGATCCTCTGCAGTCAATGGGTGCCGTCAGAATAAGAGTCCAAACAGCTGAGAAAAATATCAAATAATAATCCACAAGTAATCCACTCTAGTCCATCAATTAAAGTCTTTTGAAGTGAAAAGCTGCATGTTTATAAGAAACAAATCCATCATTAAGACGTTTTAATTACAAAACTTTGCTTCTACCTAAAATCTGAGCCCTCTTTTCTTAATATTGCTTCCTCCAGTAAAAAGGTTGTCTCGTCTGAATCAAACCAGTCCTAAACAAATATGTGGGTGGATTTTGATGTGAAAAGACAAGAGAGGATGGACTTTTTAGCCAAAAACAAAGGTTTGAAGTACAAATGTCTTAATGATGGGTTTGTTTCTTACAAACATGCAGCTTTTCACTTCACAAGACATTAACTGATGGACTGGAGTGGATTACTAGTTGATTATTATTTGATGTTTTTCTCAGCTGTTTGGACTCTCATTCTGACGGCACCCATTCACTGCAGAGGATCCATTGGTGAGACTGATGGAATGATACATTTCTCCAAATCTGTTCCCATGAAGAAACAAACTGATCTATAGCTTGGATGACCTGAGTGAGTACATTTTTAGCACATTTTAATTTTTGGGTGAGCTATTCCTTTAATCTAGAAAAAGGAGGAAAAAAGGTTTTATTTTGCAAGCCATCAAATCAAACACATAATTACTGACATATATTGATCAAAATTAAATTTGAATGATATTTCATTTAAATGCAGCTTTGAACACACTATAAAGAAAAAATGTCTGCGCTCTTTTTTCCTCAACCCAACATGATTAGAAAACACGTGTGTTTCAGTATCTCATGCGTGAGTTATTAAACACTGACATTTCAACCCCTCCGCACCCTTAAGTTCCCAAAGAAGCCAGTGTGTTTCAAAAGTAGACCAATTTAGGCCGAGCCCAACACTGCGACGTTGTCCCAGAAACCAAGTTAACCGTACTGAAAGCCTCTCTCCATTTCTACACAAACCAGTTTTTTTTTTCTTCAGACCACCCAAACACACGGGAGCGGATCGAAAGCAGATTTAACACAGCAGTTAACGTCTGTTAAACCGGTCGATGGAGCGATTACTACCACGTCCCCTCAGAGCTCGCCACTTCAAGAAAAAATAAGATGTTAAAAATATCAAGTCAAAGTCAAATAACAGCAGCCGAATATAGTATATAACACTCCCAAAATGAAAGAGAGGAGCTGGAGACCTTGAGCGGGGTCAAGGAGGAGCTCCTTCCCTGCTTACAAATCAAATCATTAATCTCATGAGATGTCTGGAAAACATTAATGACTGCAATTGCAGCCCTATATCTTATATTCAAGAATACTTCAGCAAATTCAATTCCATAGCCAAATGCTTCTCTAATTGAGTTTGGAAAATCCCAGAGAAGTAAAAATAACCGACGTCCTCAGCGGTGAGTTATCTGGGAATAAACTTAATGAAAACATGCTAGATTGTCGCTGACATACATTTGGGATATTTTCTTCATCCTCCAGTGGACTGCAGCATGGTGTTGGGCTTTAACAGTAAAATGACAAATAGATACGCAAAAGAAAAATCATCTAACATACATGTTCAAATTTGACATTTAATCTAATGTTAAGTCTAAAGCAATACTCTAGATATTCATAATATACCTGTGATGATTATGATGCCAGTATAAAATATATGCATGTAAATATTGCTGTTTGTTTATATGTACGGTTAGATTAATGCATATAAACATCGATCTGTAAGTAACATCTATAGTATATAAAATGATTACTCCTGCGATCAAAAACATAAATGTTGAAAAATATTGAGCAAAATAAAGAACATTTTAAAAATACATTTCATTAAAATTCTATTTTATTTATTAAGCGTCTCACATAGAAGATTTCTATTTCGCATAAAAGCTTAAATGTTTTCTTAAATGCTTTCCATGCATCAAAGCATCCTGAAAAAAAAATAATTTTTTTTTTTCAACATTGATGATGTGAAATGTTTTTGAGCAGCAAATCAGTATATCAGAATGATTTCTGAAGATCATGTGACACTGAAGACTGGAGGAATGATGCTGAAAATTCAGCTTTACATCACAGGAATAAATTACATTTTATTTCACAATATTACTGTTTTTGCTGTATTTTTCATCAAATAAATGCAGCCTTGGTGAACAGAAGAGACTTCTTTCAGAAGCACAGGCAAGCTTGTGAATCCATGGACACTGGCACAGCACAGTCAGTCAGATGTTATGAATGAATCCCCCTCTGACCCACAGAGAGCTGCATTCTGGGTATTAGACTGGCTATATTGTCTCAGTGAAAGGCCGACTGAAAATAACCAGAAAATGGTCCTGGAATTACATCTGGCCTCCTGAAATCACTGAAAACAGATACTACAGGGACTCGCCACAGCAACATTCAGCCATTTACCTTATGTTTACATCTAAAGTCAACATGAAATGCTGTTCATAACCTATTTTACTCTCATAATGCAATGCAAAATGCTTGTTGCATTAGATTTTATGTTGACATGACAAAACCGCAGCATATACCTGCTTAACGATGAACAAAAGCACTACTCTGTGTGTTTCCACCTCCTGTGCTGATAGTCTGCAGTGTGTAAAAGTCTTGGTGTGTGGTCCGTCAGTAAACAGCGTGCCACAGGTCTTCTCTTGTCGGCTCCAGAGGCCCAGCGGTGTTTCAACAACATCAGCCTTTACCATGCCGCACGGTCTCCACCGCTCTGTTGGCTCAGTGGATCGCTTTCCCAAAACACATCAGAGAGGAGCGGATAGTCGGCTTTACTCCAGAGGAACACACCCCTCCTCCACACACACGCAAAAGAAAAGAAATCGAGCCCACCGCAGTACACAGGTGGACCTCTGAAAGGTTATATGCTGCCCGTGTGTGTGTGTTTGGGTCACGATCCATTTATAATTCTATTGTTACTTTTTTTCCAAATATATTTAAAGATGTTTGTATTCAATCTTTACTTTCTATCCAGAATAAACAATTTATCATTCACCAGTTTGTCACAATGCATTCTGGGCTCTTCTTAATTGTGAATCATATGCAATGCTATTTTTGACCAAAGTTCTAGCGTTTAGCCTAGACTTCACATAGGGAGTCTGTCTAGGATGCCTAAAATTGGCACCCAGGTTGGCCGTTCACTAGCTTTTGGTTAAACGGACTCCAGCTGCTGGAGCCAGAGACTTTCTAGGAATAAACAGGGTGGAAATGTGGCCGTCTAACCACCGTGCACACAGTCTGATGTGACTGAGGCCTGCTGGGCCGTATGAGTAATGTCAGCGCTGAGTCTGCCAGGCCACGACTATCCACCCGTCCGGCTCTCCTCACATCTGGACCCCTCCCTGCACATTAGGGTCCCAGCGGTGAGGGCCAAATGCCTTTTAAAAATAGGAAGGAGCCACGTAAGATGGGATGAACTGAGTTTACGCCCCACACCACATAACGTCAGTGATAGCTAGCTAGTTGTGCATGAAGCTTTAGAGAGCATTTCTGCTCAACATACTACATGTTCAATGTGGTTTCTTTTATGATATAGAAGCATAAAGATCTGTAAAACTAAAATATTTAGTAGTAATTTAATAGAGGCTAAGGAATCATCTGAGGAAGACATAACTGTGATAAACAACTTTCAGTGGCTAATTGCTTTTATATACTTGCTTATTAGCTATATTGTTTTTATAAATCATATATGAAAGAATTAAGTATCTGAATTGCATATAAAATGTCCTTTCATTTGGATTGGATTGCACAGTTTTAAACTAATCAACTGAATATGAAGCATATTTTTCAGTCATACATAAATGAAACATAAGATTTCTGCACTCAGAAAAAAAATAAATAAATCACGGCATAGTTTCAGTTTTTGCATCTATTTGATTTTATCTAAATAATCACATTTTCAAAACACTTTTTTTTTCAAATGCTTAGAATTAGCAGAAAAATTGTATATAGTTGGAAAAAACGTATATTTATTCAGTTATAAAGTATGAGCATGGTTACAGTTCCATTAGTTAAAATGTATGAGACTGAAACAAATTGGATTTAATGATGATAAATATAAATCTGGTTATTGTGCATTATAAAATCTTATCTGTTTGTATGGCTGACAAATATGAATCCCATTAAGTTCGTTAGTTTAGGTTTAATCTAATCTAAATAGATGGAAATTTTATATGCAATTCAAAAATACATTTTATAGTTAGGTCTAAAATGGTGTAAACCTGCAACACGATCAAAGAATATTGTTAATAAATACAATAAAAATTATCTATGCATCCACCAAGCAATGCAGATCAGTCAGACATTTAGAGGCAGAATAATCTTTAACAAAACATGGCAACACAAGCTTTAAGATGTAGCTACAAATTAAAGTCTCAAGTTTCCTATTCTCAAAACTAATTTTAGGCTTCAAGAACCAAGCAGTTATTAGCTGAAAACAGTAGTGAAGATGTGCACACTTCAGCAAGCTTTTCACTTCCCCTTAGAGACGCCTGCTTGGTTAGTATGCCTGGAATTTAAACCCAGACTAACCGACTGGAAAACCTGACTAATAATCTACAAAAGAGGAAAGCAGACACACACAGAGGCCCAAGGATGAGAGGGGTTGAGAAATATGTAGTGGATGTGGAGAGACCAGTGGGTGTTGCCAGTAAGCTCCTCCCACCTCCCCAGATAAACCCCGCCCCTGTTTTGCTGCACAGTCAGGTGACACAGAGGCCACACGGGATGTGCAGTCATTAGCAGCCACTCACAGACTAAGAACTGCCCACTACTTATCTGCCAAACAAACACACACACACACACTATTATGCCTCATTTGCAATAATTAAATTATTAAAACATTGCAGAGTTTATATCCACCAAACAAAAAGTTATTAAACCTGTTATACTGTATTATGACCACTTTTTTAAACAAAATTTCAATACTGTGAAATACCGTATACCATGATAAAAGCATTAGAAATTAATCACAACATGAAAATTTGATACCGGCATATCCCCAATACACACATACATAAACACACAGATATAGATCAATCTTTAAGTAAAAACTTTCATCTTTAAGCATCTGGTTTTAAAAAATATATACATGTAGGTTAAATATTTCTGTCCATTAAAATGTATTGTTATAGTAGTGCACATAAGTGAACATTCGAATAAATAATATTGTATATATTAATTTCTTGTGAAAATATCAAAACCATATAGTCAGACCAAAAGGCTGAAATATTTTTATTTTATTTTTTATTTTCTCTCTAATCACCAAGCATTTTATTTATTAAATGATTTCACATACACCTCCACATTAAAATGTATATGAATACATTTCAGTGGGATAGAGAAAAATGACATCATAATTCAATTGACAGAATGCGTCACAGCATTTTGCGGCCTTTATTTTCATAAACACTCCAAAATAAAACTGCATTTTAAGAATAAAAAACATAATGCTGAAACATTTCAAAATGAAGATGTCCTCAAAAGGAGTCAAATCTCTCTAACATCTGGGGGAAAATTCATACTGAAAGTACAGCCAAGTAAACCCACACACAAACGTGCCACAGACACTCCCCTGTGTGGCCCAACCCCGAACCGTGCCTGGCCCCGAGCTGAACTGCTCAGCTCCTGCTGACGTCACAGGCACATGAGGGAGGAGAGAGAGAGAGAGAATTCCTAAACAGTAGACAAACCCACTGGTTGGAAGCTTAGAAAGCCCTCAGCTGTGGCGAAGAAAAAAAACCAAGGCTTGGCCGCACGCCAGACCTCTGAGCTCAGCATTTTGTAATGCACTTCCTTTTTGCTTAACAGCTTGCATAATAGCACCGGCCGCCTGAGCCGCCAACCTTTAACTCTTTGCATCCTGGTCACTACTTTGTGCACACACCGTGTTTAGGGTTAAAATGAATGCATGACGTGTTCTACACCAAAAACACAAAATGAACAAGCAAATCTCCTTCCCAGAACTCAAATACCCACGTCCTGCAGCTCTTGAAAAACACAAAGTTCTTGCCCTACGCCTACTGCACTGCCATTTCAGATGTGAAAATATCCTGCTGGAGCTCGAAGCACCAGCAGACACAGCCTTAGACGGAGAGGAAGGGTACGTAATGGCGTTTGACATGAGTCCAGGCGTTCAGTTTAGACATGTGACATCAGCAAGGGGAAACTCGAGTGCTTCAGCTTTGTGCAGGTGGACACCTTTAAAAAGTCTAATCTAGTTCCTTTTGTGTGCGGGCAAGAATTTCAATTCAGCCATAAAATTACAGCATCTCATAAATGTTTATCCGCTTTTCATTGGTGCATTAATACAGCGCCAGCCGCCCGGATCTATAATATCCTCCAGTGCTGGGAGAGAGACATGCACACAGCTAAAATAAGGAGAGCAAATAACATGTTTGAAAAGGTGAAACTTCACTGCATCGCCCACAAATAAGATTTAAATGTCACCCCTGAGGAGGAAGGTCCCCTTGCCTACAAATTGCACCTGGCAGCCTTGTGTCCCTGAACGTGGACGGGTTAGAAGAGTCTGTCTGTGTCCTGCACTTGTGTATTTGCGATCTAATTCTTAAATATAATTATAGTGAATATATTCACTATTATATTGACTATATAATTATTGTGTGTGTGTGTTTATATTATATACACCGACACACACGCACACGTTTGTTTTTGTCAAAAGTGGGTTCATCCCATAGGCGTAATGGTTTTTATACTGTACAAACTGTATATTCTATCGCCCTACACCTAACAGGAAACTTTGTGCATTTTTACTTTCTCAAAAAAAAAAAACTAATTCTGTATGGTTTATAAGCGTTTTGAAAAATGGGGACATGGGTTATGTCCTCATAAGTCACCCTCTCCTTGTAATGCCTGTGTCATACCCATGTCATTATACAGAGTTGTGTCCTGATATGTCAAAAAAACACGCCCACACATACACACACACTTAACCAGCTAGAAGAAGCTGTAAAAGAGCCAAGGCACCATAAGGCACTTTCTCCCCCATTCAGAGCAGCGGTGGTGGTCGCGGCGCTCGAGATGGTTGACATGACTGACTGGAGGGGGTCATTTTCAATTTGCTGTGACCAGACCTGTCTTTAACTGCAGGCCTGGGACACAATAGCATTCCCCACCTCTTTCAACAGCATCCCACCCCTCCTAGAAGACCTCCGACTACCCTCCCGGCCCTGCATTGTGTGCAACTGAATGTGCGGGGTTAGGTGTGTTAGGTGCTGTTAGTGTAAGGTAGCTGTAAGCCCCGCTTACAATAGAGAACCCAATCTCTGCTTTAGACACACCAGCTCGCCCCTGGAGGGGTCAAACTGAGGAGGGGTGGGGTTTGGGTCGGTACGTAATTGTCAAGAAGAGTGAGTGTCTCTTCAACTAAAGATTCGACAACAATAGGCCTCCAACCCCTCTCAACTGCCCTTGGAGAACCACAAAAGGAGCCGCCAAGGCCTTCCAGCCCAAAACGCCAAAGACCTCCGAGACGACGACAACAATGAGAGATGGAGAAGCATGTGATGGGAGCTAGGGGAGCAACCGGGATACATGCAAGCAAGCAATCCACAAATTAGGTCAATGAGGATTTCCACCTAAAGTAGGTCAATTGAAACACTGGTGAATTGGAGCCTGATGAAACGAATAGAGACGAGGGTGGATGGGTGTGCCACGTATATTCGCCAAATTGAATCTGAGGAGTTTAGGCCCTGATATACTTCAAACGAATTCAAAGAACGAAATGGTATGACAATTTCAAACAAAATCAGCCCAAAACTAAGTTTCAGGAGTTTGAAACGGCATTCCAAAGCAAACTTTTACCTAATTTTATAAAAATTTGGGGCTAATTTTGAAAAATGCTCATAAAGAAAACTTTTGCACTCAATTAAGTTAAGTCATGCAAATAATCTGCAATGGAAGCACACTTACCGAATACATTTCTCTATTCACAAGAACAAAAACTCACGTGACATTGTTAGTCCGAAAAACTAACAATGCTACTGCCAGTTATTCTTCTTTGAATTGTGAGGTACATGTCTGGAATGCTCACTCTCGCTCCAGAAGGTCTGTTTTTGTTTTGGTCTGTGTGACTCCTGGCAGCAGTTTATTAAGCCCCTTTAACACTGCACGTCGGACCCGGCAAATTGCCGGAACATTGCCAGGTCATCTTCTGTGTGAAAACAAACACTTCCCGGGATTGATTCCGGCACTGAACCTGGGTCAGGACCTAGTAACATTGCCAGGTTCAATCCTGGGATGAGCGCTATGTGAACAAAAGCCAGATCTAATGCCGTGTCATAGTGATGACGCACGTTATCGCGCGACTCTTTTACCGGCTGTTTTGAAGGAAGGTCAACGTTCGCGACAAAAAAAATGTGCAAACTGTAATGAAGCAGAGATCAGTTAGTTCCTCACTTTACGAGCTGACGGCGAGATCGTTCGCTTGCTTCAGTGAAAGTATAACGTGCCTAACATTTTCAAGTAAATTACACGTCACGCCCTGATGTCACGTGTCGTTACGGGATCTTTACAGGTTGCGTGAAAGCACACACATATCACAGGTAATCACTGGCAGTGTGAAAGTGCAAAATCTAGCGACCCGTGAACAATTGCCGAAACACTTTACCTGTGTATTTGCCGGAATCGCAGTGTGAAAGGGGCTTTAGGAAGTAAAAATTTTGTTTTCTTCAACTCACCGAATGGAAACGGTGCATAATTTGCAAATATTTTATGCGATATTCCAATTTTGCACATAAGTTAAATTATCAACTTTGGATGAAAACATAGCTATGGTTGCTTTCCATAAGAATTACAACTTTAGGTTATACTATAAAGCAGCTCTCCTGTACATTCATGTTTTGATTGAACTGAAGAAATGAACCAGAGAATATTTCCTCAAAGAAGGTGGAGCCTAACTATTACATAATTGCCATGAACCAACGGTAGCTCGAAGGTGTTTACCAGCTAGAGCAAACAAAAGTTTGCTTTGGTAAGCTGTTTCAAACATAAAAATGACATCAACTTTACTGGCAGCAAACCGATAAAACCACTCAGAACTCATCTCAGAGGGTGGTCTGGTGACATTATGGGTCTAATTGCGACCATCATGACTCCACCAAACCATGCCAAGACTCATTTGGAGGAAACTGGTTGGCTCCTCTTCAAACATTAGCTTTAAAATAAAAGAGCACCATCTGGGCATGGGAATGATCGTTTTTTTGACTTTCAGCAACAGAAGACCGATGGTTGAGGCACAGAGGAGGATGCACTCTTTAAGATTGAGTTGACAGAATGACCAATCCGAATGGGGATTACCACGCTTACTGCAATTCACTAATTGCATTGTGGGTGGAGAGACAGGGTGGAGAAAGTGAGGTCAACGTACAATAATAAGGTCACAGTTTGAGTCTTCTCTTTCAAAACAAAGCTGACAGATTATTTAAACCACGGCGTACAGAAATTTAGGGAACTACAACATTTGTGTTCAAGTGTGTAAGCTTGTAAAAAAGGCCAGTGGCATCTCTACCAGCTGCATAGCATTACTGACAAATGACTCTGCTTTAACCAGTGTTAATTCCAGCCGTGACATGCATCGCTGAACTATTAAAGGCCTACAGAGAGCCACCAACATAAGAAATGAGTGATGTTCAGATTCTTCAGCGATTAGTTAGCTAGCGATCAGGGATCACAGGGGTTATTATGGGATACAGAATCTCATCAGAAAACCAGAGGAATTTGCTGACATCTCCATTCCCGTAAGACTGGTTATAAAGTCTGGGCTTGATTCGACAAGCATGCTGGTGACCACAAATGTGATGTTAACACATGCCAAGTTGGAATGACTCTCATTACAAACACCAAAACATTCATAACCAAAACGACGTTCTTACCGAAACTATAACTGCTGCGGTCTATTTTTATTGTTTTTATTACTGGAAATCAAGTAGCATGGCTGAACGCAACCACTTAGCATGTACATGAGAGAGAATTTCAGTTTTAGAACTGAAATTTGACAGTGTTTGCTCTAATCTCTACTTTAGTGCAACCAACACTAAGGCCTAAATGGAGGGAAAGTTCATGCACTCAGCTCTCTGAATAATAGATTCTAATATGTGGTTGTTACCCTACTGGCTTTCATGAGCAAAATGGATGGCAGCAAGTTATTAGTGGTTTTCTCTAAAGCAAGTATCGTGATTACTCTTGCTTATACTTAAGGTAGTAAACTTTTCAGTGTAACTCGTCTCTCACGGTTTGAATTATGGCCATAATTCCACAACAAATAACATGTTGAATCATGCAGATTGTTGAAAAGAGGTGTGCAATTACTTTTCTAAGCATGAAACAAAGAATAAAACAACCAACAGATAAAATAAAACAAACAAAAAAAAGATTGAAAACAAAATTAAAATGACTGATAAAATGGCTAAAAGAAAACAAAATAAAAAAAAGTATACACTATGAACACCAAAGAAAACAGAAAATAAAATAAAAACGGTACAGAAGAAAATGAAAAACAGAAATGAAACCAAACAAAAAAAAAATCAAAAAAAAAAAAAAAACTATAAACAATAATAATAATAAAATAAATCAAGACTAAAACTGGTGGAGGGACTCAAGCATCACAAAGACTTGGGCCAGAAAACAATCACCTAGTAACCATCCAGAACACCCTAGCAACTGCATAGCAATGTCCTGGCAAGAACTCACAACCTCCTGGCATCCTGGCAGCGAGTTTTGCATTGGCATGCACATTTTCTTCTGTAAATGTAAAAATCTAGCACTCTTCAAATACCGCTGGAACCTTTGCCCGACACGAAACATTCACATCGCTCATCCTCAACAACCCTCCCAGCTAAAAAAAAACAGGCTGCTCTCAAAACATAGTTCCACTAATTAGTTGCACATTGAAAGCATTCTGTCCAAGAGTGAATGCCCGGTCAGATATTGGTTTTAGCCTCTATGAAAATTCCCCTTTGTCCTGCGCATTTCCAACAGCAACAGCTAAAAGCAGTTAAAGCAGCGGGCATTCATCACAGAGGACAGCTGGCTAGTTCACAGTCATGGCGCTTTGACACACAGATCAGGCGCAATCCAAACACACACAGCACAGTCAGCCTTTTCAGTTCCCTCACCTTTAACTCCCACAATTCCTGCTCAGAGAGTGGAGCCCCGCCACAATGGGCCGGCGGCGCAAAATGTCCTCCTCCGTGGCGACATGCATTAGGTCTGTGTTTTCAATTAAGAAAGGACACCAGCGTGTAACGACTGGGACAGGGTGAAAGCTCACGCGCTCAGTCGGGGACGAAGAGTCGCAGATGGGAGAGATGGGAAGAGAGATGAGCAGATCCAGAGCTGTACGGTAAACCACGCACTGTTAAGCACTGGGTTTGCATCACGATTTTACATGGCCATGGAGTTGTGACCCAACACTGTACAAAGTGAAAAATCTAACATTATTATTATTATTATTTTTACAATTTCTAATTCTAAATGTGCTCTCAGCAGACAATAATTCTAAATAAATCAAAAAATTCTAACCTATTTAGTTAAAGATTAAAAGTAAATAAAAAATAAAGCCCTACAAACTATAATTTTATATGCAACAATGGAATTTAAGCATCACAACATAAAATATAAATTTTAATGTATGAAAAAATTATATTAAGATCTATTATAAATCTATTCTTCTAACATTTTAAGATTTAATATAGATTACATTTAATAGTCTTATTAAATTAACAGTGTTATTTAAAATTACAGATGACTTCAGATTTATATGTAAAAACATGCACAAAAATGACCACACAATTTTTTTTATTAATATGTATTTAAATGTTTAAAATAAATACTAATATATATTATATATTTATATATATATATATATATATATATATATATATATATATATATATATATATATATATATATATATATATATATTTATATATATATATATTTATATATATATATAAATATATATATATAAATATATATATATAAATATATATAAATATATATAAATATATATATATATTTATATATATATATATATATATATATATATATATATATTTATATATATATATATTTATATATATATATATATATATATATATATATATATATTTATATATATATATATATATATATATATATATATATATATATATATATATATGGTTTTCAAATATTTTAATATAATATGTATTTCAAATATTCCTTATTTCAATATTTAACATTTATATTTAATATATTTAAAATAAATATAGATATTATAAATAAAATTACATTAATGTATTTTAATACAATACATATAAAATAAATATACAATAATTGAAAATAAATATAATCAAATTAATATTTTAATACATTTATATAAATGAATAATATATAGAAATAACATTGAAATTTATATATTATAAATAATCCGACTGACATAACTAATACATACATATATTTAAATGTTATAACGATATAAAACAGTTACTTAAAAGTTTTTTGCTTGCTAGCTTTCTGCATTTCATATTTTCTCCCTGCTGACCGTGGCCCCATCTGAACCATGAGTTGAGAACTACTGCTGCAGATCACGCAGGGTCAGGCCTATTTTCCTGACGCGCTCATATTTATACTCTCTTGATGATAAGGGAGGAAAAACAGTGCTAAAACAGTTCCTCCGAAAGCCTGAATCTCCTTCCAGCCTGATAGGAGCGGGGGAAGAGGGCCGAGAGGCAGTGACAGATACAGATGAACCTAGAACATCACGCTGGCTCTATCAGCACCACGACTGGTCATCTTACAGTTAAAAAGCCACATCTGACTGGCTGCAGCCATACGAAACCCGGTGCACACACTCGGGCATGTCAACAAACAGTGCGTTCGGCTCCAAGTTCTCACCGAGAGCGGGACAAAGCCTCGGACACAACTGAATTTCAGAAGGCTTTTTTCCTCCTCTTCGTTTGATTCTCAAGGACACAAGCTTGAAGAGCAACTTGACAAGCAGTGCTTGAGTTTTTGGATCAGTGGAGACCAAGAGAGACAACTGAAAAGCAGAGAGAGAGATAGAGAGAGCATAACAGAGCAAAGGGGGAGGACAGAGGCAAGAGGGATGCATTAGAGCCATTTCACTGAATATGAAAGCAAACCTCCAACAGGCTTTAAAGAACACGGTTCTCTCAAGAGCACTACAATCTGTAACCCAAATACGTCTGGTTGCATTTCACACGCAAGTACACAAATTAATAAGAGCACAAGCAAACGACAGCTTGGTTTGCCACCCAGACTCTACTGTCGTCACAGACGTAACAACGTTTTAGACAACTAAACACAAATGACAAACATGTGGTAATGATCAGGTGGGGGTGGATGGGTAATTAAATATAGGCACATCGACGTGGTGCGAGGCCCCATTGATCAGACTCGGGCATATGGCTTTCAGCTTTGTTCCACTAGAAACCAAAGCCCCAGTGTCTGTCTGCAACTTAAAATGAAAACATATTAAACCGGGCCGGCCTAGTCGGCCATCTTTTCTTTTTTTGTGAGGCTCTCTGCGACACTTTCAAGGGTTCGGTGAACTTCTTTCCTGACCTCCACTCTTCCCAACTTCATGATCTGCACTCGAGTCCTCTTGCAAACACAGAAGCTTCCAGTTCTAGGTTTTCATTAACCAAACCAAACACTTAAAGGGTTAATCAATGAAGGGCGGAGCACGAGTACGAGTGAACAGCTAAACAAAACCACGTTCAATACTGTAAGAGAGAGAAACTGCTCTCTGAAATGATTCTTTTGAAGGGAAATGTCAAAAGGATGTCTTCAGACCTTTACCAACAGATCAGAGGAGAAAACCTCTATGCTCATGAACTTCACGAATACACATCAGTCTGCCTCGCGTGGGACGATAGAGGAAGTGAAACATTATAAAAATCTCGGATTACAACAGAAACAAAAAGGCCATGCGTGCCAGGACAGAAGTCACAATCTTCCTACTGAAATCATCTAAAGCTGTATTTCACAACCTGGTTCCTGGAGGCCACTCAAACAACACACATTTGACTATATCAGACACCCCTATTTCGGGTTTTGGACCCTCTATTAGTGAGCTGAAATATTGTGTTTGATTAAAGAAGATATAAAAAACTTGCAGGGACCTAAAGCAAAAAGCAGTAATTTAAAGAAATAATACAATTATAGAATAAAATTAATTAAAAAGAAAAAAAAAGCATAAAGCAAACATTGTCATTAATGTCATAAAAAATAAAAGAATAATAAAACCTTCATTTCTATTTTAGTTTAAACAACAAAATAGCTTGATAAGTAGCCAACATTTTTACTTGAGTTAAAAATAGTTTTTTTTTTCTTTTTAAAGATAGGTCAAATATACAATAGATAACATTGCTAACAGTTTTATTAATCATTTAAAATGTTACAATATTTAGAAATGCACTGAAATATAAGGCTTTAAAATGCCAAAAATATATTTTTTGACAATGAAAATATAAATGGAAACAGCAGCTATGCCTTTATCAGACAATAAAAACAGAGGAAAAAGAAAAACATTTCAAATGCAAACACTGGCTGATGGTGATATTAGCTGGAAAGAGCTTGTGTTTACAGTTGTGCCTACAAATCTCTGTTTGGAATCGAGTTGTTTAAAGTCAATATTACAATAAATCAACACTTACATATAAATATTTCATTTTGTCTATAGAGCTGTCAATGTATTTAAACAACATTTTTTAAAAATAGTTTGAGCCAATATGTTCATGTAAAGTCACACCAATTGATAAAATATTTAATTTTATTAATTTAATTTATGAATCAAATATATAAGTTATAAGTTGAATGTTCACATTTTTAAAAGCAATGTTTTATTTTTAAAAATATTAAATATTCAATTTATATTAAAATTAAAAAAGAGCGAACCACCTCAAAAAGTACATAAAACATCGAAGGCCAATGGTATTTAACAAGCCAGAAAGCAGGCATGTTCATTAAAGCTATCTGTTAGCAATGCGCAGTTGGGGTAAAACCTGTCAACAGTCTGTCACTATAAAGTCAACTGCCGCGGAACATTTGAGAGCCGCCAGTGTTGCTCCACCTGCACAAATGAACACTTGCTACTCAGAGACTGGGGGCAGGGCACAAACAGAGCAGTACGACCCTTGACCTCTTTAACTCCCAACAGGTGTGCAGGCTCCATAAATAGGCAGGGAAAACAACAATCAAATTTGAACAAGAGTCTGTCACCTTGGCAGTCAAGACAGTCATATTCAACAGGCCATTTTCCAGCCTCCAGCTACTCAGCTGCACTTCCTGTTAACAGAAACTTTTCAAAGAAGTTTGCTCAAAGCTGACTGGAAAGAGTTATTACGACAGAAAAAGATTCTCAATTGGCACCACATGCGGCATCGGCTCATAGACAAAGGAAGGAGGTTATAAACAACGTCCGGTCCTTCTGGTTTGGTAGAAGAAGAGAGAGCGGCCCGCCACATATGCTCCCACTTGGCCTGATCAAAAAGAGCCAGTTGTCATTTGTTTGTAGAGGTTAATGGCCAAAACCTGAGCTCGGATCCAGCGGGGAGATGGCGCACTCCTGTCTGAGGGGAAAGTGGAAGGTGGACTCATTCCATCTGGAAAAGTCCTCTTGCATAGCGGGAACAGGACCAACATGCAGCTGGAGCCATTGGGTAGAGTGGCATGGCGACAGGCTGTCACGCCAAGCCCTCATTGTGCCTGCTGGAACATGGCTAAGGAGATGGGTTTTGTGGCATAGGCTCCGCCACTGCTCATTTTAGCCACACGACCCATTTTTAAAGCTAACGAGCACACATGTCCTCAGCCTGCAACATCAACCGACATGAAATTCGAGACAAAGCCGGGCCTACAACTGCAGCACAAAGACGGAATTCTGCTGCCAAGCTCCACCCCTCCACACCTCCTCCCCCAGATCGAGTGAGCGAGAGAGAAAGAGAGGGAGACAGAGCGAACGAGGCAGCCAACCAGCCATGTGCGTGTCAGACCTAATTCCCAGTGTGTGATCAGTCCTGGAGGCACATGTGGCCACTTCCCAGAAGGACGCCGCAGACAGCAAACAAAGACGTCCTGCACCCAGATCTTATCAGTATTGGTAATCTGCAAAGGTGCATTAACACAAACTGTGTTTTAGTGCGAGCAAACGGTTAGAACCTATAAATTGGGACCAATGTGTCATTCAGAGCACAACACAAACAGATCCATTATTCTCTGTGTGTGTCGCGGAGACAGCTGAAGCCTGCAGAGATCCCCCAGGGTTTTGTCAGCAGCCTGCTTATGTTTACTCTCCACAGCTGCGGTTCTGACTGGTGACTGTCATATATTCGGTACAGAATTATTTCAATGTGAACAGCAGTGAAGCTAATGTCAGAGTTATAGTTTTGTGACTAGTAAAAAAAAATTCTTTGTTGAATACGAATTCAAGTTTCCAATTTTTAAATACCCAGAAAGGTAGCAGCTTACTGATTCGTCATGTTATCATAGCCAGTGTTAAGGTGCAATTACATTTAGAGTTGTTTGGCAAAACTTTCCAAAATCCATTCATTTTAATAGAAATCCATGCAATCAAGAGTTTTGCATGAAGGCGAAAACATTCGCCACGCAAATTCTACATATTGGCCAATAGACAGCTCCTTGTTTTGAAAGTGACACTACTAATAACAAACTTTTTGCAGGCAAATTTATATCCAAACATATCCAAAAAAACCACCCTTTAAAAACAAGATAAATTTACTTGAGAAACAAAACTGCATAATATTTTAAGACTTGTTTTCGTAGCTTGTCTCTTTAATACGAGTAATATTAATATTAATGTCTTTAATACATTAAAATATAAACAAGGGTAAAAATTTGCCAGTGCAACAAGACAACATACACTCTCTACAAATCTTAATATCTTATGTAATGTTGCTTCAAATAAATGTATTTTGTTTTAAGGTTTATGTTTAATGAAAAATAAGTCAAAGAAAGAATGCTTAAAACTTATAAGTCATATTTTTGCATAGTATTTCAATGTAGACGGATGTTCGTATTCTCGTACAGGACAAAAAGTCCAAGATGATCAATAAAACAGACATAAATCAAAGACACAAGAGTAGTTTTGCCATCATCAACACATCCGCCCATAGATCCTCTTCAGCAATAGAAAATGAGCACTTTCTGAGTCTGAGAATGTGAACAGCTTTGACGACATGTGAATGCAGCATAAAAACAAAACCAATGATCCAATGATTGAGAGGAAAAATAGCCCTTAGCCTTTCATAACCGCTTGCTACAAATCTCCAAAAGTGTAATTATGTAAGTATTTCAGCCATTTCTTCTCCAAATATGCAGGGCGCTGTGACACAATGCCCATTTAAAACTTTAACCTTGTCAGAGACAAACATGCCAAAACCTTAGTAATGCAAACACCACCCACGCCTGCTGGCAGCCAAGTGTGTGTGTGTGTGTGTGTGTACAATCAGCACAGCTGTGCTCCACTCAAGAACTTTTTAAAAGTGTGTCAAAGTCACAGCAGACTTACTGCAAAGGCCTGCCATGCCAGTGTAGCTGCCCGTCACAAAACCGCAGACCGATTTTCCTTAACATTAAACATATTACTTGTGTTTCTGAGAAAAAACGCTTACTGGGGAGTTCTTAAAGACTTCTGGTTTGGTGTTAAATGATTCCTTACCCAGAAAAACTTGTTTAGAGGATATGAGCCACTCCAAACCACGTTTAAACAGTTACTGACTCACTAGCTAGTTTTATGGGGGTACTGTGAACTCTTACTAGGCACAAAAGCAGTCTTGTAGTGGAGTCAAACACAAAGAATGACTTGTTCGCTTATCTTCCAGCATGTCTCGAACAATTCATTCACTTAACGTCAACTTAATGCGCCGATGACTTCACCTTTCATCCCAAACACAAAGACTAATCGTTCAGGTTAGGCAAGAGGCTACAAACTAAACAAAGGCTCACGGTGTCTTTTACAAGCAATTTTGCACAATTCCATCTTGTAGGAGTAAGTCAGATTACATGCTGGTGAACTGACGTTAAAAATAAATGCATTTCCAAACACTCCCAAGCTTTTGTTTTCTTTCTCCAGGTGTAATTTACAGACTGCTAACCCTTTTGGTTTGGCACGGGCGATTTGTCATGCCACACACTATTTCTGAATCCTATTCCTTTTTGTAGGAATATCCTATATCCTATTAGCTTTTCTTGCAGCTCACAGATGGAATTAAAATCATTTTTACAGTTCACAACTAGCCTCTCTCCCCCTGTGTTCAAGGCAGTGTCAATAACCAGCTAAATAAATGGATTGCACACAATTCTCACAGTGCTAAATATGTCATTTATGGCATATTCTACCATCGGAAGGCGCTCAGCAGAGGAAGTCAGGCCCATCCATTCGTCTTGCTTATCTACCCATAAATCTCAGACGGTTTTGGGCTCTCTGCCAGTGAAATGACACACTCCTGCCTCCTGCGCTCCAGTAAGTAAAAATGATAAAGGCCTGTCAATAGTTTGCATACTCCGGCTCGGCAAGCAAATCGAGCCACCGCAGTGCCGCAGCGTTTCCATTTCCCCCGTCTGGCAGCCTCATTTCAAAACCTGATGGGAAAACATGTCCAACCACACACAGACGAAAACAAAACAATCACCTGCCGTAGAGAATCATCATTGCATCACATCTATGACCCATTTCATCAGATATTTTGATATTAGAACCATAAAAAGATACTGAGCCCTAAACACTAAAAAGTCAACATATACTCCCAACTCAAAGTAAAAAAAACATATCCGAGGGAATTCATTGGATAGTGAAAAATGGTTCACAACAGTCAGTGTTGTTTATGTTATGTCATTTTAAATAAAATTCTAATTGAACAATTTAAATAATTACATAAAAAAATGACTAAATGACACTAATGAAACTAAAACTGAAATATATAAAAAAAATATATAAAAACACTAATAAAAACTAATCAAAATTGTAAAAAAATAATAATTATAAACTACAAAACTGCATAACACGAAAATAACACTGGCAACAGGGGAGGGAATGAAAACGTATGAGGGATTGTTGACGCAGCTAATAAGGAAAGTAAGGAAAGGTTGTGATTCACAGAACTATAAACATGCATTAAGAAAGTAAATATGTCCAAATGTGATTCACGTTTAATCCGCTTCGACTCCCGAAAAACAGTTCTTGCCAGGCGCTCACATCAAATAGCCTACGTTCATTTCGTGCTTCGCGTCACCGGTTCTCTGCTTTTTGATACATTTCAACCTGTTTGACTTCAAGATCTTCTGGTTCTCGCACCCACTGGCGCTCATTTCTCCACAGGGCGGCTGAAGGGTGAGACCGAGATGGGCGAGGCGTTGGATCAACAACAGCGATTCACACGGGGCACGAAGAGCCTGTGTGAGCATGTGTGGCCCCTGAAGGAGCCTGCGTTTGTTTTGTGTACCTAAAGACGGGCCATCTGAACGGGGGAGGTTAAACTCCATGTCCTGTTCTTCATAGCTCATTAGAGCCGACGAGCAGACAGAAGGCAGGGGCGGAGGGGGAGGTGAGTGTGTGTAAGTGTATCCAGCACATGGGTCCCAGAAGGGGGAGCTGCAGCAGGAAATGGTGGATAAGTGGTGACCCAGGTTTGCTTTTGGAACTGATCGTCAGGAGCACAGCTGCTAGCTCTGCTCCGTGGTCAGGTTAACCACGCTTAGACAAAGAAAAGAAAAACAAGAGAAAAGGGAAATAACAGCCTCTCCATCACAGCCTGCTATATGATCATCAAACGTACCGCGCCAAGCTCCTCCTCCATACGCTCACAGCTGGGCTCTTCAAAGGGAGAATTCGCCCCAAAGTAAAATCACGTGATTTCTTACTCGCCCTCAGACCTGTGTACTTTTCTTTTTACTAAAGGAGATATTAAACTGCGCTTTTCCATAAAACAAAAGTAGTACTGCCAGGCTCCAAAAATCAGGCATTAAACAAAACAAAACTCTCAATGTTACTCAGAAAACAGGATACAGGTTTAACTCATTCGAAATACTTCTGCTTAACGTTACACTGTCAGACATGCAAAAAAAAAAATCTAGTGTGTCTCTTGCTCTGGCTACTGTGTATAGACCACCAGAGCCGTAAACAGAATTCCTAATAGAATTTGCAGATTTCTTCTCAGACCTATTGGTTACAGTCGATAAAGAGCTAATTGTCTGAGATTTTAACATTCACTTTAATAATACAAAAGATCCATTAGGACTTGCGTTTACTAACCTAATAAACTATTTTAGAGTCAAGAAAAATGTCACTGGGCCCACATCGTTTTAATCATATTTATTAAATTATATTGTATGGACTCGATCTTATGGCTATAGATATAGTACCTCAAAGTGATGATGTTACTGACCATTTCCTTGTATCGGCATGCTGCGTATTACTAATATGAATTATATGGTTCTGCGTTATTGTCCGGGCAAAACTATTGTTCCAGCCACCAAAGACAGATTCACAAATAAGCTGCCTGATTTATCTCAACTGCTCTGTGTACCCAAAAATACACATGAACTAGACGAAATGACTGGCAACATGGGCACTATCTTCTCTAATACATTAGAGGCTGTTGACCCCATCAAATTGAAAAAGGTTAGAGAAAAACGTATTGTGCCATGGTATAACAGTAATACTCACTCTCTCAAGAAAGAAACTCAGTCTTGAGTGCAAATGGAGAAAAACTAACTTGGAAGGTTTTAGAATCGCATGGAAAAACATGTCCAGCTATAGACAGGCTCTAAAAACTGGCAGGGCCAAGCATATCCACAAACTCATAGAAAATAACCAAAACAATCCAAGGTTAAGCACAGTGGCTAGATTAACAAATAAACAGACGCCACCCAATCTACATATTCCCTCACAGTTTAATAGTAATGACTTTGAATTTCTTCACTGATAAAATAGATAACATCAGAAATACAATAACAAATGTAGCTTCTACAGCGTCTAATACACAGCTTCATTCAATGCACCCAAAGATAAACTGCAGTGCTTCACAACTATAGGACAGGAAGAGCTAAATAAACTTATCACTACATCTAAACTAACAACATGCCTATTAGATCCTGTTCCCACTAAATTACTGAAAGAGTTGTTACCTGTAGCAGAAGAACCGCTTCTCAAAATTATTAACCCCATTTCAAATCTTCCGTTTAAGTCTAAAATTTTTGAAGAAGTTGTCTCCTCAATTGTGCCCCTTTCCCCCCCAAAAAAAATTCTCTATGAATAATCAGTCAGGTTTCAGGCCCCACCATAGCACAGAAACTGCACTTGCTAAAATTACAAATGACTTGCTTCTTGCGTCAGACCAAGGCTGCATCTCATTGCTAGTTTACTTGATCTTAGTGCTGCGTTCAACACCATAGATCATGAATACCCATACAGTTTAGTAATCAATCAATGAATATGTCAAGGGCAAGCTTTAAGTTGGTTTAGATCCTACCTGTCCGATCGCTTCCACTTTGTTTATTTAAAATGGAGAGTCAGTTATCACCAGTAAAATATGGAGTGCCACAAGGATCTGTCCTAGGTCCTCTGCTATTTTCAATATACATGTTGCCCCTTGGTAATATTATTAGAAAATACAGAATTAGTTTGCTTTTTCATTATTTCCTCTACAGTCAAAAACCTGGGTGTTAAATTAGACAGCAACTTGTCTTTGGAAAATCTTATTTCCCATGTTACAAAAACAGCATTCTTCCAACTTAGGAACACTGCCAAGCTATGAAACATTTTACCCGTTTCTGATGCAGAAAAGCTAGTTCATGCATTCATCACCTCTAGACTGAACTATTGTAATGCACTGCTAGGTGGTTGTCCTGCATCTTCAGTAAACAAGCTACAGGTAGTCCAAAATGCAATGTCTAGAGTCCTTACCAAGTCAATAAAATATGATCATATTACACCAAATTTACGGTCTCTGCACTGGGGTTCAGACACACTCTCTCGGTTTAAATCTAGATTGAATACGCATCTCTTTGGCCAAGCATTCAAATAATGCATCTCATAATATTGTAGTGCAGTTATATCTGATCAAATGCAAATTTGACATCCCTTGGTAACTAGCAATTACACAAGCTTCAGTCTGGATCCCGACAAAAACCTTAGTGAACACCGGAGAAGAGATGATGCAAACCCCTCAGAGGACCTCAGATGATGCCAACCCTGAAACATCATAAACTACCAAATTTAGCTTTGCAAAGATTGATTGCAACATATAATGATTGCTTTTAAGTTTTCATCTGTCTGAACACAACATAAACTGAATTTACCGTATATGTACCTCAATTTGACAATCACCACTGACAAGCTACTACTAAATATATTGTATAGAAACAATATGTAGAAACTTAATTTTCTGTAAAGCTGCTTTGAAGAATTACATTTTCAATTCATGAAAACAGACAATGAATGAACCAAAACAAAGAATTTGCTTGACATTTTTTTCAGGTTTAATATACAATGTATGCTTGATGAACACTGACCCCAAATGTCTGCTCAAACGTCAAGTATAAATAGGAGCATGTGTAAAATATATGCAGCAGAATTTGAGCCTGTTCTTCATATGATCATATGTCATCAGAAGATAAGGGATATAGTGCATGGGTTCTATTAACTTTTTATTGTGCTTTATTTTATTATCGGATCCTGAGGATGACTAAATCGTCACAAAACTTTTTTGGGGTGAAATATTCATTACATGATGAAGCAGAACACTTTTAGGGTCGATCTTTACAACGCTGAATATTTTTGTCCCTCTATGGACACCACATGTCAAAGCCTGCAGGACTTTACCAATCAAGAGGCCTCTAAACAGTCTTTGAGCAACCCAAAACACACAAAATAGTGGCTTTATCATTCCAAAAGCACCACGAGCACTCAAAATGCTCTTCGTCGCCTTCAAAGCCACAAAAAGAGCGATGCACCAATCAAGCAGTGAGCACCAATCTAAAACTCCTTATGAGCAATAGTTAGCTATTAATGTGAGCTTAAAGGTCTCATTCATCACCGTGCCTTTTCCAGGTCTCAGCTCCGGCCTAGATAATGAAGACCGATCGGTTCCTCGCCGAAAAAGAAGAGGGTTCGGGACAAATAACCCAGAAGCCGTCCCTCGTAAATCACCATATGGAGCGTGAGAGGTCACGAGATCCGACGGCCCGTTTCCCTGCGAGACTCACCCGGTTTGTGCGTCAGCACGCTTCGGGGTTTCAATCCAAATCCAGATCCACTGCCAGTGTCTGACTGTAGCCTGTATAAGGGACAGGACAGGCAATCTGGCTTTTGAGGTAATTCCTGCATTCGGGTCCAACGTGGCGACCACGGGAATACTGAGCCCCGACGTTTGAGCCTTTTTATAGGGCCTGGTGCCGTATGGACCTGTGGTGAGCCCTGATGTCTGCTGGAAATGCAGGCCAGGAGAACAGGCCAGGCATAGAGGCGTGTAATGGAAAACAAACAGAGCAGAGAAAGAGTCCTCGTATCCCTGCCCCCACAAACTCGCCTCCTCGCCCCCCTCTTCCTCACCCTCGGTGAAGGTTAATGGTGCTGGAGGAATACAGATCAACGCAAGATGGATGAAGAGGTGCTGGAAAACTCTCCCGCAGGTCTGGAGACTAGAGATTAACTAAATATTAACTAACAAAAAAACCCATACAGCTGCGGCCCTAAAAGCAATTAAAGACGCTCGCTCCTCCATCAAACACATCCCTATGAAACAAACCAGAGAATGAGCTAATGATATTTAGACTTCCCATGCTCCTTGTCCAAGTATATGCTGAAGGTTAGTACAGAAAAGCTCTTAAAGGGGAAGTGCATCTCTGCTGTGTTAAGAATATCATACTACTCTTACTGTTTCTGCAGGATATGCCATTTGGGTTCATCAAGGTTGCATTTATTTGATTAAAAATACAGTTAAAATTATAACATTCTTAAATATTTTTTTTACTATTTAAAAATAACTGTTTATGTAAATTGTTTAAAAAGTAATTTCTGTGATCAAAGGTGAATTTTCAGCATCATTACTCCATTCTAATATTCTGATTTGAAACATTTCTAATTTATTAGCAATAATTAAATGTTTTTGTGGTTGAATATTTGTTAAAACCACGATAAACTACCATTAAAAAAAAATTTAGGTTAAGATTTAAAAAAAAGTTAAATTAACACTTATATGGCAAGGATGCATTAAATTGGTCAAAAGTGACAGTAAATACTACAAAAGACTTCCATTTCATATAAATGTGGTTTTGAACTTTTTCCATCAAAGAATTAAAAAAAAAAAAAAAAAAAAAAAAATCATGGTTCACACAAAAATATTAAGCAGCAAAAACTGGCCATAAGAAACTTCTTCCAAAAACATTTTTATTTTTCCCAAACTTCTGCGCTTCTGTACCATAAGTTTCAATGATTTGATTAAACTGCAAAGAGACATTTTTACACAAACATGAAAGAAAAATGCTAAATGTTTTTCAAGAGAAGAATCAGATGCTGAATTAAGTGGTAACACATTACAATATGGTTAATGTTAGTTAATGCAACAGCTAACATGAAATAAAATGAGAAGCAATTATTAATCTAGATTAATGTTAATATCTACTGTTTTTAGCATTCAAGCAGTGTAAATTAACAGTAATGTATTATAAACAAACATTAATCAACTATTCAAAAAAACATCAATAATATATTTTAATTAAAACAGTTACAAGAAACATATTCATTGTTAGTTCATGATACCCACTACATTAACATGTTGAATCAATATAAAGTATTGACAAATAAACAGAATAATGAGGTTGTCACATTTTTATTATTGCATAACTTGCTTGCTTAAAGATTCAAAGCCTCTTAAAAGACAACTAAAGCTAACCTTTTGAAGTTACGGAGCACGGCCTCGGGTTCATGTGCTTGAACTCTCTACTTCAGCTCAGTACAAGTCAAGAATCACTGCCACATGAAGAAAAATTGATTCTGTACAAATAACATTGAATTTCACTTGCATTTAAAGTAATGCTGATAAACGCCTAATGAATGCACAGAAAAGCATGTCAACAGCTTCTTTCAAAACACCAAATGCATCACTTATTGGCATGCATTTGAATGATCACCCATTATCTTCAGCTGAACGTATTGATTCAGACAATGAAGGGAAACAATGAGAGGCGAATGAGGGTGAGTTGTCTTCATTTAGGCCTGAACACGATCCAAAAACATCCCATGCCATCTACAAACACCTACAGCTTCCGTATGTTCACAGATGAGGGCTTAAGTGCTGCACGTCAGCACAGGAAATGCCATAAGGAGCAGAACGCACTATAAGATAACTAATAACTGAAAGAGATTCAAAAAGGTATTCACTGGACAGTCAAACTTAATATGACAACACCATATGCACAGATGGAGCACATATGCACTGAAACTGAAGAGTGAATGCTGTGACACTAGGTCAAAAATAATTTTCATCATTTAAAATGTTCATATTATTTCAAGCTGTATACATTTATATTAATGTATTATAAAACAAACAAGTAACAATGCAAACTACCATAAATAAACAAATTAAAACAATTAACATTCTTCATTTTTTGTTCATAAAACCCAATGCATTAAATGTTAACAAACAACCAATAAATAAAATATTGTTTGTTGATGACCGCATATGAATCTTAAACTCAAGAACAATATTACAAAATGGTTAATATTAGTTAAATGTAATATTTACATTAAATGAAAAGCATTTTTTTTATCTAGGTTTCTTATTTTTCCATTCACAATTACATTTCTAACTAGAAGTTAACATTAATGTTTTACTAACCAAAAATGAATTAAAAACACCAAATACAACAAATTACTAAACTTTACAAATAAAATAAGTTGCTTAAGCAACCAAATGCATTAAATATTGATAAAAAAAAAAAAAAGTAAAATATTAACCTAACTACATAATGCATGGAAACAAAATGGCTAATTATTTGCCACATATCCATCTTAAACTTAATGAAGACAGTGACTTTGCAATATGGTTAATGTTAGTTAACGCAATGGCTAACATGAAACAAATTAAACCACATTTATTAATCTAGGTTAAAGTGTGCCCCCACCTCAATTTTTCCAATTATTTCAAGCTGCAAGAATAAACATTCATGTACTATAAACAAATATGAGTTAATGCAAAATACCATAAATAAACATTACAAACATTTATTAATAGTTCTTCATTGTTGACTGCATATGCATTTTAAACCGAAGTACAAACACATGCAAAAAACGGCATGCAGCATGTAAATGATAAAGATGTATTCATGCTTAACTTAAAAACTACTGATTTCAAATAGAACTTGATTTAAAATTGCATTAAAAATAGAGAGAGAGATTTCTCCAAAACAACAGTTTGGACCATGTTTGGCTGTTGGGGAGATCTAAGATAGCCATGTTATTCATTTAAAGAGGGCCCATGCAGGGCCTTGTGACCAAACTCCACCCGTCCAGGGCACTGGATGCTGCTCAAGTATGTAGATGATGAAGCGGAGCACATTCCAGTCAATCATGGTCTGAAATACATATGCAAGTGGCTACTGAGTAACATCTTACATTACACTACAAAATAATACAGGGAGAAACGAGAAGGGTGCCTATTAAATAATGATATTAGGGCAGCCTGTCATTGCTCTGTGATCCTGTCGAGAGGAAGCTCTCCAAAGTCAAACTCCTTGATCCTCTCCAGATACTTGACCGTGATGCAGCTCTCAGACTGAAGTACGCACAGATATTCCCATACCGAGAGAAACACTGCAATCCTCCAGAACAGGGTCAAACACTACAGAAAAAGACTGCCACTTGCTTACTGGATGCACTTCATTTATCTCACAAAGGAGTTTGAGAAACATGAACTGCAAACTTCCTTTACCAAGGTAAAATCTCTACAACCTCAAGTAGCAATAAAAGCAATCCAAGATACCAAAGTATAGTTGTAAAAAAAATTTGGATATAGATTGTGTAGTCACTGGTCTCCATTTGGCTCCATTTCACAACAATCTGAACACAGATCACCACAACTAAACTTAAGAGACGGAACTATTCACTTTATAAAACAAATAAACAAATTAATGGTTTGGCAGTTTTAGGGTATTTTGACGAAAGTACTGCAAATTAATTAAAACTGATTCTTGTAATGACTAATCATAGACGTCCAATCAGAAGCTCACCGATAATGATCATAGTTATGCTTTCATTTTGAATTAGAATTTTAACATTTTGATGCCATTTAAAACTAAACATTGTGGATTTTAACTTTTACAAGCAAGGAAAGATCACTAATTTCACCGGTTTATGATGCAAAACTATATTTCCGATCATTCTCAGTGCACTTAAGCACAAGGCATTGATTACACACCTAATGCATCTTTTTTTTGTAATATAAAAGCTTCATTGGGAAGTGAAAAGACAGATAGAAATATGGAGATGCCCAGCGAGCCCACTTTATTCCGACCAACTTCACTAAAATGCACATTACTACAACATCTGAACTTCCCCGCAGAATGGATGAGCACAGGAACTTGGTCAATGCCAGAATCCTCCATCTTTGCTTTGACAGACACGACCAATCAAGTCTGTCACGCATGTAAACATTGGAGTTCAACCGAGCATACAAACTAGGATGACTAGCTTTCATTTGACATCTGCAGATTTCTAGTTTTATTGAAATCGAGTGTTTTTGGTGGCAGCAGTAGTTTGGAATTTAACATTCAGGCTAAACTTCACCATGAACTCAAAATGTGGTTCGTTATGATGTGATATTTCACAATGTAGCTCTCCAAATCTCTGGAACAGAATTCCACAAGAATGAATTGCTGTTTTTTTTTTATTTGACTGGTAATAAAGCTCTGCTAGACTTGCTCAAACAACCCTTTTAACTGAAGCACGTGACACGTGACATGTGAAGAACACTACAGTCTCATTTTACAGCAGACCCTGCAGCAGAGAGCAGAGCTTATGCCCTCCACCACAAACTACATCAAAGGGCATTGTGGGTGGAGCGCTAACTTTCAATACATGGTGCAAATCTGTAGGCTTACTGTCAATCTGACTTCTCAAAGCTGCTGTGGAAAATGAAGCATTTACAGACAGACCATAAGATCTGATTTAATGCTGATCTAAAATAATATAACAAAACCTCACATAACAACATGCAGCATTTCTGACTCATTATCTGCATTTGTAAAAGAACATTAGCTTATGCAATACTGCATTCTATTTTTTTTAATACAATGATTTAGAATATACTTTTTGAAATGTATACAACAATTTGAATAATTAAGCAACTGTTATTTTGTATTTTTAATCTAATTTAATCTCTTTTTTTAGTAAACAAAGATGTTAAATTATGACTAAAGTTCAAGTCAACCACATTGCATTGTGGGATACAGTAGAGTATTTTATGCAAGTTAGCTTACTATCATTCTATTTTTCTTTAATTTATGTTCTGTTTCACATACTATTATTAAAGTATGCATTTTGAATAGTAAACGGTCTAAGAAATAAACTATTATTTTACATTTTAAATCCAATTTTGAGAAAAAACAATTGACTAAATTGTAACGGTCTCATTAAAAAAAAAAAAAGTAAAGAAAGAGGTTTAAAATCACAACTAATATCAAGTCAACCACTTTGCATCATGACTATTGTATGCATACAAAAAATATGTGTACGTATACATTATATACTGTAGGAATTGAAGTACTATAGCATACCAAGTCCATTACCCATTAATTCATTTACATATTCCAACACTTAATTTCTTCTACTGTAAAAAGATTCAAGTAGCCTATGTTTTACAAGAAAATACTTCAGTCTTTAAATTTCATGTGTAATTCAATGCTACTTGCTGTTTCTTTGTAATTATTTTTAAAATGTACTAGCAGTTTCAGTGGAATTAGATTCCACAGCAAATAGGTTTTCAAATATGTGAAAGTCTAGGTCTCTTCCTTCAAAAATGTCTCAAATGTGTGTACCAGCACTTTTGCAGACAAGTCACATCTTTCAAAGCATTATAAAGCAAGGCCCACTGACCTCCAATCTACCAAACTAGAAGCTTTGATGCCTTTAAACACTCAGCATCGCTCTTGCACATGGCATTTCTGACGGCCCCAAAAGCAACAGCCTCATGCAAGATTTAAGTTGTACATCTTAAATTTTGCACTTCTGTGAATGAATGGCAGAAATGTTAACGCAGGCATAAGGCTTTTCTTTCCAATGGCTCCAGTAAGCTGAAACACACATTACAGCATGTGCAGCACCCATTTTTTATTCTTTACACACACACACACACACACACTTGGTTTAATAGGCTGATGAAACGGTGCCTCTTCTCTGATGAGAGATCAATAAACAAATCAGTTTATTTTGTCCAGTTATATCATTACGCTGCTATGACACAGTCTTCTTCATCTGATCAATACACTTTGGGGACTCACATATGGTTCTGCCATTAACATCTACAATGCTACAATTAAAAAAAAAACTCCAGCATTTCCGAGAACACGCCGCAAAACGTCCTGACTTGAGTTAGAATAATGGAAAATGACATCACTGGCTCGCTTTGAGATTTAACTGTCAAGTTATTACACCAACTGAAAGTACTGACATATACCATGTAGACCTTTGATCTTTGCAGCAGCGCGCCTCAGTATTGTTATTACACATCAAACGGCATGCATAACATGGTATTTGTGGTTAATTCCAATTGATCTTTAACAGCTGAGCATATTGGCAAACATATCACCAGCAAAAGGCAGATTATAAAGCTAATAGGATCACTGATCGGCAGCCTAATAAAGACATAACAGATGGAAAAGAAAGAAGGGGGTTGAACTTGAACCCTGTGACCTTTTGTGCTCTGCGTGATCAATACGACGCAAGCCACAGCAACAGAAGCATCAACACTGGTAATAAATATAGAACTTCTACTAGGTTTGCAATTGCCACCTAGAGCTTTAATGCCTGCGTTTCCACAGAAAGCAGTGCAATAGTCCCGCAGAGTGCTTCAACCAAATTGTTCAGGAAAACACACACACACACACACACACACAAAACCCAAGATCAGTGCTGCATGTACCATCTACACATCCTGTAATGCGATAAACATTCCCTGCATGCACTAAAAGAGGAGGGCTGCTCAGATGCCCTTGGTATGCAAATATAGAGTATCATGGCCAACTGCCAGCCGAGGGACGCCACGGCCATATTTATGAGAAATATATCGCTTTATTGCATCCCCTCCCCCTGCATATGACAGAAAGGAAAACAAATTCCTGTCCTGAATTCAGTCTCGGCTCGTTCGTCACGGTGAGCTCTACCTATCGGGGCTAATGCGGGTCTGCTGGAAGCAACCGCCCGGCCCTGCCTGCGTCGCAAGATTGCATCTTTTATTTATCGCCGCTTGGCTTTATTTTTGCAGAGCATTCCATACTGGGATGCAATCAGCCAAGAAACCCTCCCCGTGCAAGCAGGCTTGTCATTTCCCATCGCTGGAGCTCGGAATGAGGCGCACACAAAGGGAGAAAGCAGAATCAAAAGCAGAGAGCTCCACGTAGCCTGTTGGAAAAAGGGCAAGAGCCCTTGATCTTCCAAGACAGCCAGTCCGCTCGAGAGGCTCCGGGCAGGGAAGACACACATGGGCCAGTGTGTGCATTTTCCTGAGAGCACAAACCCATTTTGGCTGAAGGGTGAGGGCACAGAGCCCAGCTGAGGCACCTCTTCTCTTATGGGCTATGGACATGGAGGAGGGGAGAATGGTCATGCAGAAAATTAAGTTCACTGATTGCATTACAATTCAAATTTAAAAAAAAGGCACAAATGTGATTAAAATCTTGAATTGTTTCCAAAGGGTGCAGAGGCATGGAGTCAATTGTGGGGCCTTCAAAAACCAAGGTGGATAAAGTTGCTATATGACAAAGCGTGTGAATCACTACATGCCAGAGTTGAATATCACACTCGCAGCTACTTTGACAATTTCCAGGCGCACGCTGACATCACGAGGGCCAGCCGGAACGTATGCAAATTATTAGGGGACATTTAAAAAGAAATCGAAGCACTGTGTCTTTAAATCGCTATTCCTCCCACCCCTTTCCCAAATCTTTTCCATTTGACAAGCAGTGAAAGAAAATAAAAAGCCGCTTTTGTTTCCCTTCCTTTTGGAGGGTAACAGAAAGCTGAAAAGACACAAACGAACATGAAAATGGGAACAAAGTGTCATTTTCAATAGGGATGCCTGACGGCTATTTGATATGCGCACCCACTAAATACAAAACCCACAGTGTTTTCGCTGCTAAAAACAAGCGTCAGAGTCTTGTTTGCAAAAACGACAATATATACTGGCGTATATTCCAGCTATTTTAGTTGACATGGCAGCTCAACATCCAGCAGTTGGTCGACTTACTACGCCAATACCCCCCCCCCCCCCAACGCTTTCACTTCAGAAAAATAAACACACCAGACAAGCTTCGGAAGGCTTGACATTTCAACCGTTTTACGACAAAACACACGATTACACCGTCGCTACACCGACTAAAGTGGAGCTAAAAAACAAGTCCGAGGTGGAAGATCAACGAAAAAGTCAAGTTAATGTGCTTTAAACACTGAATGGATCGAGCGACATCGAGCCTCACTTCCGCGCTGTTTATCTCACGCAGATACAAAAGCGCTACAATGTATTCAGAACGTTTCCCAGAACGCTCGGAATGTATCGATAAGCCGGAGCGCTGGGGGTCTGAGCACGAAACTACACGACATCACCGGCACCCTGTCGGGAGATTTAAATCCGATGTATTCCTCCCTTTGTTCGCCGTAAATTCAATAGTGCCTTTCATTTGACTCGTGTTCCTCTTTTAAACGACATTCGAAGGTTTTCTCTCGACTGTGTTTGCGTGAGGGTGACTGGAATCAATCGATTTAAACGTTTTCCAAGCCGCGGGTTTACATCCACACTCACCGACTTGTAATACGTTGTCCACACATCCGCTCTCCAGCAATGCGATGCCGCGTCGGAACGGTAACCGCGTCTCGTCTACGTTCTCCCCGCTAGAAGCGTTCTCCTCTCCGCCCGTGTTGAACGAGGAATACATGCAGATCTCCCGTTCGCTCCTCGGGAAAGACCAGTACACGATCCGCCGCTGTACGGGCTCCGGGATGCGCTCGAAACGCTCCTCCACCCGTTGGAACGGCCACTTCTCCGCTACTTTCCGCGCTGCAATGTCCAGGAGCGATTCGGGGCTCTGGGTTTTGCTGGATCCCCCTTGGCCAGAACCCGAACCGCCGCATACTGTTCCACCGGCTCGCTGCCCCTGTCTACACGTCGTACTATACCCGGGTCGGCAGCAGTGCCGTTTAGCAGGGGGCTGCTGAACGCGCTCCGCCATGATCGCACTGCTTTAACGGCAAGGGCGGAAGTCGCCGTACTATATAAACGGGATAAGGAAAGGGAAAGGTTGCGACGCGCATCGATTGTTCGCCGTGTATGGACAGCCTGAACTTATTTGGTAAAAGGGGCGGGGCTTCGGGGAGACGGCGTAGACAAAATAAGAAAGGGGCGTGGCTTGTGTGTCTGCAGCTGTGCTAAAAAGGAATGGAAGGCGGAATTCTCGCGCGTCGGCGAATCCTTGCTGGAGTCATAAGTTCAACAGGAAGAGGCATGAGAGTTTGGAAACGCTCATGGTTTTGTCGCCGTCCATAAACTAATGAAGGAAATATAGAAATTGTAGGTATTAGTGGAAATTCAAAAAGCATACAAGTAGGCCTACCGTAAATAAAGGACAGAGGATGGGTGGAGTCTCGAGCCTGCGTCCCACACAACCTGCCAAAATATACAAACATTTATTATTATCCTCTATACAGCTCTATATATATAGACCCAGTTATACTACGTGTGCAAAATTTTACACAGTAGGCTACGCATGGTATTATAAACGTAGCGTTAATTATTAGTACATTTTATTTGTCAAATTACATATAGGCAGGGGCGTCATGCATTCATGATTTTTGAGGGGGCACATTTGGGGGGGGGGGGGGGATAAATAAATTAAAAAAACATAAGCCTATATCAGTATAACTGATATAGGCTTATGTTTTTTTTATTTATTTATTTTTCCTTTTAATTCAAAACAATTCCAAACATGCTTAATATATCAGGAAATATCTCGTTTCTCAAATAGGTGTAGGTAAACGCATTTTGCACCTTTATAGATTGTTATTTGATCATAATATGGAAATGTAGTGTAATCTATTAACTACACATAAAAACCCGACTTTTTACTATGCCATAAAATATTTTTAATACGACTGAATTTGCATTTAATGTAAATTTTAATAACAATATTGTAAGTTACTTATTTTTACACTTTCATTTTACAGAGAGTAAAAAACATTTACATTATCAAAAAACATTTTCATTCAGTCTAGCCAGAGTTCAGGCACTCTCAAAAACTCCCATTAAAATCACTGAAGCACTTTACATTATGAAACGAATATCTTACTTACATTCGTACGCACATCTGCACTTTTTGTTGTTTCTGATGAGAGAATTCGCTAAATAATTCAGTCAGCAAGCGAGTGAACAAAACACTGCGTTTCAGTGATGACTCTTCTGGACGTCTCTGATTGGCCATTGCATCCATAAGCGCAACAGAATCGTTTCTGATTGGTTATCATGAAGCATTGTACGAACGCGTCTGTCTCTGGCTCAGCGCCAGCCAGCGAACGCAGATTTGAATTTAGCATTTTATGCCGTGCACTGAACGATCTAAATCTCACCGCTGTGATTGTATCAAATATATAAAAAAAATATTATTTGGCAATTTTTTTTTTGTCGTTTAGAAGCTGCATTTAAAATCCACTTGGCTCAGAACACTTCGAATGGGCATGACGCCTCTGCATATAGGCCTATATTATACACGTATAGACTTGTGATTTATATTTTTAAAAACATTAATACATAAATGATATGTATATTATATCGATTTTTTTTAAATACAAAGATATTATATTTGTATAATTATATATATATATATAATCTATTTATCCATCTATTTATAAATACATGTTTGACTATAGGACTTAAAAAAAACATTTAAAAATATTATATACATTAGTACTTTTTTGGATTTATTTAATTTTAATGATTTAATTAGTTGTTCTCTAAAATGTTGTTGTACATCAAAAATAAAGTCAATAGTATGCATGGTATTATAAAGACAAATAAAAAGAAATACATGGTAGTATTTAATGGTTTCTAATAAATACATTAATCATTTAACAGACACTTCTATCCAAAGCAACTTACAGTGCATTCAGGCTATACAATTTTTTTTTACCAGTATGTGTGCTCCCTGGGAATTGAACCCAGAACCTTCTGCTTTGCTAATACAATGATCTACCACTGAGCCAATTGGAAATCCTGTAAAATGCAGGAAATGTGGGTTGCTGAGTCACAACACACAAAACTACTACACTTTTATGCAACAGATTCTTGTTGTGTTTTTATTAAAGCCATGCAAATATCCTAAACCAATGATCCTAAATTCTCATCCAAAGCTATAGTTACCTTTTATACTCAGATTGAAATGAAAATAACTGATATTGTTCATCCTTATTATGAATATTTCTTCTCATGTTCAAATGTAGCTGCAAAATCCACCACAGTAAGTTCATTTATCTTTTATGCTGCTTTGGTTTAAAGGCTTCTGCTAAACAGTAAACAGTTCAATAAATGAGATCTTAAATGTACAGTGTACAGGGAAAAGGTTTGCTCCTAATTTAAATGGATCAAACACATGCAGAGAAGAATTATTCTTCACAGATCCCGAAGGTGAATCCATGCAACTTTAATGTGATGTTTAAGGAGTCGATCCAGTGTCATTTTGTGCGGATCATGCCTGTATTTTATATTTCACCCATTTTAACTCATCTTTTGCTAGTCACACATTCCTATTAACTCCAGTCCATGAAGTCTTTTCTCTTTTTCATTCCAGGTGATTCCTTGTACTACATCTGATCAAGAGACAGATCTGAAGACCACAGTCAGTTTCTGTGATAAAACTACAAAAGGAGAACTTGCCACCTAACGAGAGAGAGCGCTAATTCAATTTCATGCAAGAGTCTCATCGGTGGTATTAAAAAGTGTGGCCTCAGGGTAAGTTTAATTGATTGAGAAATGTGATGTAACTAATTGCAACTCATTGCTGGGATGCTGTAATCTCCAGCCGATCAATGCAATGTATTTCAGATTAGTGTCCGCACAATTTGATCTTCCCTCATCTGTCATTTCAGAGCTTTTAATGGACACATGCAGCGTGGCAGAGTGTTTAGTAGGCAGTGTTTTTGATGAAAGCATTTCATATTTCTACAAATGAAGCACTTATGTCTCTTTTTTAATAAAGCAGTTTTTTTCACTTCGTTTGCAGGAAAATGTGCACACTTCAGACCAAAACTTAAAGGTTTGTTTAGACTATGTCAAAAGCTTCATTAAAAATGTTCACATCTCATTTGACATTTTTATGATAAGAGAATAAAATTGTGCGCTGACAAATCTTTCACAATGGGACCAGGAACACGAACATAAACACGGTCAGTTTTGATTGTTTACGTTTTATGATTGTTTGTTAATTCATTGTTCAAATGATTTATTTTAATATTGCTTTGGTAACACTTTACAATAAAGTTAATTAGTTAACATGAATATTATATACTACAGCATTTATTAATCTTAGTTAAATGTTTATTTCAGCATTTACTAATGTATTATTAAAATCAAAAATTGTGCTTGTTAGCATTAGTTAATTCACTGTGAATTAACATGAACAACTCTATTTATCAACTAACATTAACAAAGATTTATAAATACTGTAATAAATGTACGGTTCATTATTTGTTAATACATTAATGGAACCTTATTGTAAAGTGTTCCTACTGTTTATATTAATTTTTATTTATGTGCATTTGTCATTATTAGCTATATATATATATATATATATATATATATAGGTTGATTATTTTTTGTCAGTTTTTACCTATTTTCAGTTAGTAATTTTAGTGCTTCAACCTATAATGAAAATTAGTAATGTTGCCTTTTCAACTAACTGAAATAAAATAACTGAGATATAGATATTTATTATTATTATTTTCTTGATTGATTTACTACTTAAACATTTAATTTAAACTTTATAATTTATAAATAAAAAACAAAACAAAAAAACAATTAAGATAATACATTCCCATTTACATTGTGATGTCAGCAAACCATAAGACCACACAGGAACTTCCACAGAGAAGGTATTGAAAAGGTGAGAATAAATGGGTCAAACAGATGGGCGATGTCGACTTAGCTGATAAAGATGAGGTGAGTCCACAGTGGTGAAGACACACCAGTAAGATGAAGACCGATGGATGGCAGATCGCAGCAGGTGAGTAAGGCAGGTAAGTTGTAGCCACAAGTACAGACAATGGTGGAGTGCACTGTGATGACTTTTGAGTGGGTGAATTGATGAGTGGAGGCAGGTGCAGTGAATCAGAATTCCGGAGATTGGGAAAGAGTGGGTGGAGCTGAAGGATCTGGCATGGCTGGTGACTCTGTGACACTTAATTTATATATATTTTTTAGCATGTTAATTCAGATTACAGTTAAAATTTTATATATAAATAATTATTTAAATAATAAATATATAAATTATTATTATTAATTGACTATTATTTCTATTACATTATAATATTACATAAGAAATACACCTTTTGATGGATGTTTATCATTTTAGTAGTAGACATTTTTTTTTATTACATTATATTAAAAATAAATTTCAGTTTACATTTTGATTTTTTTGTATTTTAACATTTTTTACTGTAGTATTATAGCTTAATTATTTTTATATATTAATAATTTATACATTTAAATACTTAAATTATTTTATTACTTTTATTGTTTTATTTCAAATTTTTATTACACAAATAAAATATACGAAACACATTTCAGTTTATATCTTGACTTAAGTATTTTTAGAATTTTAAATTTAGATTAGTGTTGCATTTGTTTCATTATTTATTTATTTGTTTGTTTGTTTTATCTTGTCTTCATATTTCATAACATCTAAAATCTAATTAGTTTGCCCATATAAAATGATTATCAATAAGCTATGTGACATTCAGGTGTTGTTTTTTCTCTTGAAAAGTTCAGGTTGCTCCGTCACAGAGGACAAACTTTTATTCATGCATATGGAATTCTGTCCTGGATAACTGCCCTCCTAATTAGGATAATTGATCAAAGGATCCGTGCAGGCTTGGCCAAAACAAATCTGTTTGATCTGACAACATTTTGGCATAATGTAAATGACAGCTGGCAAAACAGAGAGTCTGGGGATTTGGACCGCCCGAGTTGCCTGTACTCTGATCTTTCCCATGTTTTTAATTATACAGACACACATATATTTATCATAGCAAGACTTTTTTGCTGGTATTAAACTCTAACACTTTTGTTTCGTGTGTCGATGCATTTATGATGGAATGGCCTCTTCTGCTTTATGTCAGTTTCAGCATGAAAAGCAAAATGTCACATGTGCAAGAATTATTATTTGAAGGATAAAACAAAACTAAGAACGTCTGAGAACATTTATTAATTTGGCAAACGCTTCTATCCAAAGTGTAAATGATTAAAAGAACAGCTCAACTAACTAGTTCATTATTTTCTCGTAAGCCTGTACTTGTGTTTATGTTTCTATTTTCCATATATTGTTTATATGACCCATCTGCTGTGTTCTTCTGAAGTGGTAGGATAACTTGGTGTGTCATGATTACAAGACTTACTGACCTCAAACCTGGGACAACGTGTACGAAAATGATGCAAAAAAAATGTAAAAAATTTACCAGAAAGATAAACAAGGTTAAGGGATGCATTAGGATATAGTAAATAGTTTTTAAAGTTTTTTTAATTAATTAAAAGAAACTGTGAGCATTGATATATTAAATTAATAAAATTCAGAAGTGTCAAGAACTACATGTTCTTCAGGTAAAAACAACAGTTTTTGAGAAAAATAAATAAATACATATTTTTACATTAATATTACAATAGAACTTAATTTCTTGATTTATGTCATTTTATATATAGCGCATTTTAGCATTTAATTTGCATTAGAGTTTAACTTTAATATATTAGTAATAATTTATTCAAATTATTCAAATACTTGTATTTTTTATTTTTATTATTTATTATTTTATGACATCATATTATTAAATAGATAAGTTTCTTGACTCGTGTATTTTAGCACTTTAATTTAAATTAGAGTTTAAATAATTTTAATATATTAATAATAATTTATAGATTTACTGATACAATTTATTTAATTTTATTATTTGTATTATTTTGTTACATTAAAATATGAGAAAAATTCCTCAATTTAGGTGTGATTTTGGTATTTTAATTTGAGTTTATTTATTTGATTAAACTTATAATTATACATTTAAATACTTAATTACTAAATACTTAATACATATGTTATTTATTAGCTTTGTTACATTAAATTAAATGATTTAAATCTTGATCTATGTATTTTTAGAATCATTTTAGCTTCATTACTTTAATATATTAATAATGATACATTTAAATACTTAAATTATTTTATTTAATTTTACTTAGTTTTATCATTTTTATTACATTATTACATAAGCAATACATTTCAGTTAACAATCATGTTTTTTATTTAGTTTTTTATTTTAGCATTTTAATTTTTAGGGTAGAGTTCAGTTATTTTAAAGCATACAGAGTAAAGCTGGTCATTCAGTCTTTGGTACTATTGCTCACATCTGCTCTTAAAAAAGAAAAGGGACCAGCGCTTTCATATCACTGTGTGCATCACGCTGGGGAGAAAATGTATGGGCCTCATTTTGAATTTCTTTATTATTGTTTCATCTTCCCCTGCAGACAGGAATATGGAGCAGCTTTAATGACAGAAGCTCTTCTCCCCGCGTGTGTGCCACTGTGAGGGGGAAAGAGAGGACACTCATTTATGCTCTTAGTCACACACACGTGCACACTTCATAAATTCATCTTTGCTTTTGCAATAATAGGAAATAGTTTTTTCACCAAATAACTTAAAAATGCTAATAATAAATACTATTTGCATTTTTGTCAGCTTTTAAAAGCATACAGTGCTGAAAGTTAACAGACTTCTGTGATGTGAGGCGGCTTGCAGACGGCTGGTTTAGTCAGTCTGTCTCTTTCCTGACCTGGGCTCAAGTTAGTCAAGTACAAACTCTATGTGCCATATTTCTAGCGAGAGGAGCTGTACCACCCCTGGAGGGATGAAGTACTCTTATTAGCAGGTCAGGTCTGCCCCAAAAACTTGTCCAATTGTCTATGAAACATTTGTTATTCTGCGGGCACCACTGAGTGACGACAGTCTGCTGTGCATCTCATCTCCACGATGTGCAGGGAGAAGACCAATGTCAATTACAGTGTCATAAATCCACCCACATATTGGTTTAGAACTGTTTTGGACTGTTTTTGCTTGTAAACGGTGTTTGATCTGTGCAGATTTCTCTCCTGATTCAGCCAAGACAACACTGGATGATGGATGGATTTTTATCTTACAAACACAAAGCTTTTCACTTCACCAGATGTTAACTGATGGACTGGAGTGGTGTGGATTACTGTAGGGTTATTGTGATGTTTTTATCAGCTGTTTCGACTCTCATTCTGACGGCATCTTTTCACTCCAGAGCATCCATGATAAAAAAAAAAGGCACCTATCACCAAAACCTATCACTGGGTTGGTTACATGCACCCTTTAGGAACAAATAAAGTACAAAGGTGTATATGAATAGGTACCACCCCAGCTTTTGTACCTTTTCTTTCTATAAGTGAAATCTTCACTAAAAGGTTTTTTTGGGGGGGAAATCTTAGTTCTTCTATGCCATTGCTGCGAAAACCTCCTTTTGGAGCCTTTTAGTTTCGTAAGTGTAAGATGCATATCATCTGAACACTTGCACTAGTTTTAATTATATAAATATATATATATATATTTTGTGGACTACTTTTATTATGCTTTTTTTATCCCTTTGGACCTGGTTGCTCCAGTCCCCATCCACTTTCATTATACGGAAGAGCAACGTTCTGCTTTTGTGCTCCACAAAAGAAAGAAACTAGTACAGGTTTGGACATGATTGTGATTAAATGGAAGAATTTTCATGTTTTACTGAACTATTCCTTTAAAGTGTAACTAAACCCCTGCTCAGAGCCTGACTCCACCCACTGACCATATTTGAAAAATGCTGAAAAGTGGGCAGATCACTGTGGAGATAGAGGGGACGAACCGAGGGCGGGGCTGAGCGAGTGCGGCGTGATCCTGAGACTCGCAGTGACGAATTGATTGACAGCTGCTGTCAGAGTCGCTAAAATGGAGAGTGACTGTAATGACGCAAGTAGCTTTGCAACAGAGCGATCATTTGAAGTAGAGGACTTTTCTCCCCCACTTTCACCTGAAGTGGAGGGTGTCGAGGTGTCTGTTCATATCAATTCGAGCCGCTGGCTCAAACTGCGGTCTTAACTCCCGCACCGCGTCGCTTTTCAGCGCGAGCTGTGTGGAGAAGCCCATTTCCACCTCCATTGCGTTGGAGAAGCAATCCCGTGTAAAACGCAGTTTGCACACTCGAGCTCTAGGCAGGAACTTGCGGTCTTCCAGGCCAAATGCATGCAACCACTGGCGCTTAATTTTAAAGTCTGCTGGTAAACTATGCAGTCCAGCAGTCCTGTCGCAACCAGCAACACACCTCCATACCATCCTGACCACAGTACTAAATACAGATAAATCTACGCTAACTTGAAGATCTAAATAACTATATAATTGCTATGCTAAATAGATGCTATAATAGTCTATCCTGGTCGTTACCAATACTCGCAATTCCAGCTCCTGACCCACTACAGTGATTTTGATGGTTTTATACTGCCATTGGCGTGGTAGCTCGTACCAAGGGGCGTGGTGAGCTGGAAACTGCTTACGTCACCTGCCACCGCTTACATCACTTGCCACCGCAACATCCAATAGGAAAAATCAACTGCAGTAGCCACCGTTCAACCTGAAGAGGGCAGCACTCAGATGTTTTTACACCATATATTGTAGAATTAAAACACTTTATACTCAAATGTCAAAAAAGTTACTCGAATCAATGAACAGCACTAATAAAGCCCCATTCTTATAGATCATTAACTAAAAAAAAGTTGGTTTAGGGTTTAGTTACTCTTTAAGTTTAATATTTTGTCTGTTTTTATTTAAATAATGTGTTTTAGATCTTTTCACTATAATCAAATAAGTATGCATGCTCACAAAAGCAGCAATAATTTGGGCTGTTTTTACATGAGATTCCAGTGCAAACAGTGTCGCACAATGTATGTTTTCCATTCACAATGGCTGCCGCAGCTTTTTCCTTTTCTGTACAGAAAGCTTTTTCTATCTAACGCCATTGTCCTAATTGTTACATGGCAATGAATAGTTCTTTTTATCATGTTCCTTTCCATTCTTAAGTTGGCTTTTTACATGGCCAGCTCCATCCCTGCACATTTACCAAAAAATCTATTAAGCCCGAGTCATTTCTTTAACTTGCTGGAGACAGCCATGGCGAGAGATAACTAACGACACTTCTGCCAGCACCTAGGGATTCTTTTATGCCAGGCTCATTTGCATTCTGATTAGTATGCATGAAATTTCTCACTGAACTTTAATACCCTAACTGCTGCATAATACACTTTAATGAGCATAAAAGTGAGCTGGACAATTAAAACTCACATTAATCACTAAATGCTACCCTCATGGAAGGGAGGGAAGGTGTTGTTGGGGTGTTGGGGAAGGGCTGAGTGGGTTTTGACGAGCGGCTGACAGTGGAAAGGGGTGGAGAGAGAGAAAGATGGAGAAGCACCAATGCAATGAAGAACCTGCGATCACTGCATCTCCACAGGCCGAGGAGGAACAGAGCTGAATGAAGAAATCCACTTTATCTAAAGGATTTCCCCCATTTTATCCAAATTCTTGAATAAAGACTTCTAAGTAATGAACAACTCATCTCTTGATGCACTGCAAATGATGCCCTGAAAAACAGCATACTATATAAAACTACTGACCAATTTTCATTGATTATGAGTATAACATCTATATAAATTAATGCAGAAATATATGAAATGATTGATTTTACTGCAAAATATTCAGATAAATTTAAATTAATGTTACTTCAATTTTATTGACGTATGAATATCATTTTTATCAAGTTTTAGTCATTTTTATTAGGTTATTTAATTTGTCTAGTTGTTACTCAATATATATATCAGTTTTAGTTTAAATAAAATTTAGTTTTCAAATTAAGTTAAACCAAAATGAGAAATGTTGATTTGTTTTAATGTGTGTGTGTGTGTGTGTGTGTGTATATATATATATAATTTCAGTTTTATTCACATTTATTCTATTTCCAATAGCCTAACATTTGTATGTTTTAGATTTAAATATTCTCAAAAAATTCGAGCAACAAAAGGTAGAAGAAAATATGACACATATTACATTAAATACAAGTTCACTTTCCACAAGGATAAATTACTATTAAAAACAGTGAATTATTACTTATAATCCTGAAGAGAGAATCAACCAATCACAGAATCAGAATCAGAAATAGAAATAAATAGAATTGGAAATAGAATGAATGTGTATAAAACTGAAATTATATATATATATATATATATATATATATATATATAATTTCAGTTTTATTCACATTTATTCTATTTCCAATAGCCTAACATTTGTATGTTTAGATTTAAATCTAATAACAAATTCAGGGTGCAAAGAGACTACAGTAATTTCAGATTTAAATTTAAATTACAATTTTTAAATTCCATTACATTTAAATTCTGATTCTGCGATTGGTTGATTCTCTCTTCAGGATTATAAGTAATAATTCACTGTTTTTAATAGTAATTTATCCTTGTGGAAAGTGAACTTGTATTTAATGTAATATGTGTCATATTTTCTTCTACCTTTTGTTGGTCATATTTTTGGAGAATAAAGGAATTTGAATTTACATTGATTTATAGCTTTTGACATAAAAAGCAAAACTCTTTTCTTTCTAAAAGTCTATTAAGTTTGCTATGCTAACTATATATAATTATAAGATTATTTGCATGTTAATATTTGGATTTTTTTTGTCATTGTAGGATTATACAGGACACATCCCAGCTAACAATTTTTTGTTGCCAGAATGTTCTAGCAACATTGCTTTTTGGTTATAAAATACAACCTAAAAATAACCAATAGAGAATGTTCTGTATACAGTTGGTTCTCTCTAATATCTTCAGCACATTGCTAAAAATGTAGCATTGCTATCTTTGCCCAGGCGCTGGGATTGATTCTGAATTACACTGAAGGAATCATTTACCCATTCAGACAAAGACATATCTACGGGAATGTGCATCTTCACACCTCTCATTTGCTGTAGGTTATGTTGTTTGATTTGAAACACTCAAATTTAACAATCCGATTCAGCCACCCTTTTGCATATACAGCTTGTGTGCTGCCAAAATGCACAGTGCATCCAGGCATGTTTTAGCACACGTGTGCACACATGCATACAGACGTGTGTTCTCACACATCAGAAGAAATCCCAGCCCCCTTCCTTGAAATTAAGACTCAAACCACTGGGCAATATGGGCGACTACATGAGCACTCAGCTTGATACACATGGGCTGCATCACACACTTTCGTTCAGTCGCTCGTCTGTCTGGTGCAACCAAAACTACCCGCTCTGGCGAGAACTGATCCTTTAAGCCTGTACATATATGGTACATACAGCTCAACGTGATTTTTGTGTGTGCATGCACTGTTTATGTGTGTGTATGTGTGTGTGCTAGCAGTGCAATGTTTAAAACATAACCTCCATGCACAATTTATGATGATGCACCGCGGCTCTGACAGCGCATGGCTTATTAGACTGCCGGACCCCGAGGCCCTGCTCTTAGGATACTCAGCTATAATGGACAAATGTGCTCCACAAATTTATGTATGTAAATGCAGGATGGGGAGTGAGTCGCCTCCCGCCACAACGGCTCATGCAAATCTACACTAAGGATGAAAAAAAGGACAAAGGAGGGGCAAATATTCCTCGAAAATGCCTGGACTATCCTGCACTGGCTGCTTCTTTAATTAAAATATGAGATTTGCTGTGAAATTCTGGTATGACAAACATCAGACAAGGCCTATTTTTTTCGAGAGTTGTGTTTGATTTGATTAGTGCAGGCAATGCAATTTGTAGTAATACTATATCTGGCAAAACCTCCTCAAATCTCCTTAATTTAACCATATCGGAACATACTGAACCATTACGCTTGATTTCAGAACCCTATCACTGTGAAATTTGTATAATTACTGACCTTAATTAAAAGTGAAATGGTACAGGCTGCAATCATTCACTATAGTGCACTTGACTAAAGCAATGTAAAACAATTTTATTTATATATATTTTTTTTTTACATTTATGTAAAAAAATGATTATCTTGTCCTTAAATATGTGTTGTTATTGTTAACTAAAACTAAAGAGATAACAATTTTTTTTTAAGTGACTGATATAAAACTGAGACTAAATTAAACATAAAAAATAGATGAAAATAATAACCTTAAAATGAAAATGAAAATTAGAAAATAAGTTAAGTCTAAAGTATTCAAATTACTAAAACAAAATATTTTTAAAATGACAAATGCACACAAAAAATCAGCTTAAATTAAAATGAATACTGAAAATCTAAAAATTTAAGATAAAATGTTTTAATATAAAATCATTTTAGAAATTTAAAATAAACCTGAAATAAAATTCAATATAAATATTAGATGAAAAAATAAATAAAAACTAAAGAATTGTTTAAAAATTGTTTAAATATCTAATACTAATATTTAAAACAGCTAAATAAAAATGAAAAACTACTAATAAAAATGACAAACATAACAAAAGTACTAAAAATAATAACAAACTCATAAATAACAAACAATAAATACAAATAATTCATACATACATTAACTAAAAATTAAAACTGAAAATATAAAAATAAAAGCTAATTTTAAATAAATACTGTAATACTATATAATAACAAAATATAAACAAAATAATAATGTATAAATATATGAATATGTTAAATATGACTCATGTATATTGGATTTTCTTCACCCCTTTTATTGTGAGCTAAGCAAAATTAATAATTATATTTAATTAAAGTAAGAACACCATATGTGTCAATTTCATGTCAAGATTTGATACTTACAGTTTGGGGTTTGTTTGAATGACTAACTAAAAGTACATGCAATAGCAATAGTAATGCTTGACTTCATCATTAACTGTTACTGATAACTGATATTGAATCAGTTGTGAGCGTTCATTTATGCATTGTTTGGACAAAGTTAGGATGACAAAGCATTGAGAGCTGTATTACATCTTGCTTGTTTGCTGATTTATTATGCACTAGAACAGGACCTCAATGAAAGCACAGAGCAGCTCCAGGCTCCGCCCCCTCCTGGCGGCGCCCTTCATGCTGTAAGTCACTGTCAGAGGGCGTTTGCACGATTAATTCAGCTGTAACGCTGCTTCACTCAGGGTGTGTCGATGACATGTGCTTCATTATTGTCTGTTTATTTAATCAAAACGCACTATAGCGCTCAAAGAAGCCATTGTTTTCTAGCCGGCTGCATCAGTCTGGAGGTCTGGCGTTCTCCAGCTCTGTGGCTTCTCTTCTCTCGTGTCTGAGGATTGGTTCAGGAGCTGGGGGTGACAGGGTGTGGAGAGTGTGAATCTGCCAGGTTTGTGGGAGGCTGGGTGTGAACAAGCTGTCAGAATAACCATATTCATTATATTTTCCATAAAAGGAGCCTCCCCCACCCGCGTTTATGATTAGCTATTCTTTCATATCCTCCAAAGGACTCAGGAAACCTCTACGAATTCAGCTAAAGATACAATAGGACTTGTAGCATTGTAAGAGCTTAGTTTTATTCAGCAGTGTGAGCTGAAAGAATCATCATATTGCTATTGATTTTATATTTGAATATTAAACAAATTAAACAAACAGAATTGCAGAATTTGTGCTATACAGACATGATTGAATGCTGGCAAGGGCAGAGGGTGAACCAACTCCTGGGTAACGTTAAAAGTAGACCAGTGTAAGTGCATTAACTATGCACATTATAAACTGTCTTTTTAGGCAAGTAACTGATATGGGTGTATTTAACGTGATCGCAATTGAAAAACAAAAAAAAAATAAAAAAATTGTATGTTGTTAATTATAATGGTTTCAGTTCCACATTTATTCAAACAGGAAATAAGAAAGAGAAAAAATAATTATTAAAGATACATTATCAAAGAATATTATCACTTCCTTCAGTCTAGTGCGAATTAAAATGTAGTTTTTGATTGTGCTAAAGCATAAAAATACTGAAATACAAACGTCTCTGATTGACCAATGCATTCGTAAGCTTAACGGAATGGCGGGTGATTGGTTATTATGTGCAACACTGTAAAAATTCATAATAAGAAATATGATGTATATCTAAATTTAATGCCACAATCCACACTTTTCATTTGTTTTTATTTTACTTTATTCACAACAGATGTACTGGATTCAGTTTAGCAAGGGCATTTTTGCCTAATTTAGCTGCTTTTTGCCTTAAGCCCTATGGACACTGTCATATCTATAATAGACTATATTATATCTTAAGCATAAACTTATAAATCCTATTAATAAAAAACCACATAGCATCCACTCGGAACACCCTATAACCACATATTACCATGCAAAATCACTTTCTGTGGATTCTATTTTTTTTTTTTCAGTTTTATTTAAGATATCTGCTATTTGCATGCTAATAATAGACAGCTTCCTAAAGACTTGAGTGAGAGAGTGCATGTGCTGCTCGGGCACCTGCACTCTGCCACCAATTTCCTTTGTGATAAGTGATGTAGCAATGGTCGTCATGGTTACAACCAGCCTATCTTTAGCCAGATAACATTTGAGGATGATGACTTCCTCCATATGCTGGATGACTGTGGAGCAACTTTTACAAAAGTCTGCTGCATCTCTGCAGAATGTGATGCTTAGTGCTTTTAATAAAGGTTTAAGTCTGATAAGCAAAATCAACTGAAAATTGTCTTCTTTTTATGAAAAAAGTATTGCATTCAATAGCAGCCACCTAGTAACACCCTACTACCTTTATGACAACACGCTAACCACTCAGATGATGATGATGTGATACTCCATTTTAGAGTTTTATTTTAGTTTTCATTCAGCAGCAGCAACTGGCTCCAATGAGTATGAACAACTACATACTACATACAACAACTTATAAAGACTCATGAGCTGTTGTACCATCTGAAGAAGCATTAGACTGAAAGCTGCCTCTTATTGTTCCCTATTTAAATAGGTAAAAAAAAATATGCCATGCTTTTTATTGTCAAACAATGAAACAAAGTTTCAGAAATCACAGTTCAGCAAACAATAGCATTCTGCTCAAGAGTGTTTGGAAACATATATAAATGTATAATGCGCCAAGACCTCCATCTAGTTTTAATAATTGAAGAGTGTATATTGTGTTAGGAGGTAATTCAGCTGTGCATTCTGCATTAAAGATATTCTCATTTAGGATTTTACTTTATTATCAAAGTGTCAGATTAAAACTGAAAGGATTGTGAATGCATAAATATTTAATGTGCTTCTTCCCAATTTTGCAGTGCAAACGGAGGCATTTGCACCCAAAAAGTGCTGTATTAATTTTTCAGTTATTTGAATAATTAAGGCAGGGCTGTTTGGGGCGGTGCAGCTCTGACAATCTCATTTTAAATGAACTAAAGGCTCGGGTCTTTGAAGACAGCAGATGTTTAGTACAGCACAAGGCCGTTCTTTTAATTCACAAACTCTTGCACAAGAGGTGCTGTTTTAAACGCACAATTTATCTCTACTTGTATTTCATTCACTTTCCACTCACCTGAAGCATGTTAGGCTGTGATAGTATTAATGATGTTTGCTATGCCGCATCGGTGGAAATAACCAAATTAAAATTTCACACTTTCAACTTCAGTACGTGGTCACACATTGGCACCAAGTTTTGTTCTTATGCCAGTTATGGCAAAAAGAAGTTATTTTTATATATTTGCTTTTAAAAAACATCCAAAACTAAGGAATCTCTATGTCATTTTTAAATTTCTGCCATCTTTGAAATGTCATCAATAGATGCTTCTGGGGTTGATCAAGACTCGCTTTTGACGTTTTGGCTAGCAACCAACCAGAACACCCTAGCAACTACACAACAGCAGGCCAGGTAACTCAGAATACCATTACTACATAGCAACACCTTCCAGCATGTTGCAATGGAAATACATATTTCATTCATAAATTGAAACTAATTGATCATTTTTCCCGCCCACACAGACTTGATTACACAAGTAAAAAAAAGGCAGAAAATTATATATATATATATATTTAGACTGTGGTTTTCCATGTATTTAAAATGATCTTTAAATGTCTTTGTTTAAATGTTAAATTCTCGCATTTCTTTGTATTTTCCAGTAGCGCTGAAGAACCAGCCATACGACCCCAAGCTGCTGAGCTTCTAAAGCAAATCTAGATGTGAGTTTTGTGTTAAAGAGCACACAGAGCTCCTGTGGTCAGTCATATGTGCTGTGTGATCGTCTAGGAAAGCATCCTGAGCCCACGTCGTTTTTATTTTCTTCTCTGTGTCTGTCTGTCAAGTTCTCCTCCCCGCAGGCGTCCACACTTGATGGCCTTTATGAAAATATCATAAATTCAATCAGGGCCTGCAAATTTCATGAGCCGTCCATCTTCCTCCTGAATTTCTTAACGGGGTGTCAAAACAATCTGCTGCGTGACGTCTGACAGTCCACACGGCCAGGAGAAAAATGTCTGGAAACCTCTCCATCTCCCCCTGCTCACCCACCCGCCCCAAAATCTGAATTTCATATCATGGAAATATTGAGATACATGCAGACAATACATTGAGGCTCATAACCTCATTCTGTCTGTTTGTGGAACTGGTTACTATGCTGCTCATGCCTTTCAAATGTTGCAAATGTGCCACATTATTAATCACATTATTCATATATACTGTCGTAAAAAAGTGTGGGGTTGAACATTTTTTCAAATGTTTTTTAAAGAAGTGTCTTATGTTCACTCAGTCTGCATTTATTGATAAAAAATACAATAAAAAGAATAAAATTGTGAAATATTATTACAATTTAGAATGACTGTTTTCTATTGTAATATATTTTAAAATGTAATTTATTCCTGTGGTCAAAGCTGTATTTTCAGCATCATTACTCCAGTCTTCAGTGTCACATGATCTTCAGAAATTATTCTATTATGATAATTTGCTGCTCAAAAAACATTTCTGATTTTTATCAATATTGAACATATTTGTGTCCCTGCAGCACAAAAGCAGTCTTAAGTCTCTGGGGTATATTTGTAGCAATAGCCAAAAATACATCCTATGGATCGAAATTATAGATTTTTATTTTATGCCAAAAAAAAAATAGGATATTAAGTAAAGATCATGTTTCATGAAGATATTTAGTAAATTTCATACCATAAATATATTAAAACGTAATTTTTGATAGTAATGTGCATTGCTAAGAACTTCATTTGGACAGATTTTAATGCGATTTTCTCAATATTTAGATTTTTTTGCACCATAGATTCCAGATTTTCAAACAGTTATATCTCGGCCAAATATTGTCCTATCCTAACAAACCACACATCGATGGAAAGCTATTTTTATAGCTTTCAGATGATCAATAAATCTAAATTTTAAAAAATGTACCCCTATGACTGGTTTTGTGGACCAGGGTCACATTTAATATTTTGTGGAAACTGTCATTTTTTTTAAATATAAAAAATAAAAAATAAATATATATATATATATATATATATATATATATATATGCATACTTTAATGAATAGAATAGTGAATACTGTCACTTTTGATAAATTTTAATGAATCTTCAATCAATGAAAGTATTAACTTCCTTGAACTTTAAACTGACCAATCAATGTGCCATTCAAAAGAGTCAAAGTTTGGCCCATTTAAACAGTATATTATATGCAATACAAATGTATCTTATCTGGATTGTTAGATGTTAACTAAATCTAGATTTTAAAAACAAACTTTGATAAATCTGGTGCTAACACTGGTTTTTTAAGATCTGCAAGCATGATCTTTGTCTGTTCTCGTTCTTCCTTTAACATACTTCATATAATTTGTGCTCTCTTTCTCTCGTCTTAAAAGACCCATAATATTAGTGGAGAAAGGCCTTGAGGGGCATCAAAGTTAGGAAGGGTCCTCTGCGGCCAAACATTCTCTCCAGCTCAGCCAAATGAACCCATTAATATTTTAGATTAATGCAAATACCCACAAAAATGAGGAATAATTGCCTAAAATCTAAATTCAATTAATGTTTAACACAGACGCATCGTCTCTGTACAATACAGGAGGGAAATAGCAAAACCTCAGGGAATCTTTTCAATAAACCTGCACTGATAGAACAACATCTCATGTGGGACGAGAAACCTCGCTAAAGTAATACATGGTGCCAGTAATGATCTGAACTCTCTAATGAAGGACTATCATTTCAGACATCAGAGGGGAGGAAAAAAGTGTCTTGTTCCCAAAATACTGTTGTTGAAGATGATGGAAATGAGTTTTAGTGTGCCACGGATTTCAATTCTATTTACAAAAAGCCCAAACTAAGATTAATGACCAGTGGTTTACATCTAAAAGCCTAACAAATGTTGTAATGGTGATTCAGTTATAATTGTTTGAGGAAAATTCATTTGTGTAGGAACAATTTCCACTGCTCACACAAAGCCAAATGAAGACGACTGCAACTAAACAAACTACTGACTTTATGTTCATTGTCTGTCTGGGTTTCTTACAATTGGCGCTCTCTTGGCTCTGAAAGAAATGCAGAATTTCCCCAGGGGACGACTGGCGACCAACAACCTGGAGAGCATTTCTCTGCAATATTTGCTTTCAGTTTAGGGTTGGAGGAGAACGCGCCGACACTGAGACATCTGTTGTTGTGTTAAAAACAAACCAGTGGTCCGAAAATGTGACTCCAGTTGTGCCCACTGTCGTTTGGCTATCGAAAAAAAACTAAGTTCCTTTTTTTTATGGATAAATAGCGCCCCTAGTGGTCAAGAGTCATTTCTGCTCACAAAATAGCAAGGGAGTTTTGGACACTCCTCATTTTATCACATTTTATTTTTATTTATTTTTTACACATTTTGTAATAATTTTAATCAAACTAAATCTTTATTATATTTAAGCTGCTTCTTTTTCTGGATTCCTGCTCTTCTCGGTCTAGACATTCATAAACTAACTTCATGAGATTCTGGGATGCCTTTCAACACTGTTCAAGGAGGAACAGCGAAACAGACCAACATCTCAAAATTGTGGATGAAGAAAATAAGGGGTTTTCCTGTTTCGTCAAATATCAGATTTCATAACATAGGCATGCACAATTAATCTGTCTTCAAAAATAATTTCAAGCATTTAGACAGTTTTTAGGATCTGGGAAACATAAAGCTTTTGTGTTGTGGATCCTGCATCACTGTTGTGAGTTTTCAATTTCTGTATAAACTTCTTTACATGCAAGCATCCTCAGTGAGAACTCTCTTTGGTTGAGCACTGGTAATTCAGTCAAGCTCTTATTTCCAATAACCTTTTCAACATGGACATGCAGGTGAACAGAATGTCATGCAAAATGTGAAAGCTGCTCTAAATTCTAGATGAGTGGATGTGAGCTCACAAACAGACGGAGGCTGTCAGGTTCACACACACACACACACACACACACACACACACACACACAATGTACAATACAGGTATTAAAAAAAGGTGTAACTAAATAGTGTAATAGTATGGCAGTATATTGAGTATTATTTTTTATATATATTTTTTATTATTTTTAATTATATTTTACATTAATATAACTTTGTAATGAATATTGTACTTGTAAAATGTTAATTATGTTTTATATTACATTATTTATTTATGTTACCTTTCATTTTATATCTTCAGTTTTCATTTTAATTTTAGTAATTTTGTCATTTAATGTTAGTGCTTTTGTCACTTTATTTTTTATTTGTAAAATATTTCTACATAGTTTTAATTTATCTTTATTTCATTTTTTGTGCAATTTTGCTGTGCAAAGAAATGCAAATAACCTAAAAATGACAAATATTTTTTGTAACTAGTATTTTGTTGTGCTTTTGTCTTTTTTAATTATTATTATTTTAAAATCTTTCTATAGTTTTAATTTATTTTTATTTCAGTTTTAATCATTTCTGTTGTGCATATATTTATATTTTAAAAACTAATACACATGACACATATTTGTATTTTTTTTTAAGAATATTACTTTATAAAGTAGCTTTAATTTCATTTCAGTTTTAGCATTAGTCACTTTAATACTTAAACTTATTTCATTTAGCTGCCTAGGCAACATTCCTATTTTTTATTTAAGTTTTTCATCTCATATTTATTTAATTTTAATTTTATTTTATTTAAATGACCAAAAAAGACTTAATAGTTTTAGTTAACAGCAACAACAATTTGACTAATCACAAATGCAACATCACCTTACAGCAGCCAACCGCCCAGAACACCGCAGTAAGAAAATAGTGACACACTAGCAATAAACTTTAGCAATCTTTCTATTTGTCTATCTATCTATGCAGTCCCATCATTCTCTCTTTCTCTGCAGTACAGTGGGATTGATCCGAATGGAAGTGGGTGGGTTTTGTGATGCGAACCTGTGGATGAGGTCATTCCTGTATGGCTATGACCTCCTGATCTTCATCACAGACGAAGCAGATTCAGCCCTTTATCACACAGAGAAATGTCCTTGACTGCGACAAACCAACCTGTAGATCACTACAGGATCATACCACACGCGCTATTTATGGAGTATATATTATGTATACTTTGTGCGTAGTATGCAAATGTCACGAGTAGGCTACTTGCATATTTCTGTGCAACACCTTTATTTATTTATTTATATTGATTTGCCAAAATGTATAGCTGGAAGTCACTCTCTGAATTAAACGTGCAACTTAGTGTGGTGAAGTGACAGCAACACATTAGACTTCTGTTTGAAATGTTTCATATAATTTTTAAACAGTATGCTAGTATTCAATTACGCACTTATCTTGATTAATTTCCAGTGTGCAACGCGTGTTTTCAACCACTAGGTGACGCCATTGACCGCTGTATTGAATAACAAGACCCTGTTTAGCAGGGTTTCTCACTCCCAGCACTGACTGGAATAATTAAAAAAAACTGTGTTACACGCTCTCTAACAAGAAACACACATGAACAGATCCATGAAAGTGAAACTGTGATTAAATATTCAAGTTTCAGGTCTTATCAGAATCAGAAACTACTAAACATGCAATGAGCTTCAGACCAGTGTTGCATATTAGTACCTCATCAGTGGTGGGATATTACATTTCTGCAAAATAATCCCTAAAGTTATGAAGATAACTTCTGGATATTTAGTTTATCAAACCTTTTGCTTTTGCTATCAGGTCGTCTCGTCTGAATCAGGAGAGAAATCTGCACAGATCAAGCGCTGTTTGCAAACCAAAACAGGGTTGATTTTGATGAGAAAAACAGGACTATTTCACAGGAGGAAGTGTTATTATGGATTAGTATTTTGGCCAGAAGCACCGGTTAAATTAAAACGTCCTAATGATGGATTTGTTTCTTACAAATACGCAGCTTTTGTATTCACAAGATGTTAATTGATGGATTACTTGTGGATTATTGTGATGTTTTTATCAGCTGTTTGGACTCTCATTCTGACGGCACCCATTCACTTCAGAGGATCCATTGGTGAGCAAGTGATGGAATGCTCTTCTAAAGCGCAAACAAACTAATATGCATCTTGGATCGACTGAGGTTGAGTAAATTTTCAGCAAATTTAAATTTTTGGGTAAACTATTCCTTTGAAAAACCATTGCATCATTAAAACAGGCATAATTAACCTAATTATTACACAAACTACAAATGTCAATCATGTTAGTGCAGCATCTATCTCAAAGTCCAACTGCAAACTAGCAAAGGAAACTGGTCAGTGATGGAACTTGGAAGTAAGAAAATGTGATGTAGCCTACTGAATGACATTTTAAAATATCTGTAAACAACCATAATTTGCCACTAAAGTGAAGAACAATAAAACAAAGCAAAATTAATGAAACAGATGTAGGAGCTAAAAAAGAGACAACTAGAAGCATCTGCTGTGATCCTCAGGGACTGATGCTGGACTCCAGAGACACGGATGCACCAGAACATGGATTTGTGTGTGTGTGTGTGTGTGTGTGCTATTTCATTACAAAAGACACAGGACAGGCTATTTATATTCATTAATTTTGAATAAGCTTTTATTTTATATTTTTAATTAAATAATTTTGTTTTATATTATTAATTATTATGTACTTTTTGTAATTTTATTAGTTTTTTATTATTTCTACATAGCTTTATTTTATCAGTTTTAGTTTCAGTAGTTATAGTACTTCAAGTTAAACTTTTTTAAAATCTCAGTTGCCAAGGCAACATTTCCAATGTTTTTTTTTTTTAGTTTTTCATTGAATATTTCTATTTTATTTCATTGAAGCTTTATTTTAATAAAGAAAATGTGTCTATTAATTTCGACTTTTAATTTGATGATTAACATGTACAAAAATGTCTAAATCATTTTGGAGCAGATAGTGAGCAAGCATCATCAATTGTCCAGTATGCATGTGAAGTTCTTCAATAGTATTTAAGATAGAAGCATCCCAGGATTCACCATGGTGTGATTTTGTTCCTTAAATGTTTGTTCAAGTCAATTTGAGGTTCTTTAAATTACAATTGTCAGAGTTCAGGATCATTACTGTTGCCAAATACATTCTCTTACTGCAACTCAGTTTTCTGATCGTTTTTTGAGTGGAAATGTTGCATCTATTATTGCGACAGAGGCATCGTTCTCCTCTAGTCCGGATGAATTAGTCACCCTTTTTCACTCATCTTGCTCTTCCATACTTGACTCTGTAGCACCTTTGACATACACTCACTCCAAACTAAAATCTCATTACTGGTTAGATGAGAATACGTGCTCTCTTAGGCAGGCCTGTCGTAAAGCTGAAAGGAAATGGAAAAAGGATCACCTCAATGTTTCTTTTCAATTTTTTAAATCTGCATTAGCTTCTTTTCAGGCAGCAGCAAAAATAGCCAAAATCTCTCTCATTGAATTGAGGAATTTAGTATCACATATGAAACCTACTACTTCATCTTTTGATTCTATGCCCTCTTCTATTATAAAGGATGTTTTTGATGTAGTCGGTCCCTCCATTTTGGTCATCTTAAATCTATGTCTTGCATCCGGCACTGTCCCTACATGTTTCAAGCATGCGGTTGTCCAGCCCCTGCTCAAAAAACATGATCTCGATGTTAAATGCCTAAATAACTACCGTCCCATTTCTAAGCTTCCTTTTATCTCTAAAGTTTTGGAAAAAGCTATTCTGTCACAGCTGCTCCCCTTTTTGACCACTCACAATATACTAGAACCTTTTCAGTCAGGTTTTAGATCATTTCATAGTACTGAAACTGCTCTGCTCAAAGTAACCAATGATCTTCTCCTTACACTAGATTCAGGTGATAATGTCATCCTGATATTAACATCTCTATGCAGATGATTCACAGTTGTACTTGCCTCTAAAATCTAGGGATTCCATACAATCTCTTCTGGCCTGTCTCGAAGACATTAAAACTTGGATGGTTAATAACTTTCTCCAGTTAAACAGTGACAAGACAGAAGTGATTGTTTTTGGTTCTCCCAAGGCAAGATGCACTGTGTTACAACATTTAGGTAACTTCACTTCATTTATCAAACCCTGAAATGTGGGTGTCATTCTTGACTCAGAACTCTGCCTTGACAAACAGATTAGTTCTGTTGTTAAAAATAGTTTTTACCAGCTCAGAATGATTTCCCGCCTGAAGTCATTCCTATCTTTTAACGATCTTGAGATAGTTATCCATGCCTTTATTACATCACGGCTGGATTATTGCAATTCCCTCTACTTGGGCCTCCCACAATCATCACTTAGACGTCTGCAGTTAGTACAAAACGCAGCAGCGCGTCTTTTAACTGGCACTAGGAGGCACGAGCACATCACCCCCATTTTGGCATCTTTGCATTGGCTCCCAGTTCCTTTTAGGATTCAGTTTAAAGTTTTATTGTTTGTTTTTAAGGCACTTAATGTGCCGACCTTGTACAACCATACTCAGTTCAAAGGTCACTGAGATCCTCAAACAAAGGGCTCCTGCTTGTGCCGCGCTCACGACTTAAACAGAGAGGTGATAGAGCCTTTGCAGTTGCTGCCCCACGTTTGTGGAACCAGCTCCCCCAGGATATTAGATCTGCCCCCTCCATTGCTGCATTTAAATCCAGGTTAAAAACTCATTTTTATTCCTTGGCTTTCCTTTTTCCCTAACCTGGTACTTCTGTTTGTTTTCTGTATTTCTGTGTTGTGTGACCTGATATTGAAGGCTTATTTTTATCAATGTTTTATATAATTATGATTATTGAATCTATGTGTTTATATTTTTATTGTCTTTTTAGCTATTCATTGTACAGCACTTTGGTCAGTTAGGCGCTGTGTGTAAATGTGCTTTATAAATTAAAATTACTTACTTACTTACTACAATTGTATTCATGCTATGTTAATGTGGACCCTGAGTGTCACACTCAAGATGATTAGATCCGATCAGAGTGTTTATACTGTTCAATAATGGCTCAGTCCAGATGACAGGAGGCACAGCTGCAGTCCGTATCCACAGATCCAGGGATGTATAACCCCGAAAAAGGCTCATTAGAGGACAAAGTGCATCTCTGATATGAGAAACTAGTACTGGGCAATGATGAATTCTGGGATATGTGGCTTCTCTGACTGTGATTCATTGTATATGGGCTGCACAGTTCTGTTTGTGCCTGAATGTCCTGTGGGTGCTGTGTTACAGGTGGATTGTGGGTAATACAGTCATTCTGAACACAGTGGGATCTCTGCAGGGTTAATGGGACGGTGTGCTGCTTCGGTTGCCAGGGCAGCAGGGTGCCTTGGTGAACTGCATGCTGGATGTTTACGGAAAACAGCCAACCGGGGACACTTGGAGAAAGATGATTGTTTTGGGATGGATCTGACAACACCATGCCAGTCTTTTCTACAGAGGAAGAGTGATTATTATGTAATGCGATGGAAACATGGCCTGGAATAGAACTACAGGAGTGTGGAGGATGTAGGAAAGACTTCAGAGTGCCAAAAAGGTCCAGCGACTCATTTGCACACTCTCTTTCTGGTGCTTTTTGTCAGTAAAAGTCCGATTCTGTGAGCTTCTGTGACCCAGAGGATGAATATTCACATCTCATTATCGGGTTGCCAGGCAACACAGATTTTTGTTGCCACCCAGTGGTGTCACTTTGAGATGTAGGACCATTTAACATGATGCCTCTGGCTGAAGTCTCTCTCAACAGAGCGTCTTCGACATATGAGAAAACATCATTGGCCAGAATGTCACTGAGTTGGATGGGATCCTCTTCCTGTAGCTGCAGCAGAGCTGCTTCCTTTTCCTTCAGCTGCTCTTTAAGGACTCCATCCATGTCTGGAGAGTCTGGCATGGCCTGGGAGGGGAAATCGCATCGGATGCTGTTGGGAACACTGAGCAGGGCATGGATGTCCATGAAGATGTCCTTCAGAGAGAAGTGAGACGCTGGCTCTGGGGGCTGGTTGTAGACGGAGTGGTCTTGACTCAGTAAGAAGCCCAGGAGGGAGCCGGGATGTACAGCGGTGCTGGAGGGATGATCCTGCAGTCCCGGGATCATCAGAGAGGGCAAGGTTTCGTACAGAAGAGCCTCTCCAGTCGCAAAATTGAAGGGAAGCTGCAGTTGCCTTTGACGGAGATGCTCCTCGCCTTCTTCATTTCTACACGTTCAAGAAAAGAGTTAACTGATTATTTTTCTAAAAGCATACTGATGCTCAAAGGGTTTTACAAAAAATGAAGTCTTAAATAAATCAGGTTGGCCTATAAAATATATCAAACTGATGTTTGGGTGAATCTCACCTCATATTTCACCTCAAGAGCAAAAGAAATGAGAACCTATTTTTTTATGACATTCACATTATTTTCATGACAGTGAGAAACATTTTTTTTGCCCAGATCTCTGAAAAATGTCCATTATTCTTATTAAGGTTTAAGAATTTAGTATTACTAATTTAGCATTTAATAATATTATATATATATATATATATATATATATATATATATATATATATATATATATATATACACAACACACATCACTACCATAATGTAAATGCATAATATTTATTTTATTCATTTATTTTTATTTATTTATTTATTTTGCATCATAAATAATAATTACTGTACTGATAGCTGATAATTAAGTTATGGCTGATAATCAATATGATGGCTGGTACTATGGTCTATACCATCCAAAGCTCCATGCTTTTACATGTTTAAAGTAAAATCAGGAACAAAAACATTAAAATTGTTAGTAATGATAAAAATGGTTTCATCGTTTTTTAAAACTGGAGAATAAAATAGTATACAAATGTTAAAAGCTGGGATAGCATCTTCATCTAATACTGACATAATCAAGTGTAACTGTTAACTAAAACTAAAACTGTTAAAATCTTTTTCATTCATTGAAATAAAGCCAAAATAAAATAATATATTACAGAAAACCTAAGTGAAATAAAATATATTTAAAGTAGCATGTTCCAAGTTCCATTACATTCCACGTTATACATTAAACTCAATTTTTATTATATTACTGAATTACAATTCCTACGTGTGGTTCTGTGCATCTCACCAGGAAGCTGGAAGAGTAGTTCAGAAGGCTGCGGAGACGACAGCAGAAGCTCCTCTCCAGGAAGGACGAGTTCTCTGGAGGAATCCTCTCACTGCCTGCTGCCCCTGCAATTAAACACGACATTTACATAAATCACATTTACATCATCGATCAGGGTCATTCTGCTGATGATTGCGAGTTCTGTTAATAGCTGCCAGAAAATCTCTACTTTGAATTCTTATGAATGCATCTACAATGTATCACCAAAATTATTTTGATTTTAAAAATGCATAATACACTGTCCTTAATTCCTGTTAAGGGTTATATGTTAGTGTAAGAAAGGCCACCCCTTGAAAGTGAACTCTTCCGAACCCTCCCGCCTGTGTTCGTGATTTGGACTGTTCCAAATCTTTCCGCGGAGTGAGAACCAAGACAGTATAGAGCATCACAGTCCCGCCCACAGCTGGTGCCGGAAGTAAAAATTCAATGCAATTTCTGCATTGACATTTGGGGTATAAGCCATAAAAACGTAACCATACATGGTAGACTTAAAACCAGCTACGGCTGTACTAAGCGATAGTATATGCTCATATAAACGCAAAAGGATCATGGGGCACTAACCTTGTTTTGATATAAATGCCTTTTATTCGCGATGTCTTGGCTAAGTACTTCATTACCCACAATCCTGAACAATCCCACAATCCTACAGTGATGCATCTGATTGGTGGAGCTCGTGTAACTGTCTGGTTAAACCCCGTGAAGACCGAAGATCATTAATAAAAAAATAAAATAAAATAAATCCTGTGTTTCGTTTTTGCACGGTAGACTTATCAGTGCAATCATGATCTCCTTGGCTGCCATGAGAGTTTTGCAGGGAGGTTGGTAACGTTAGTTAGCATTATCGTCCACTTTAGAAAGGCGCGGTGGTTTATGGGATGAGTAGTTCCTGCGCTCGAAATGAAAATATGTACACAGTCTTGTACCTTTGACTTTTTTTTGGATTTTCTCTTAATTTTTTCACTCAAAATGATATGTTATATGCTTATGAGTTCAGCCGTAGCTGGTTATCCTCAGACACGCTCTAAAACTCTTTAGATACGGATTTTTCCGAAAGTCAATGGGAGAAATGAATGGGAAATTTACTTCCGGCACCAAAGCTCTCTCGGGCTGTGGGCGGGACTGTGATGCTCTATAGAGGCCAGAGAGCTGCACGGGTCCGATTTTGTAAATCCGCACCCGCCCGTACCCGCAGTGCTTAAAACCGCATCCGACCCGTTTTCCGACAGCAGCACTAATTAAAATCCGCACCCGACCCGACCCGCTTAAAATAGAACCGACACCCGACCCGCACCCGAAATCAAATCAGTTAAGCCAATCACATTAGACACACTTTTTTCGAATTTTATTGCCGGGTCATACAGAAGTTATTTATGGAAAACTCTTTTAAAAGATAGCCTATTCATTTTTTATACATTTTATCTTAATTTTTGTGTCACGCATGCATGCATGTCTATTTCCCTCATATTAAATATAAAACGCATGTTGACTGATATTTTTCCAATGTCTGGACTCCTTTATTAATGGAGTAGACCTATATAAACAGACGTTTCAATATAGCCTATTGGTATTAAATGCATTTTCTGAGAATTTATATTTCACGTTTTTACTGCAAATGTCGAAATACGTGCTCTTTGGTCCATCAGTGCTTGAGTCACTGATCACATTAGAATAAAATATATCATAATAAAATACACAAATTGACTGATTTATGAATGTAGCTATATGCATAGTTCTCATCAGTCGGAAATACAGATAAACGCTTTCATTTGTTGTATTTTTGATCCTGAAAGAAAACAGAACAACAAAAGAGCGAATCATACCACCGTCTGAGGTTGTGCTTCAAGTCGAACGCACCCATTTACACAGACAATATCGTTCGCTGGTGTGGACCATAGACTGTGTGGACGCTAATATCGTTATCTTTGTAGTTATCGTTCTTGGTGTGAACGGGCCTTTACTTATGGTGTTTTCCTTTGACAGGGCTCTCAAGTGTCACAGATTGAGCGTGACAGTCACTCATTTCGGTCTTTTGTCACGCACTCCCGCCACACATTGTATTTCTCACGCAGAAAAACTATTTATAATATATTTAATATGCCGCAGCGCCCAAAAGTTATCTGGTCGCGCCGCTCTCACTATGGAAACCGGAAGGAATCAAGCGCGTCTCCCCTGGAGTTCTTAATCGAGCCTGCCACTTACAAGCCAATCAAAAAAAAAGAAATAGGCTACACAATAGCCAATCAGAAAATAGCACTATTGTATCTGGGTAAGATTTAACGCAACAACCAATGAAAAAAAAAAAAGCATCCTGGAATTGTTCACCATCTTCCTCGTTCACCCACAGAGGAAACCACTGGAGCTCCGAGCATCACTTTGAGCACAAAGTAAGTAATGATTTCCTGTTACAACAAATTCATAACTTGTTTGACACAAACAATGACAACTTGACTGCTGTTAGAGAATGTTTCCCAGATAATTAGCATCAGTTTTTCATGAGTGTCTGTTACTTAGCCAACAGTTTTACAGCCTGTTCACTGACAACATCTGCTCAGAACAAGTAACGTTAGTCTAGGCCTAGTCATATTTTCGTTATCACACGATGACTGACATATTGTCACATTATAAATATATCTTTCTCCAATAGGCTTAATAATTTTATTAGCACTAAATTAATTAAAGTGTATTGCATAGTCGATGTATAGGTCACTTTTAAAATCATGTCATATTTTATAATTATATAATAATAAAAAAAAAGTTTTTTACATACTGATTATATTTTTAAGTTTAATGGTCATGATCACAAAATAAATCTGTCTCTCACTGTATTCTAATCAGTCTTGTACACATGTGCCCTTTTTAAGATTTCAGGAACTTCTTCCTTTTCAAGACCCAAAGGAACAAGACCAAGTAAGTGAGGAGTTTATGGAGTACCAACTCATGGACATTGCCTTGCCCCAGGACCCAACAGTCTTTGATGTTATGGAGTTTTGGGGAAGAATGTCCACAACAAAGAACAAGGTAAGAAATATTTTGCACACAACATGACTTGCTCATTAGTAATTACGATGAAGGGAAAACATTTGAGAAATAGAGGCCCCTGGTTCCTTTTTTCAAAGGTGACTGGCTTGAACCAATTTAGGAGGCTATCAAAGATCGCAGCCTTGGTTTTAGTGCTTCCACATTCTAGTCACTCTTGCCTGTCTTCAAAACTTGAGAGCCCTGCTTTGATAAAACCAAATTCCCCGTCTTCTCCCCATCGTGAGTGAAATAAATATCTCTCTTGAGAAAAAGTTTTGGAAAACAGCACATTAATATCGCTATAAATCAATATACATATTTTAAATGCGATAAAAACACTTACTTTCAGAATACCCTCATAGAAAATAACTGACATCCTCGTCTGTTCCGCTTCGCGAGTAAAAGGAAATGTCGTTGAGAGAAGTTTATGCGCACACAGCAAATAAATATTGTTATAAAAATATATGATATTATAAAACACATTTTATGAATAAGATTAAATACTTTATTTCGCCGTTTTCCATCCTCATATGCGCCGCATCGCGAGCAAAGAAAATGGCGTCTGTGAAAAATATTTCAGATGGGTCCGGCGCACGCACACGAGTCCCGGATGTGACTAAAACACTCAACAGTAAATAAAGGTAACTCTGCGTTAGAGAATTACATCTAAAAATACTACACAACATATACCCATCTAAGATGTACATTTCAAGATTTCTTGATATTGATAACAAATGTACTTTTTGTAAAAATTAACTTGAAAATGTAACCTATTTGTTTTATGGTTGTTCATACAGTAATGCATTTTGGAAAGAACTTGAGAATTATATATTATGTAAAACAAAACACAAAGTCAACATTGAGGGGAAGAACATTATCACTTATGTTGAATACAAAGAAAAGAAACTATGTACTATTATAAACCTTTACATTTTGTTAGGCAAGTTTCATATCCATAAATGTAAATTCCAGAATTCTTCACCATCATTTAAGTTGTTTTTGATAGAGGTGGATTTTTATTTTAAGTATCTTAAATTAATTACAAACAAGAAATGCATATCAGTAATGAACATTCAGAAATGTTTAATAGATAATATGTCACTAGAACTATTTTTGTCATGGGATACAAATCTGTCACTAATTTATTTTTCTTTAGTGGTAACTTGATCTTTTTTTATTTATTTTTTTGTTGTTGTTGTTTGTTTTGTTTTTTTGTTTTTGTTTTTTCTTTTCTAACCTTTAACGTATTGTATTGTTACTATTATAATGAATGTGAACTGGAGAGACTGAAATGTTGTTCTTATAATTTCAAAAAAAAAAAGTATTTATACCGCCAGAGGGGGCTGTTTACACTTGCTAGTGTTAATTCAACACCACAACTTTAACAGTTTACTCTAAAAGTACCAACACTAGGATTTCAAAACTGGAGATTTTGCTGTGCAGATGATTATTCAGCATACCACATTTACAAATTATGACAAAGGCTCTATCCGTTTTAGAAAAGGCACGCATAAGTAGCTGCTACCCCAGAGGATTTTGTACCCTGTAACTTGAAAAGTACTAGGACCCCACAGGAAGTGTACCCTTTGACTTGAATAAGGTACTTTTTTGTACCCTACAGGATGTGTACCCAAAAGGCACTTCTAAGTACCCCATGGGAAGACAATAGGACCTTTAATGGTACATTTGTGAATGTTGTACCTTAACTATTACTTTATATGACAATGTACCTTTTCAAAGGGTACATATATGTACCTTTCACCATGCATATTTCATTGTGTACCCTTTTTCGTTGGAAAGGTACTTTTTGGTACTCAGCTGGATACATGTTTGTTCCTTTGCTGGCACATCTGTGAAATTTTTACCTTAAAGTACTTAATTGTACCCTCACTGTACCTTTATTTCTGAGAGTGTGTGTGTATATATATATATATATATATATATATATATATATATATATATACAGTGTATATGAGAGTGTATATATATATATATATATATATATATATATATATATATATACAGTGTATATGAGAGTGTGTATATATATATATATATATATATATATATATATATATATATTATATATATATATATATATATATATAAATGCTGTTTAAAAATGTAATCTATGTTATCATGCTAAGGAGCTGACTGAAAGCCGGCGACTCCACAGTAGAGACAGGCTGCATGTTTTCAACAATGTTTCACCTGTATGAGAAAAACATATACAGAGAATTTGGGAACGGATTTGGGAACGGATTGCGAAAATGTGCGTGCAGATTATGAATTCGTGGGTACAGATTCAAAAACCGAGGGTACGGTTTACAAAATCTGAGCACACGGATTGGAAATTCATGGGCTAGGATAGGACATTCGAACCAGAAAGACACGGATTACATTTGACTAAAAGGTTCTTGTCTTTATGCTCAACTAAAGTGAAATAATGAGCATATTTCCACTTTGAGAAACTCATGTTGCTCTCGCCTTGACTCGCCATGACTGCCACACATACTTGAATAAACGGAAATACGCCCACCGTGCGTCTTCATGTTTACAGTGGTTGGCATCCACCAATCCTACAATGCGTCTGCAAACAGGTTAGGCTGCACTTCAGTCAAAATTAATAAATTTTTAAAAAAGTAACGGACAATGCACCATATGGTAACGGTAACGGAGTTAATTTATTTAAAAAGTAATGCGTTACAGTATTAGTTACTGTCAAAAGTAACTGCGTTACTGCCCAACACTGGACAAACTGACTCAAATGATTGGCGAACCCGCTACGAACTCCCGAACTGATTCAAATGATTGGCGAACCCGCACCGAACTCCCGAACTGACTCAAATGATTCGCGATCCTGTTCCGAACTCCCGAACTGACTCAAATGATTCGCGATCTCGCTCCGCACTCCCAAACTGACTCAAATGATTCGCGATCCCCAAACTGACTCAAATGATTCGCGATCCCGCTCCGAGCGCCCGAACAGACTCAAATGATTCGCGAACCCGCTCCGAACTCCCGAACTGATTAAAATGATTCACGCTCCGAACTCCCGAACTGACTCAAATGATTCATGCTCCGAACTGCCAAACTGATTCAAATGATTCATGCTCCGAACTCCCAAACTGACTCAAATGATTCGCGAACCCGCTTTGAACTCCAGAACTGACAAATGATTCGTGATCCCGCTCCGAACTCCCGAACTGACTCAAATGATTCGCGAACTCGCTCCGAACTCCCGAACTGATTCAAATGTTTCGCGATCCCGCTCTGAACTCTCGAACTGACTCATATGATTCGCGAACCCGCTCCGAACTCTCGAACTGATTCAAATGATTCGCGAACCCCAAACTGACTCAAATGATTCGCGAACTCCAAACTGACTCATATGATTCCCGAACCCGCTCCGAACTCCCGAACTGACTCAAATGATTCGCGAACTCGCTCCGAACTTTCGAACTGATTCAAATGTTTTGCGATCCCGCTCCGAACTCCCGAACTGACTCAAATGATTCGCGAACCCGCTCCGAACTCTCGAACTGATTCAAATGATCCGCAAAGCCGCTCCGAACTCCCAAATTGACTCAAATGATTCGCGATCCCCAAACTGACTCAAATGATTCGCGAACTCCAAACTGACTCATATGATTCCCGAACCCGCTCCGAACTCCCGAGCTGACACAAATGATTCACGCTCCGAACTCCCAAGTGGACTCAAATGATTCGTGAAGCCACTCCGAACTCCCGAACTGACTTAAATGATTCGCAAACCCCAAACTGACTCAAATTATTCTGGAAAAATGAGCGCGTGTTGCTTCCATTATGAGCACGCATACCGTGCGCCTACATTTTAAATAACGAACTTGAGCATGCAAAAGACGTGATATGTGAATGGCCCCTTACTTATAGCCTTGTTTGCTGGTCTTTAATTTCATTCTTTGTCATTTATATGAAATTATGTACCACGACAGTTTTGCTTTATGGATTAAAATTTTTTATCTGTTGAACAGCAAACATAAACAAAAAGAAGTAATAAACTCATTATTTTCATGAATTTTACAAAGTAAACAATTTGTTTGCATTTGCGCGAGCAAATAACGTTACATCGGTAAGTTTTGTTGTGCTTGTTGCAAACTGTTAAATTTTGTGTTTTCTGATCCTAAGCTTAGTTTTTAACTGCAGATAGTGCTCTAAGATAGTTTTTGACCGCACACTCAAATGGTACTAAAGAACAGAACAGCCATACAATCTGCAGTATGAGACATACGGCCAAATCAAGTTTTTTATTATTCTTGACATCCATGAATAAAAGTCATGTGGGTTTGGATCAAGTAAATGGTGACAGAATTTTTTTTTTGGGTGAATGAATGCTTTAATTCTACTGATAATTGATTTTCAGTTATTTGTGCTATGTCACTTGTAAATATTTTTACTTATATGAACTGTCTTTTGCTCATTTCACCAAACAAAAAGATGCAAGACTGCAAACTTTCCAGTCCTCCTGTGTACTGATAATCCGGTTTCCACCCAGTCCCAGGAGGTTTGTCTGTTTTATCCTTCTTCACTAAAATGTCTTAAAATTGCTTGGTTATGTAACCAGTAATGCTAGGAGATTGTAGATATACAATAGGAATTTTGTTATTTACTACTTTTTTCAGATTATATTAAACCTGGAAAATATTGGAGAAGATCGATTAAGTTTTCAGGAGCACATTACTGTAATAAATGCTGAATTACGTAAAAGACAACCTGACTACACCAACATATCAAAAATCTAATGAGATGCGCTCTTTTTAAAAGAGTTGATTTAATGACAAAATCAACATGAGAGGTCATGGACATGTTCCCATTTTTTCGGGTTCCACAACTTGTGAGTATTTGTTTTTAGTGTTGTTTCCTTTGAGTTTAGTATTTCCACTGTAATACTAGTATTATTTTTTTTTGTATGAATAAAAAGTCAAAATTGTTTTAATGAATTTTTCTTTCTTTTTTCTTTCTTTCTTTTTTTGGTAGCTGCTGCATGAAGTGAAGATGAGGTTTGGGAAGGATCTTTATCTTAATCTAGAGACTGCTCTTCAAGTTCTGAACAGTTTAAATTAAATTAAATTAAATATATATATTTAGCAGACGCGATTTACAGTGCATTCAGGCTATCAATTTTTTACCTATCATGTGTTCCCGGGGAATCGAACCCCCAACTTTGCGCTTGATAGCACAATGATCTACCAATTGAGCTACAGGAACACTACTGTTTACTTCAGCAAATTGACACAAACACAAAAAGTGTTCTTTTTTTCCTTAACACAACCATTAGTTGGTTGGTTTGTTGAATGGTTACTCTAATAAATCTGTTTATACAATGGTTTGTCTGTATATTTGATTCTGATTGGCTAAAAGGTGTGCATTAAAATAATTTGATTCACAGTTCCAGTCAGTTTAATTACAATTAAAGTTTAATGTGCTGCTGCAATGACATACATGCAAACAAAACACTTGCACACGGAGATTGGAGATTAAAGTAATGTGAACTGAGACATTTTGCATTACATTTTTTACAACCTCAGTTGCATTGCTTCACTGCCATTCATAAATCCTCTCCTGTGTTCTCATGGAGTAGTAAAGTGTCCATTGTAAGCATACTTCAGAATCTCAGCAGAAGTACTTTGATTTTGGATGCTGCTCTGCTCACATACTAATTAATGATTAATGTTTGAAAGTGAAGTGTAAAATAAATTATATAAATATTTTATTTAAGTAATTATAGTAATATGTCAGTCTTTATATATTAATAATTGAATTAAAAAATAAGCAAAATAATAATGTGAATGTAAACCGAGACAACCATCACAGCTAAAATATAATGTGTACAAATAACCTGTTTTGTTTTGTTGTTTTTGTGTAAACAGATATGGCAGATCTGGAGAAAAATGCAGCACTGCTAATCTTACCATCCTTATTCAGAGAAAACATCAAGTTTCTCTTCTGTCTGGACAATGTAAGTTTGATATGTCATGTCTTTGTGTTGGTGGGGGGTGGGGGGTTCAGAAAATGAACTTGAGTTCCAAACTGTATGATGTTCATCGTGATGAGCAGATATTTGAGATGCCATAGCTTTAAACAATCAACAGCCACGATCACTTGCTTGCATGTAGCTCTGTGAATGTGATAAAATTAAATAAAAATGTTTTGCTCTTGTAGAATAATGTTCTAATGAAGAATGATTTACTCTTATTGACAGTTGTTTTGTAATATCAGGAGAAATACAAAGATGTTAAAATTGAGAGAGGGCTGCTCAGTTTCTCACAAAAACATTTGCACAATTTAAATGAAAGATGTGGAGGCAAAAAAATCACTGATGCTTTTTTTTTTTAGCAACCGGCCTTTAGATCTAGCATTCTGCATGCTTTAAATCAGATACAGAAATGATGTAGCTTGAACAAATAGCATTTTTATTTAAATTAACAACAGAGAGAAAGTGAGAAACTGCATGTGTGAATAATGTTTGTGTAATGTCTCTTCAATAATCAAGCTGCAAGTTTAGTTAAATCAAAAACAGATACATTGTTGCTTTTTAGTTTTTCAGTATGCTATTCAAGCTATTTTATTAATGAATATTGCATTGATCACGAAGTTTCTGTGGTCATGATTGTTTGTGAGTTGCGTGTGCAACCTAGCCAGTGAATTGGCCCTTACCACTGTGATAAAAAATGGTCAGTCACATCCCTAATTGTTCAGAAGAAAGTATGCAAGATTCTTAGTTATTTCAAATAATTTATATGTTTTCCAACTTGCAGGAATCAGTAAAGCCAACTCCGACTATAGTTTACATGAAGCTTCAAATCCCCTCCATGCAAAAAGAGCCAGCATCAAATAGGAGGGTGTCAACATTGTGAGCGCAGAAATGGATGTGATGGAGGCAATGGAGTGCCTCTTTGCTACTTATTTCATATTCAGTGTGGAATAACCCAAGCACATCACTCACATGATGAATTTTGTTGAGCAATACCTGTTTAAACTCTCCAGAAACCCCCCCAAAAAAACTGTCTGTCCCAGTGCTCAAAATGTATAATCAATTATCATAATACTTTTGATATTTCGTGAATAGTGCTAATGTAAATTTGTAAATATGAGGCGTTTGATGTTATTCTGAAATGCTGATCTGAATCTGTAATTACAATTCTTTATGAGTGATATTAATGTAAATTTGTATATTTGAAGTACTTGATGCTCTGAAATGTTGATCTGAATTTTAATCTATGAATTCACATTCTTTATGAGTGATATTAATTAGTAGATTTGAAATACTTCCATATCTGTATATTTCCATTATGAGGTATATTTGTAGTTTTGAGGTACTTGATGTTGTTCTAACTCTGATGGGAATTTAGATGAATCTGTATATTTGCATTATTCATGGGTGACTTTTTTATGTGAATTACATTTTTACATTTTAGGCTCTTGATGTTTGTCAATTATATGAAATATTTAATCCGGAAAGGACAAAAGAAATAATCATGAATGAACCCCTAAAAGGTTCCATATAAAACCTTTTTCCTGGTTACAAAGAACCCTAAAGGGTTCTTTTGATTGAACCCTTAAAAAGGGTTCTATATAGAACCTTTTAGGGGTTCCAAATACGTAGTGCCTGATAGAACCTTTTAAGGTATAGAACCCTTTCTAGTTTATCCTTTGTTTGGTCATTTTTATACACTTCTAAAATGTAATGTGGCAAATAAATTACTCATTGCTGATTTGTTATGACCAAACCTATGGCATTTGATAAGTATTTAAGTGAAAATGCTCAGTTTTCCAAATATTTAATATAATATTCATAATAACCAAGAGCAAGTTTATCTAAAAAATATGAATGGCTACAAATTACTTTCAGTGATGTATCATATCATTATTTAGCATACTGTTATTGTGTTTAAAAAGATGAAACAACACAGGGCAAAGTTTTTTAACTTTACTCGCCGAACTTGATTTAGTAGTAACATTTTTCACTTTTTTTTTTTTGATGTCACAACCGCCTTTGTTTATTTTAAGTGTTTGCAATAACTATAATACATTTTTGTAAGTTTTCTGTAAAGTACTTTACCACACTGAATGTCTATCCCTGAGAGATGTAAAGTACACAGAAATACATGTGCTTATTTTATTTGTATTATCATTTTACTGTATACGAGTAGAATGATCAAATTGGAGCATAGAATAAACAATCAGAAAACTGAACACTTCATTAATAGCATTCATAAACTCTGCACTGAAACCTTGTCCAAAAATTATATTATACTTTGATTTAATCCAAAGATTATATTATACACTGAAAAAAAAATTGTTACGGAAAGAATTTTAATTTAGAAAGTGCTAGTAAATTTCACAAATAATTACAAAGAAATGGCAAGTAACACACTGAATTAAACTAAAAATTTGGAGAAAGACTGAAATAGTATTTTCTAGTAAAAAAAAATAAAATAAAAATTCAATAATTTCAAATTAAATTTTTTTTTTTTTTTTTTTTACATTTTTATTCCCTTTTTGACTTTTGGGGGTTTTCAACCTTTGAAGACCCAGGGACTGATTAAGAAATGTCATGGAAATGAAAATAAATTCTATATATTCTATAATATTATTTGTATAATTGCCTATTTCTATGTGTTGATAATCTCCAGGAACCCCTGATTGAAAACGCTGATTCTAGATGATAAGGCAATAGTTTGAGGGCATAGAAGCGGGACATAGGCACGTACAGTAGTGATGATTCTGGCTCTGTCCTGCCGGAGCTCGACTAGCTGGTTTCACTGAGTAACACAGAACAGCAACACCCAAGTTTCTGTAATCACTTCATTCAGATGAGCCCTTCACAATGGCATTTATCTACTTTATCACAACATTTTTTTGTGTTGCTGTCATTTCAGAAGTGAACAAACTTGACCTGAGATAAGAAATGTTCAATCAACAACTGTTTTTGGCTGTATTTAGTTCTTAGGTTTAGCTATACAGCTCTTTGGAGACAAAATGTTCTTGATGTCACATTACAGAGTATTTAGATCTGTTCTAGGTCTCATCTATGAAACATGAAGCCCTCCTGGGTTCTTTAAACTTTGTGCCTGACTGGTAACGCATTACTTCATTTTCATAAATACAAATCTAACTTGTACATTTTAAGGAATTTCTTCACCTTCAGAATCTGATTTTATGGTGTTAAATGTCACTGAATTACTCTTTGGAAAAAATGAAGCTTCTGAGTCAAATATTTTTAATTGTATTATAACAGTGACATCCAAATATTTTGTTTATGAAACAAAATTTTCACTTTTAGCACTGCATGGAAATTTGAGAAAGAATTTACAAGAGTTAAAGTGAAAACTGCTGGTCTTAATAAAAGCACAACTTTGCAGAATAGAACGTTCATCCAAGAAATGTAACATCCATGTGCAATTGAAAAAAGCCACTCATATTTCAGATGAACTTGAATTAACTTCACATTTCTCTCACATTTGTACAAATTTACAAAAATACATTAGAATGCAAGGTCAACATTATAAATTCCTTATAGATTTTAGTACATTTTTACAACACTTTAGATATTTGGCGCTTTTTCAAAACATTAATTCACTGGAAAACTATCATCTGTAGCTTCATTTTTCAGTGAAATCATCATCATAATCATTATTTACTCTCTCGTAGTTAAAAACCATCAGACTTTGGTTATCTCCAAAAGACAAATTAAGAATGAAATGAAACCTGAAAGCTTTCTTTCCTTCCAGTTACAGTCCATGAAACCAAAACTTAGAAGATCCAAAAAAAGTAATAAAGGCATCATAAAAACCTAAATTAAATCTTGTGTTTCAAACATGAAACAAAGTCTTATGGGTTTGGAACAACATGAGGGGTGAGTAAATGATCGCATTTTTGAGTGAACTATCTAAGTCTCTGTGTCCATTGCTTTCTTGTACTTGCAGAGCTTATCACCTTCTCCAAAGTGTTGTGTGAGAGATTTTGAGAAAAATAATTGGAATTAGTTATAAATATGTAAGGAAGTGAGCATTTAAAATACCACCATCTGTGACATCAATGATTTATCACAACGGCATCCTTTTGGTATGAAAAAACAGATCTGTCTGGACTGATATGCTTGTCACAGCTAAGGTATGTTCATGCCAGGGTTTCACATGCTGTTGTGTTGCTCAACATTTCCATGAAAAAACATGCTTATGTGTGCATTCTTGAAATCCTGACAACCAGAACCAAATATATAAAATCTTATATAAAATAATTTAGGTTTTGGGGTCTTGAACTTCAAGGATGAACCCACTCTGAGAAATATTAATAGAAATATCACAAGTACGACAACTATCTCCGTTTTTCCTGTTGATTATAGGGTGAAAAATGAAAAACGCATTTTTTTCCCGTTAAGTTAGCCTTGAAAACATATTTTGCACACCGTCCACTATTTCCCAAATTAAGCCACACACCTGCTGTTGACCTTCGTACAGAGTTCCGCTCATATTTTCATCCAGGTCACCGTGGAAACGCCAATGAGCGCGCGCCTGAAAGTTTCGACCTAAATTCCGGAAGTTTCATGGGACGGAACCTCCATATATAAATGACTGTGGGCGGAGCCACGCTTACAGGTGTATAAGTTCTGCAGGTTTAAACGAGTCATGCAATTGATACCAGTAAGCTACCCAAGTGACCGAGTGACCGAGTGACCGAGTGACCGAGGGAGAGCGTGGAAGGAGCACAACCTCGGGTTTTAAGGTTTGAGTTTCTGCTTTTTATTGGGAGTCGCTCCAGGATGCGTATTAATTCGATTTCAGGATTTCCCGGCTGTTTGGGGAATACGTTTTGCGCTGTTCAAAGGTTTAGATGTGTTATTTTGAGTTCAAATGCTAAAAATCAGTGGAATCATCCGGAGTCTACTGGGGTTTCACGTCTTTCCAGTTGTGTTTGGGAGTGGTTTGGATGGTTCGGCTCTTTGGGAGTGGCATCAATGGCATGTTTGCTCCATGTGGAAATTTGGGAAATTCTTTATAATTCCTCTTGATGAATTCGACATTGCACAAGCTTGAATTTGAATTTTGAACACCCATTGAATTTATATGGCACAAGCTTGATTTGTAACCTTGTTTGAATGGAAAAGAGAAAAGCTATGCTACATTAAAACTAGAAAGCATTAACAACTTATCTTGGTTTACAAATAAGTGTATTTAAATATCTCTTTAATAATTTGCTCTCCCTTTTTTTCCACCAGAAGAGAAACCTAAAGACTCCTTCAATATGGCTTTCAACACACTGACCTCAAGAGCTGTTCTGTTCTATGATGAGTGGATTAAGGAAGCAGGTGAGTTTGTACCATCAACGTGTTTTTGTAAGGAGTCTGTAATTGGCTGGAAAATAAGACCTATTTTGCCTCACTTGTAGATCCACGAACCGGGAACTGGCTGCTTATGGCCTCCCCTTTCCCTCAAACATTCATAATCACTGCCTACATCTACTTCGTGACATCGCTGGGGCCTCGGCTAATGGAAAACCGTAAACCCTTTGACCTCAAGCGTCCAATGATCATCTATAACTTCAGCATTGTGGCATTTTCCCTCTACCTGATTTATGAGGTTGGTTAACATGTTGCATCATGAGTTTCTAGGGGTTTTGTTTCTCTCTATTGTTGCATGTTTATTAGAACGTGTCATCTTCCTCTTACAGTTTCTCATGTCTGGTTGGGCGAATGGCTACACCTATGGGTGTGACCTCGTGGATTATAGCAGTTCTCCTCAGGCTCTCAGGGTATGTGAATGGAGCACATTCTTGTAACCGTGCATGTTGACAGTGCCAATGACGCGTGCAATAGTTTGACACTTCCTTCACCATCTTGTTTCCTTGTAGATGGCATGGACCTGCTGGCTGTACTATTTCTCCAAGTTTATTGAGATGCTTGACACTGTAAGTGGGCTTCTTTTTGTGTTCGGAACAAGAAAATTTAAGCCTTTATAATGGACTATCAATGCTAAATGTGTTCCTTGCCTTCATAGATTTTCTTTGTCCTGAGGAAAAAGAACAGCCAGGTTACTTTCCTTCACGTCTACCATCACTCCATCATGCCCTTCACCTGGTGGTTTGGGGTCAGATTCGCCGCAGGTAAAGTATTATGAGACTGACACTTCAAGGAATCATTCACCCAAAAATAAAAATAGTCTTGAGCTTCATTCCAATCTCCTAACTCTTGTTAATCTTAAAAACTGAGGTTTCTGCCTCCACTGAAAGGCCAGACAACCCAAACTTGAATCCAAAAAGGTCAAAGGCATTAATTTAGACTTTAGAACCACTTGACTCATACGGATTTGTTTTACAACACCTTTAAGACCTTTTCAGATCTCGCAAGTTTTTGTTGCATTGACTTTCAATAGAGGGACCAAAAACTCAATTTTTTTTTGACTTAACCATATAAAAAGTCATATGTTCTTAACCCTTGAGGGTGAATTAATGACAAATTTGTAGCTTTTGGGTAAATGATCCCTTTAATTCACCCAGAATAAAAGTGCATTTACTCCTATGTATGCTAAAAATAGTTCTTATGACTTGTTAAATATAGTACTACACTAGTTTAGTCTTCTGAAGCATGACTTGAAGGTGCTTGACAGCTGTGGTCTTCCACTTTAATTGTATGCAAAGCATAAATTGTCTATGCAGCAAAATTTCTCACTTTTTGGGTTAATTATCCATTATCTTGGGTGTTAATGGTGTATTTTGCTTTTTTAGGTGGTCTGGGAACCTTCCATGCCCTGCTGAACTGTGTCGTCCATGTCATAATGTACACCTACTATGCTCTCTCTGCCCTGGGACCTGCCTACCAGAAGTACCTATGGTGGAAAAAGTATATGACCACCATCCAGCTGGTAAGTTACAAGCTTTTCTACCCATCTCCAATGTCCTTTTGTTGAAATCCAGGCTTTTGACGTCTGAACTCTGACTTGGTTCTAACTCAGTCCTTCTGTTTGTCAGATTCAGTTTGTGCTGATCACCGCTCACATTGGCCAGTTCTTCTTTATGAAGGACTGTCCTTACCAGTTTCCCGTGTTTCTCTATGTCATCGGTTCATATGGGCTGGTCTTCCTGGTCCTGTTCCTCAACTTCTACTATCACGCCTACACCAAGGGCAAGAGGCTACCCAAGGTTTTTCAGAATGGAAACTACCTTCTCAAGAAATATGAGTGATCTTTCCATTAGCCACCTAAAAGTGAAGCTCTGACCTATTAGGTGGGGATATTCCTTTTTATTTCGTCTGTTCAAGTTCCACTTCCCTGTTTTATGTTAAAACTAATGTGGAATACACCCACCTTATATCACTGGATTTAATACATCCGAACTCTGCACACTGGTGTTTCACTAGAGATGCTGTCCTCATTTTTGTTGTCTTCACTTAAGGCTTTGAAATGAGTATGGGGTGTGAAGTACAGTATTTTCATCCTATATCCTCTCACTTACTTGTAAATATTGAATTTCTTAGCTTTGGAGTATGATTGAGCTGCTGGCCAAATCTCAAAAGGTTATGAGAGCAAAGGTGATTTGAAGTTTGTTGCTAAAAGGGTTTTTGAAGGTTATGTTTTAGTTGACTAAATGAGCCTGAAGCCCTTTTACCCTTGAGGAACGCTTGACTGATCTACCTGGATGTGCTCGACCCTAAAAGTTTACCGCGTACTGCAGAAGTGACATCATCTGAAGTTATTTTGTCAGTGATTTATGTTGTGTGATTATTTATTCTTTAATGTTGCTATTTCTTAATGTGGTGTTTTTTTTAAAAAAAATGATATTGATCTGTATGAATTACCTGTTATGCTTTTATGTTCTAAGGAAATGCTAGACAAGAACAACGTTACAGGACTTTTCCCCTGTTTTTTTTTTTTTGTCTTTTTAAATGTCTTCCTATTCTGTGAAAAAGAAATTGTTTTATAGTGAAACAAAATAAATTATTTGTCACTGTCTTTTGGTATTCTTGTGCTTTCATTACCATTACACAAGTTCTCAACAGCGCAATTAAACTACACTTCCAATACTGCCATTGGACAGCTACGATAAAGGCGATGCCCATACTTGGTAAATCTGTAGCATCAGGAGAATGATTTTGTGTGAAAATCACATTATTGGCAGGGGTAAAATGATTTCAGTGTTTATACATGCTGATTTGGTGTTTACTTCAGTTCACTTTAGTAATTATAATAAAATGTAATCCTGGCTTAATCTAAGCCCTGTCTGTGAAACCAGGCCCTAAATCCGTGGGGAACATTGTTTTCCGTCCAAATGCTTTGAAATGCTTCAGTGTTTAGGTTTATTATAATTCTGCCTCTAATATTTACAATGTTGTTAAACTAGTCAAGGTAACCACTAAAGAATATCATTTTGTCCATGGCTTTAGTTTGGCTGAACCGAGACAAATTGAACAGAAAATAGCTTACCTGAGTTCACCCTACATTCAGAAAACATCTAGAAAACACATCTTAAGAATTGACAAAGGGAAAATTCCTGGGTAACAAAAGTTCACCGTAACAGACTTTAATTAGAGTTATCTTTAATTTTTCTATTTGTTTTGAGTTGCCTTTGATATATTTTGTATGTTTAAAATTGTCTAAGGATTATATTATTTCCGTTCTTTATGGGGGACTTTTATTTTGAATCGGAATCTGCTTTCTGTGCTCCGAGTAAGGAGAAATGGTACTGAGAGCGAACGCTTCATGAACTCATGCACGAAAGGACTGTTTATAAGTTTATCCCCCCCCCCCCCCCGAAAAGGCATAAGCTCTACGCTGATTTCTAGACTAAGCTTCAGATCATCAGTAAAGTTTCGGCCATCATTCGGACGCGGTCCGCTACATTCACCATAGTAACTGCTGTTCTCCTCAAAATACCAGTTACTCCTTCATAGTTATTAATAAAATAATTAATATATGTTTTTGGAATCGGGATCATATATCATAATAAAGTTTTACCTTTTTTTTTGTACATAGGCTATCATGCTTAATTTCATATTTTTTTGAGAAAAACATCAACAAAAAAAGATAATACATTTTTCATACAGCCCCCCAGAGCTAATTGTCTTTTTAAATCCTTCAAACCACTAGGTTTTACCCAAGAGTTTTTTAATCATTTAATATATAATAAAATTGAGTATGATCACTTAATCGTTTGTGTATTTTAACCAGTAGGCTACAGGTCTGAATAAGTATGTTGTTTCATGTTTACATAAATATAGGCCTATCTGTTAAACTGAATGATGATGGAACCGGATTTCACCCATATTTTGACATTTTGTTTTCATAAAAGTTACTTGAAACAATAAAGTAGACACTTGCATTTAATATGCTTTATATGTTGCTTTATATGTTACACAACAGCGTTACACTTTAAATTCACCACCTCTCAACAATAGTGGTAAATAACGAAACTTTATATATATATGTAAATATATTTAGTGGAATGAGACCATCAGACTCTTCCACAGTGGAATGCCAGTCAGATGTCACTGGGCTCATTTCAGAAGTTATGATCACAGTTTCACAGTAGTTGAGGCTGTCGATGTCCTCCACGAACTGCTCAGGCAAAACCAAAAAAATTCCTCCAAAATCATGTCATCAAGGACGTCAAAGGATGATTTGGTAAAGAAGACTTTGTGGATAGTGGACATTTCTACAGGTGCTTTCTTAGCCATCTTCCAAAATTATCATCACTGTTATTTTCATCCTAATGCGAGGCTGCTTGTAAATAATCTGTAATGTGTAGGAAAAAAGTATATATATATATATATATATATATATATATATATATATATATATATATGTGTGTGTGTGTGTGTGTGTGTGTGTGTGTGTGTGTCTGTTGCATTCTAATAAAAACATTTTTTTTTATAATAAATGATTTCAATGTTTCAGATTTGCCCTACAGTCACCTCTGAAGCCCGTTCCTGTGCATCCACCTGTACGATATCACCGCTCACTACCCAGAATCCCACGCTGGGACGATTATGAGGAGATCCCAATGAAGCCTCTTATGGTACATTTGGCTGTGAAACAAGTTTGGAAACATTACACTATCTAATGATTTCAAAGAAGTCTCTTATGCTCACCAAGGCCACATTTATGTACCTATATAACAGTAAAAACAAGTAGCTCATCTGTTAGGGGCAGTCCTGGCCTAATGGTTAGAGGGTTGGACTTTTAACCCAAAGGTCATGGGTTCGAGTCTCAGGTCCAGAAGGAATTGTTGGTGCGGGGAGTGAATAACCTGGGCTCTCTTCCACTTTCAATACCATGACCCTTGAGCAAGGCGCCAAACCCCCAAATGTCTCCCTTGGTGCTGCAGCAATATGGCTGTGTACACTACTGTGTGTGTGCACTTGGATGGGTTAAATGAAGAGCATTAATTCTGATTATGGGACACAATACTTGGCCAAATTTCACTTTATTTATTTTCAACATTTTTACATGTGTGTAGTTGACTTGGTTATTTTTTCCTTTTTGTAGTGATTTGTCTGCCCTCCAGGGGTTAGAAGTGTTTTGTTTTCTGTGTTTGTGTCGTCTTATGATCAGATCCCCTACACCTGTTGCCACAGTGGGGCGGTGGGATTTTAAAGGGACTGTAAGTAGGAATTACTCCCATCTAGTGGTGAAATTGTATTTTGCATTCAAACTAATTTTGCTCTCCAGCGCCTCGCTTTTTCAAATGCGCGTTGCATCTACGGTAGGCGATATGTACCAAAAAGCTTTGACAGGATGTCTTCTAATAGCACTTCGTTTTGGCGACGATGTTTTCTTCTCCTGTGGCGCTGCATATGTATGGTCCATAATAAGAATGCAATCCAGACTTTTAAACTTGCCGGTGCAGTTTCAAGCGCCTCTCACTGCTCTGCACCTGCGTTTCTGGCTCTGACCGAAAACGCGTTGTGGAAACGCGTTGGCTTAGTACTTTTTGTCCCTCTCTGCTATTATAGTTTTGCAAGATGGCGGAACTACATGGAAGCCTCCGTCGACCACCCGTCCCATGTATATAAAGATAATAAATTCTTCATTTACGAGGATTAGTTTAAACATGGGCATAGGTATTTGTACACCATTGAGGGCATATTTATGAATAAAAATATTGATTTTAGATAATAAAATACCTAAAAAGTTACTTATTGTCCCTTTAAGTGGCGGTCCAGTTGTGCTCCCCTTTGTTTTATTTTCTGTTTTCCCGTCTGTTTTCTCCCGCACCTTATGTTAGGATATTGTCTTTGAATAAATTCCCCTATTGAACCATGCCTTTTGTGTTATGGCTGTGAGCCTAACTTAATTAATTCAATAAGGGAATTTCTGATAATAATAAGAAATATTTTTGAGCAGCAAATCAGCATATTAGAATGATTTCTGAAGGATCATGTGACACTGAAGACTGGAGTAATGATGCTGAAAATACAGCTTTGTATCATAGGAATAAATTACATTTTACAATATATTCAAATAGAAAATGGTTATTTCAAATTGTAATAATGTTTCACAATATTAATGTATTTTTTATCAAATATACGCAGTCTTGGTGAGTATAAGAGACTTATCATAATGTTTTCAGACTTTTGACAAGGGCTGTGTTTTTTTTCTTACATATTTTGATTTTGAGAATTCCGAGTCGTGGAATAAGAGGCACATCATCACAATCGGTGAAGTTCCTGAATGCCATTTAATCCGGAGGAGAGAAGTAACCCCGAAACACGTGGACCAGATGTAGAAGTCAATCAACAACACAGTAAGCATCAACAGAGAAGCTCCATTCTTTTTTTTTGTTTTAAGATGAACTCTTATCTTATTAGTTTACAGACTGTCTTGGGTCTCCAGTCTCTGGACGGGCTTTTAGATGCTGAACCTATCACAATGTGTTTAATAAGCAGGGGATTGTTGTGCTGAAGAACAAAGCAGGCAAGCAGGGGTTATATTTTAACACATGAAATGTTCTTACAGCTAATTTCTGACGGATCTTTTTCTGGGTGTTGTTTCTGATCTATTTTCTGTAGAGGACCTGAGGAAAAGAAAACATGCAGCAAGTTTGTTATGGGCTTTCCGAGTCTGAAACTGTCATCCTGCAAACTGTTTCCAATTGCAGCCAGTTGAGGAATTGAGGAATTTTAACAAAAGTTTGTTACAGGTATTTCATGAAGACTTTAAAGAATCATACCAACTTGTGGTGGATAATGGGCATCCGATGTCCCCTTGAACAATCTCAACACACAGTTATTTTGCCATGCAATATAATTAATTAGCCTTTGTGTAGTTTGCCAAGCTTATATTAATATGGAATTAAATATGATAGCTGTATGCATATATTATAGTCCATCTTTAATTGTGTATTAACTTTTAAGCATCTCTGCGTTGACATCATTTTAGGGCCCAAAGGCAATGAGGCCAGGCAGCCCATGAATCCAGGGTTTGAGAGAGATGTCTTCAAGACAGTGAGACTGAAAGAGCCACTTTTGACTTTCCATCTGTATGAAATATTTGTCAATGTTTTGGGTGAGTGATGAAAAATCTACACTGCAAAAAATGGCTTATCTTACTTAGTATTTTAGTCTGGTTTCTAGTCAAAATATCTTACAATTCTTAAATCAAGATACTTTTACTAGATTAGCCAAATGACTTAAGATATTTAGTCTTGTTTTCAAGAAAAAAATAAAATAAAAATTATTGACTAAATACCAGACAAAAATACTAAGATAAGCCATTTTTACATTTTGAGATTATTAGGATGACCGAAAACAGCCTGAATAAATAGTTCCCTGTTTTCAAATGTCTCTGAATGAAATCTGAGCAAATATTGAGAATAAATAAATAAAAATGTATTTACATGACATATACACTACTATTAAAAATTTTGAGGTGAGTTAGTTCGTCCTTTTTTCATTCTTTTATTCAGCAAGGATAGATTAAATTTACCAAAGGTGACAGTAAAGACATTTATAATGTTACAAAAGATTCTATTTCAAATAATTGCTGGTCTTTTGAACTTTCTGTTCATCAAAGAATAGTGACAAAAGAAATATCACAGTTTCCACAAAAATATGCAGCAGCACCATTGTTTTCAATATTGATAATAAAAAATGTTTCTTGAGCAGCAAATCAGTATATTAGAATGATTTCTGAAGATCATGTGACACTGAAGACTGGAGGAATGATGCTGAAAATACAGCTGTGCATCACAGGAATAAAATACATTTTAACATAGAAAATGTTAATATTTCACAGGATAAGAGACTTCTTTCAGAAACATTAGAACAATCTTACTGACCCCATTTTGTATATCATATAATACATAGTATTAAAGAAGTCTATATATATATATATATATACACACATATACAGGCATCAAATATTGAGAAACACACTTAAACACCAAAACCTAGGTTAAAGGATTATTCATTTTTATACTTAATAATAATAATAATAAAAAAAAAAAAGAAATATAATCTGATGGCTAAAGTGTGTGCAAACCCCTTTCTCCAACCTCTGAACGACACCATAGGAGCTCATACCCTGGTAAATCACTCACCTCCTCAGATAGATGTTCTCTATACAAGTTAATTATTTGGCAAATAACTGATAGTCCTTAAACGGTTTGGTTAATTTAGAATTCAGTTCAGCTTTCAGTAGATTTGATGAGCAGCTTTGACACGCTCTGTCTCTTGTGGGTGCCTTCGCTCCCTGTTCAGATGGTCCAGACCTTCTCGCGGTGCGTTCTGGGATCTGCGGATGAGGTGGACTTGGACGAGCTGTCGGCCACCAAGCTGGTCACGTTTATGATTGATAACCATGACAGTGTGCTGAAGGTGCCGTCCGACCTGCGAGCTGTCAAGGAGCATCTGTCTCACCTCAGAAGAGCTCAGGTCAACAAATCGTTCATTAATGCTTGATTGAAAATATCATGAAACAGCACCCACAACAACGCTTTTTGGTGTATTTCTGGGGGAAAATATTAAGTGGGAGTTTATGTAATAATTATTGCAGATATTTGCATTAATTGAGACTGTATTATATTACTGGTTTGATATTTTTCTTGTCCATCCACACACTCTTGGTTATATCAGAAAAGAGTTTGTGAAAATGAAAATGTTGTAAAATATTATCACTGTGCAGAGTAAGACCAGGAACATTTGGTAACACTTTACAGTAAGGTTTCATCTGAACATGAAATAAGTACATTAGTTAAAATGAAGTAACAATTGAGCACTAGTACTTACACAGCATTTAGGAATGTTAATTTCTACATTTACTAATACATTTTTATAATTAAAAGATCTAATATTAGTTAGTTAGTTAGTTAGTTAGTTAGTTAATATTAGTTGTGAACAACATGCAATGAAACGTTAAGGAATAATTCACCCAAAAAAATTTACTCTCCTTCAGGGTCATCCACGATGTAGAGGAGTTTGTTTCTTCATAAGAACAGATTTGGAGAGGTTTAGCATTGCATTACTTGCACACCAATGCATCCTCTGCAGTGAATGGGTGCCGTCAGAATGAGAGTCCAAACAGCTGATGAAAACATCACAATATCTGTGTGTTTGTAAGAGTTGTAAGCCATAATAAAGCCTCCTCCAAGGAAAAAGTCCATCTCCTGTTGTCATCTCACATCAAAGTCCACCATGTTATGGACCATTTTCACTTGTAAGCGGTGCTTTATCTGTGCATATTTCTCTCTTGATTCAGACAAGATGACTTTCTTAGAAAGCAATGTTATGGATTATGGACTCATATTCTCTAAATATGTTCTGATGGACAAACAAACTACTCTACATCTTAGTTGGCCTGAGGGTGAGGTCATTTTCAGCAGCTTTTCTCTTTTGGTTATTTTCAGAGATTAAAATGTGAAATGTAAGAAGCTTTTATCTGTTATGAAGTGAATGAGCGTTGAACGTCTCTTTCTCACCCCACATTCTGATCTTCTCGCATGTTATGGTTTCTTCAAGATGACAGACACGGACACCTCCATGGCGTCTCCACCTCACTCGTTCTGCAGACAGATGAGCAGAGAGGAGTTTGACCTGCAGAGGGTCTCTGGACCTCAAGGAGCCATCGTGGAACTATTGGAGAACATCATACAAGACAAGAACATGTCCATCAAAGACAAGAAGAAGAAGCTGAATCAGGTAAGAACAGATCCTTTTTATATTATTTAGGGCTGTCTGTCACATGGTGTGCATTACTACAGGAAATTCTGAAATGTGATTATTACTGTAGACTTATAATGATGTGCTTGAATGGAGTTCTGTTGTCTTTATAGAGCTTGATTTGTTTTACCCTGAACATTTCTTTAAATGTCAAACGACATGTTCAGTAACTCAGCCGCAACTTTGAAATCTGAGATACGCTCCGTTTCTTTTCCCCTGTGTGATATTATTTTTCTTAACTGTCAGTTCCAGAGATCTCACCCTGACATCTACCGTAGACGCTTTCCCACCTCTGAAAGCGAGGCGGTGGTTTTCCCAGAGAGACCCCAGAGACTCAAAGCTCAGCTGATGTTCCTCACGCTGAAGAAACCCTTCCAACCCTTCCAGAGGACCTGGAGCTTTCGGGTTTAATGCAGCGCTCAGAGCAGTCAGTTTGACTCTAAGGCGTCAGTGTTAAGTATTATTATCAAGGAGAGATGTTACTGAATATTAAAGGTTGCATTCTGCCAGGACATCCTGAATCTAAATAACACTAAATTCACCTCATCAGTGATCAGATGGATTAAATAAATTATAATGCTGTGCATTGGAGCCCACTACAGGCAAAACCATTGTTTTTTCCTGCACTAGTCAATTTTGTGATTTTTGGCTATTTTGCTTTCTCAACATGCCTATTTCAGACTAGTGGAAAAAGAAAAACATCCAAAATACACATTTATGTGTTTATTTTATTACACTTGATTTGCATCTTTAGATTTCAATTAAAGAAATCTACAGATAAATACATCAGAAACATATAAATACATCTGTATTTATCAAGGCATTTGTCGATGGGAAAGATGTGTTTGCCGTCCTTCCAACGGGATTCGGCGAAAGTTTAATTTATCAGCTGGCTCCGATGGTCGCTAAGAAGATAGGACCAAGTAAAAGAAGCAACCGAAATGGACATCACGGCGATGCAACTCGGCGTGCACAGCGAGGTGGACATAACCAGCGGTCGTTGTCAGCTCCTTTTCGGAAGCCCCGAATCCTGGCTGCTGAACAAGAAGTGGAGGGACATGCTAGGCTCCGAGGTTTTTCAAGCCAACGTAATGGGTATCGTCGTGGATGAAGTTCATCTCATTTAAAAATGGTAAGATTTAATCAGTCTGACTTAGAAAATAACTCATAACATAATGCCATGGAGCAAATGTTGTAAAAATATATTGTACCTAACTTAGTCCCGGTGTAAGTTACGTATGTAAAGTCAGTTTTGTGCAATCATAACGAGAGTCTCAGTGTAGTGAAATAAAAAGTTCAAACATTCTAATTTACTATATTATTTATAACAGGGGTCAAGCTGCCAAAGGGTTGACGCCATTTCATGGGAGCTTCGCCAAGTTGGGAGAACTTAGATCACTAGTTAAAGCTGGTATGTATGTACAAAACAGTACCCTTCCTGTATGTGCATTGTTTGATGTTTTCTACGCTAAGTCTAAGTCACCTGTTTATGTTAAACCAGTTGCATACAGCAGGTGTGTGAATTTCTACATGTATTTTTAATAGTGTGACCAGAAGATCAAAGCCATCGCTGAGTTAGCTTCAAACAAGGGTGACGCTTTGTTATACTCACACACCATACCCATACTGGAAGTCACTGTACCCCTTATAATTGATGTTTTTTTTTTTTTTTAGTAAATGTCTGTGCGGCACCTTTTGTGTTTCTCTCAAAAATGTTATTCGTGCTTGTAAGTACTCCGCGAATTCTTATTATTATTTTTTACAACAGCGGCAAAGATCGTTTACACTCATTACTTTCCTACTTCTTCCAGATCCAGGGTGCTTCTCAATTCATATTTGTGCATCCTCGTTTCCTTTCCTCGCTTCCTTTCCTCATGTCTTAGCTCCACCCTTTCAGGATGCGAGGGAAGGACGCAAGGAAAAGACGTGAGGATGGAGGACTTGAATCAAGTGAAATGATTTATCCTCGCTCCCTTCAGCGTTACTTCAAAGTGTCATCAGCTGTAATTAAAGGGATCTGCCCTTATGTTGTTAAAGTTTATTAATTAAGACATTCATAATAAATATTAATAAAGCAAGATGCCCTGTTTGAAATATATGACATGCATGGTTTATTTGAAGTGAAAAGGTAAAATATAAATAAAAATTGTTACAACAGATGTGAAGGGGGAGGAGAATTTATACGTGCGTCACGTTAAGTCGATAAAATACTTCCGCATAGGATACACCTGTGTATCCTCGCTCATCTCTCCTCATGAAGCCTCCTCCCTCCTCGATCCTCGTCTCCTCGTGGTGCAATTAGGGAATTGAGATGTCCTTCAAGATGGCTGTGTTCGATCGGTTTCCGGGTCATAGGATGGAGGACGGAGGAGCGAGGAGACGAGTAGGGATATTGAGAAGCACCCCCAGTGTGCGTGCAGTTGAACTCTGTTTTTTTTTTTTTTTTTTTTTTTTTATTAACAAAAACAGAACATACAACAATAACATGACATCCAAAAGATACAATCCACACTATTGCATTAAGAATACAAAAGTAAGTAAAATTAAAAACAGAAAGAACTTAAACAAAATTACAAAATTAGATAACAATAGGGGCAATCTATTTATAATAAATAAAAAATTAGAGACCAGTAATTATAAAATTTAAGAAAACAGCATATTAATTTACTTTTCAATTAGCTTCAATTCTTCAGCAAATATAATTGTATCACTACATTTTTTGTTATCAATACCTTTGAGAGACTCAATATACAACTGAAAATCAGCCAAAAAAACCTTCAAACAAGGTTTAGAATTATTTATTCTACTCTTGTGAATATGAAATTTACCTAATAAAATCATAAGATTCATCATAAAATTAACCGAAACAATTTTTGAATCAAAATATATGATAATATCTTTGGATGTTAGTTTAGAATTGTAACCAGATTTTTGTTGAAAATGCAAAGATAGATCCTCCCAAAATTTTTTAGAATGATAACATTCAAAGAAAAGGTGAAGAATTTTTTCTGGCTGATCAGAACAAAAGGAGCAATTTTCATCAATATCCATAAATTTTGATAAAGCATAGTTACTAACGTAAATATTATGAATAATTTTCAAATGTATTTCTCGATGTTTGTTAAATATACAAAACCGAAAAGGAAGCAACCAAGCCTTTTTCCAGATAATCTCTGGGAAGCAAACATTCCAGAAAAATTTTCCTCTAGGCTGAAAGGATCTATTTTTATAAAATATATTCTTAATAAATTTATTGGTACACTTTTTACTGTGAATGTCCACCCCATTTAAATAAAGTATAGGTTCAATTCTACAAATACTAAGGGACAGCATATGACTTTTCATTAACAACAATAGACCTGCGGGAATGGCTTTTATCACAGAATGATATTCTCTATATTTAATAGGGAATGCCCATTTATTCATAAAATTTTCATAGGAAAGAAACTGAGCTGACTGATCTAAAAGATCAGATAAAAAGTAAATTCCTTTAGCTTTCCAGCTCTGTAAATAAAGAGATTTCCGATTTACTGTAATATAAGCGTTATTCCACAATATTGCTTTATGTGGGGAAAAGTTATGTACATAACATAACTTCCAGGCCTTAAGAGCTTGTTGGTAGAAGTTGGATAATGTCACAGGCAGTTTGCTAACAGAATAATCACATAATAACAAAAAGTTTAAACCTCCAATCTTTTTAAAAATATTATATGGAATAAAAAACCAAATTGAGTCTGATTTAAGAAGACAGTTTCTGAGCCATTTTACTTTAAATGTATAATTTAAATCGAAAAAATCCAAAAGCTCAAAACCACCTTCATTTCTTGGACCCTGAAGAACCTCCTTTCTTAAATGATGATGTTTATTCCTCCAAACAAATTTTGTGAATAAATCATTAATTTGTTTACAAATCGAATCTTGAACAGAAAGAGATAAAGCTGGATAAACAAATCTAGATACCCCTTCTGCTTTGGTTAATAAGACTCTGCCTATAATAGTCAAATCTCTTTGAAGCCAGTTATTAAAGATGTTTTGAGTTTTTTTAAGTTTGGGGGAAAAATTTAGTTCTTGTCTCTCCGCTTTATCTTTTGTTACACTTATTCCTAAATACCTGATCATATTCTTTACTGGGATATTACAAAAAAAGTTTTCTTTTGATTCATAAAGGCACATTATTTCACATTTATTTATATTTAGCAGTAAACCCGAGGCATCAGAAAATGCACTTACCAACTGCAGAACTGCGGGCAACTGTTCTTTATCTTTCAAAAAAAGAACAGTATCATCTGCAAGCTGAGTTAATCTAAGCTGTTTGTTAAAGATGGTAAGTCCTTGAAAATCTGGAGAATTCAAAACTTTTATGGAGAGAAACTCAACTACAATAAGGAATAAGAAAGGGGCTATAGGACAGCCTTGGCGCACTCCTCTACAGATGGGGAAACGTTTAGAAGTGTTTGGGTATAAATTAATAGAGCTATTAATACCTTTATGAAACATTTCAATTATAGAAACAAATCTATCCCCAAAACCAAAAAACTCAAAAGCCCTAAACATAAACTGATGCTCAATCGTATCAAACGCTTTGTGGAAGTCTAAGAAAACCATTAAAGCCTCTGAATCTATTAAATTTGAATAGTCTAACAAGTCCAAAATTAGTCTAATGTTCCAACTTATGTGCCGGCCAGCCATAAATCCAGTTTGACACTCACTTATAATTTCATCTAGACCCTTTTTCAAGCGAACTGCATACACAAGAGATAATAGTTTATAATCTACGTTTAATAATGTTATAGGACGCCAGTTATCCAATATCAAACGATCTTTATCGGGTTTCGGAAGGAGAGTTATTAATCCCTGTTTCATCGAAGTCGATAATTCGTTCGACTCAATACATTCCTTATACATTTCGAATAACGGATTTTCGATAATATCCCAGAAGCAGAGATAAAATTCAACTGAAAGACCATCTGTGCCTGGCGACTTTTTTTTTTTCATTGCGCGAATAGCTGTAACCATCTCTTGTTTCCTTAATTCTTCATCACAAAGGTCTCGAAATGGAGTAGAGATAGGAGAGACAAATTGCTTAACAGACTCAAAGAAATCTGAACATTTATCAATTTCAAATACAGATTCATATAGCTTAGAGTAAAACGATTCAACATAATTTGTAATCAGTTTTGGGTTTGAAGTGAGAACATCATTAATTTTAAGAGAGGAGATCGTTTGTCTTTTATAATTTCGTTTTTCTAGTGAAAAAAAATAGCTTGTATTCTTTTCTCCCTTTTCTAACCACTTGGCTCTAGAACGAATGAATGCCCCTTTTGCTGTATTAATATATATCTGATCAATTTGAGTTTTTATAGTCTCCAATCTGACTTTTTCATCTTCTGTAAGATTCGTTTTTTTCAAAAGCAAACCTAATTCTGTCATAAGTGCACTTTCCTTATTCAAATTATTCTTTTTGACTTGCTTACTAAAATAAACTGCCGACTGCCTAACTTTAAACTTAAATAATTCCCATTTCTTAACATGTGACATTTGTTTATTTCCAAAAATACTATGTGCTACTTCTCGAACCTGTGTTACAAACCCTTCATTACTAAGCACATTGTTATTTATCTTCCAATAGCCTCGCATACTATTATTTTTAATATCGGATCCAGAAAGTGTTAAAACAATCATTTTATGATCCGAAAGAGGTGTATGGCAGTATGTAACTTCAATAACATATTGAACAGATCCTGGGTTGATTAACCATAGGTCAATCCTTGACTGTAAAGACCTAGAGGAATTACTCCAAGAGTAACACTTTTCATTGAAATTCAAGAATCTCCAAATATCCACTAAAGAAAGATGGGTACATAATGCAGTGGTAAATTTAAATTTTGAAGTAGAATGCATATGAGGTGGGAAACGATCTAAAGAATCATCTGGGGCATCATTAAAATCACCACCCATTATCAAAAAGGCACCTTGATATTTCCCCATCAGTGTTGATGTAGCATGAATGACCTCCGTAGACATATTTTTTGCTTGAACTGAAGAGTTATGACCATAGAAATTCCCTAAAACAAATATAGAGTTATCTAGTTTAACAACTGTAAGTAACCATCTACCTTCTTTTGAGCTAACCAATTCCAGTACGTCGCCTTTAAATTTATTTAGAAGAGTAGCGGCACCTGCCGAATGATGAGAACCATGAGAAAAAAAAATTTGATCGCCCCACTGAGAACGCCACCATTTAACATCAGATTCGCATGAATGAGTCTCTTGTAAGAAAATTATATTTGCATTTGTACGCCTAACAAAAATAAACATAGACTTCCTTTTAATGCTGTCTCGTAAACCCCTTACATTAAGAGAAACAATCTTTAAGCAACTAAAAACAAAATCAGACATAAAATAATCTTAATTGGATGTCAGAACAATGTTATAATAGAACCCTGAAGCAACGAAATTCACAAACCAGTCGGTATTGACCCACTCCAAACTCTGGAGTCGCATCACCTGGACGAACGCAAAATGTTCTGCAGACTGAATGGTTTCCGCTCAGATTGTCTTCACCACATAGTCCATGCCTTCTTATCAGTTAATACTCATCTTGATAGTCATCAACAGACAGTTTTTCTCCATCAATAAAGGCATCTGCTCCACGAAAGTAGGCCCTCTTCCCCTCTTCTCTCGCCACCTTTACCCTTGGCCATAGCAGTTTCCTCCGTTGTCTTTCTTCAAATGTCAGGTCCTCTGCCAGACGAACCCCTCTTTCCTTGAGTGCAGGATGATCCCGTGCAGCTTTCCAGACTTTCTCTCTGTAGGACCTAAGCGCAAACTGGATGATGACAGGCCTAGGGCGATTACTTCCAGAACCAAGACGTCCAATCCTATGGATTGTGTCGACACAAAAACGGATATCATCTACTTCGTCCGGAGTCAGAGCTTTAAGGATTTCAAGCACTTTGATTCTTATATTTTCTCCGTCTGTTTCTCTCAGGTTATTTAGCCTCAAATTCCATCTCCTACTGTATATCTCGGCTTGATCGCACTTGCCTTGAACATTTCGAACCACCTGCTCAATCTGCGATACCTTGCTTTCGTTAGCTTTGACCCTTGCGGATAAAGATTTCATCTCCTCAGCCACAAAGTCAGTCGTCTTTGAAAGATTGACTATAGTGACCGAGTTCTGGGCAATCTGATGTTCCACCGATGAAAAGCGATCATTTAGAGCATTGACAGCACGAAGTATATCGGCATTAGAGACTTTAGGGTCTTCTTCCTGACATACTTTTTTTGAGAGAGGACTACCTGTTGGAGTATTTGGGGTTGAATCAGCTCCAGATGATGTCTCGAAAAGCGAAGAAAGTAGCTTTCTGTCCTTGTTCTTTGGCATTTTGGAAAATGTGCACGTGCCACGCGGTTGCAGTGTGGTTATTCAATATAGCCTGCTTCACAATCTGAAGGAATTTTTGAAGTAAATTCAATGCTTTCTAACTTTAAAGATAGATTTCAGTCCATGTCTTGTAAATAGCTTTACAAATTCGACCAGAAGATGCAACTCCTTAAAAAACGCCTCAGAGCTCGAATCTACACGACTGATCAGGTCGCCATCTTGCGCCACCCCCGCAGTTGAACTCTGTTGACAACTATGCGTCGCTCAACATACGTCACTTACTGCGTTGCTCTGATTGGATGTAGGTCTATCCAATTGAGTGCAGAGTTTTTTATTTTTTACTGTGTCGGTTAAGACACGCCCCATAATTCAAGTGCAATGGAGCAGTATCAAACTCACATTCTGCCTAGAATATGAGTATGACGAAGTCAGGCTAATATCTATTAGTTAAAATATTTTCCCTATCCACCTGTAGTATCCTGTGTAAGAATGGGCTTGAAAATAATAACAAAAAAGATTTATCCATCAAATAACATTTCATTATGACCAGAAACGCACCCGGAGGGCCTCCATAAGTGCTTGTTTGATGTAAATAATCTGCAACATTTACAATGTTGCATTCTATTTTTAAAGGGTCATGAAACCCCCCATTTCTGCACTGGTTAGTTCTCACCACAGTTTTAAAAAATGCTAAAAAAAAAAAAGTGGGCGTGGTGTGTGCAGCGGAAAATCAACACATGTTGTTGTGAATAATTAAGCGAAGCGTCTTCTCATAGGATAAGAACATGCGATCTCATGAATAATTGAATAGACACCGACGCTCATCAATGTCCAGAGCTGTTAAATATGAGAGTTGCGACACTCTTTGATCTCGCCTCCACGCTGTCACGTGGTTCATGTAGCTCTCAATAGTTCCAAACAACTCCGCGCTGTCAACCAGTTTGAATGGTTTTAAGCGGGACAGACAGCTGCAACTATATTTGCAGCAATTATCGGTAAATATTGACGCATAATATACATTGATTATTACGTTGACACTTGCATTACATACATATAATAGCATTATTTTCTGGGGAGTGGCGGAAACACGGCATTGATCAGTTTTTGTGTTTGATTTTGGAGGGAAGATCGGGCTGCTCCTATAGCGTAAAATACATTTACAGCAACGACTCGGCAAATATTAACGCGTATGCATTGATTACAATGCTCACTACACTTATAGTGTGTTCTCTTTTCCTAAATACGATCCATAACATTACCGTTACTGTTAACGGGATTAATTTCAGTATGGTTAACCCCTTCATCCTCCCCTAAACATAGGCTAAACCTTCCCTAAACATAAGTGTACTGTTTACCTACAGTATGTCTGTATACTAATAATATACACACACATACAAAAAAAAAAAGTTGTCCTAAGAACTAATTTGTCCAAGTAACTTCAGGTTCATTTCATTGATATATATATACACGCACACACACACACACATATATGCATAAAATAAACACACATACATTACATGTGTTTATTACATATATATATATATTAATAATAATAATAAAATAAATGTATATATAATATAGAGTAGTCAACATTTAAAATGGATCAAAAAAAGTGAATCAAAGTTGTCTTAAAACCTTCTAGTTTTCTGCAGCTCTGAGCTGATGGTACTGCTGGACATCTTCCGATTGCGAGGCAAGTTAGCATGATGTGCCTTTCATCTGCTGTAGTAAGATTCTTTGGGTGACACTGCTGACCAGTCCTTAATTTATTTGTGCTTCTTCAACAGAGCTTGGGCAGCACATCTGCCTTGTGTCTTGTTGCTGCATCTTGCCGTGGTATATGTTTTTTTTTCACAGTAAACTGTGTTCAGCAACCTTGTTAGCTGAGTTTGGCTGTTCCTCACCCAGTTGTGTTAATGTTAATATTACTGTATATATATTGCTAAGACACATTCACATAAATAATATACATGCACAACAAGTGAATATCAATGAATGCCAGAAGCTGCTCAGTTTTAAGGCAAGAAAGAATGTCAACAGTGAAAAATATACAAGACAACCGATTGCATTCAACAAAACATTTAATTAAACATTACATCCTGTGAGAGGGTAAGTAAACCAGCTTCATCATCACTCCATTGCTTACAGGAACCATAAGCTCCCCAGCCTGGCCACTGCTACACTCCCCACCGATAATACATCCTGTTGAAAACAAACAGGACAACACATACAGTGATGGCTTACAGTGTATGGCTTTGCAAATTAAATCCCACCTGTTCGACAGCTGGAACTTAAATTACTGTTACTTTATCTAGGTATAAGGGTTTAGACTTATTTTTCACCTCCTAAAAGAGAGAAAGTGAAATATTGTAAAATTTAATGCAATCAAAAAATACTTAATATTTACAAAGATATATTCTGGTTTCATGTGTATACATTCCATTACACACACGGGACTGTTAGATTAAAGAGCCATGAACATGAGTTATGCAGCTGAAATACTTCACTGTATTCTAAATAACAACTATTAAAATCATGACTTCAGTTTTTTGGTCAAAAGTCAGTCTCAAATGGTTTCAAATGTCAGCCTCTTCAACTTAAAAACAGATTTCTTTTTGCAATTACACTTTTTATTTGCTGGGATAATCCACATTTATGGTACTTAAAATATAATCACAATGCAGTGTCTAACAAACGGTCTGTGTAACTTCAATGACTAAATTAACCAAGGAACAACCTTGCTAGATACAAGCTACCCATGTTATCTAGTTGAGCTAGCAAATAAAATAAATAAGAATAATAATTCTAGCTAAACTGGCTAAAGTTAATTGTAATCAGTTGTACTAATACGGTTGCATACAAGTGTAAATTATTTTAACAACAAATCTAATAACCGACGATAAACGTTGTATGCCAACGAACTTGAAGAAAAAATTTGAGGTAAATGTAGCCCAACATCAGATTATGGTAGCTAATATTAGTTAAGTGTTTGTTACTTAAGATAGCAGCGATTAAGAGTCTACCTACGTCTAATAAACATTAATAAAGCTGGCTACATAAAATACAACTATTATATAGATTCATGAGAGGTCGGCTAATGTGTTTAAGTGTCGAAAATACAGTAATTTCATCAACGTACCAGTGAGAGTACTTCAGAAACATTGAAAATGTGTGGAGTTCAGCGCTGGAACTATCAGTGTTTGGAACTATTGGCTTCTCCACGACACGCATTACTTCCGCATTCCAAAGTTCCTATGGCAGTCTATGGGAGTGTCGCAACTCTGTTTTTCAACGGCTCTTCTATAGTCCATTGCCACATCACAAATCGCGACGTCAACACAATGTAGATTTTAAATCCGGAAGATGAAAATAGAGCAAAAAAGCTTAAAGTTAACCAATTTTCTCCAACAGTTAAAATTAGCGGATGCTAACATTGTCTTCTATGATGTACAACACAAACACCTCTGCTATAATCTTAGAATAAGTAGTCTGGGGTTTCATGACCCTTTAAGGAGCTGTAATTGGTTTAGTTTTACCTCCAGCTGCAGGTGTCGTCTAACAGCTGTTAAGTTCTCAGTTCTGCTAGATTATGCTGTCACTGATAATCAGCCAGAGGAAATATGTGCCGGTCACCAGAAAATAGCTTTTTAAAACTCCGATATTATACTTTGAATAGATTAATAAGTTCTGACAATGTCTCAGTAACTACTGATGAACTACAGGCTACAGTTTATTTCTATCTCTCGCTGTGTCTTTAAACTTCATTGTTCTCTGTTTTCACTGGTTTGTAGGTTTGATTGTTATACTCTTGTCCATGTTTCTTTAGTTCTTCTGTTTTTTTTCTTTATTTGTATTGTATTTGGTTTTAAAGTAGTTCTAGTTTGTCATGATTGAACACGTCACGTAGCATTAAAGAAAACCTTTACATTTTATCACTTGACTATTTATAACTGATTGTGATTGACTCTGTCATGGTACTCTAATTATATCAAAATCACACCGTTTAAATCTTCACTGGTATTTTCTGTAAACTGGATTCTTCTGGCAGCTTTTACATGTTTTCATGCGTTTCCAAAATAATGGATTTTCGAATTCAGTGTCCGTGTCATTCTGTATGACTTTCTCAAAGTTTTGTGTTCCCAGTGTTTTGATTTTGAACAAATTCTGGAGTCATTTGGATGTCTGCACTATGATCACAAATTGTAATTGAAAAAATAAATAAAATCTATATAATTATATGATGTAATTTGTTTTAAAGGTTTTTAATTCATAAGATCGTAGCATTAAATATTGCATGCACTGCAAAAATCTTCCACTATTTTTGTCTTGTTTTCCAATTCAAATATCTGTACATTTTTAAAACAAAATACAATTGGTGGTTTTTGTTTTTGCACACGGATATAAACCGTATTTTTGTCCTGAGGTGTATTTCAGCTTTCTTACTCAAGAGGTCAGTAGAGAACTACTGATCAATCTCCTTTAGAAAAACATCATTGGAAACCTGATGGATTTTCACTACAACCCTTGCACGATGGAAACGTAAAGAAAATTAATAATAATTTTAAAAGAATCATCTGTTTTCCTTTTTCCCTTTCATTGTTCTTTTTTTATTAGTATCTTATAAGCATTTTGCATGTAAAAATAATGTTACCATGCTTTGGTAATATTATACTCCAACTGTCGTGCCAGCAAAGCTTAACTGCCCTGAACAGATAGAGACGTTTCAAAAGGTCATTGCAATGACGTGTCCAACATTGTTCATTCTTGTGTGCACAATGGCATATGATCTCATAGGAACCTGCAGCTTTAAACCACTTAATATTAGACACATCTTTCAAGTCTCCTATAATACACCTCAAACACTCTCATGTCCTCCTGTGGTGTGGCATTTATACAGCAACAAAGCGACTTGCTGCCAAAGACATGGAAATTAAACCCTAATAGCTTAATACTTTATCTTGCGTGCACATCCTCATGTATTTACAGTTGTCAGAAGCATAATGCATGATAAATCCCCATGCAATTGTACTCTAGCTACAAATAAATCAAATTAAACTCACAAATGATGAACATAATTATCCATGTGATTTCACACGGTATATTTCTTACTTCATGAGCCAGTCATCGGACATAAACAAAACACATTCATGCGGTGAGTTCTCTATGTGATGTAGGTTAGAGTTGAATCAGACCTTGTTCTCGCAGAAACGTCCCAGCAGGCCTTGGGCTCCCCTGGTCTATTTCAGGTAATCAAATGCTGCCGGCATGCAGGTTTCTGCATTAATTACGTCTCTTTAAGCGGCCTGTTCAAAGGCAGTGAATCATCCACCGAGTTTTTGAAGGTCACTTTCCTTTCTAGCTGGTGATCAATATCTAAAGCCTCTGGGCTCCATCCAGGTTCAGCTCGGCCAGAGACAAGAGAGAGATGCTGGAGTTTAAATATAGCAGAGCATGTAATAAAAAGTTCCATGTAGAACCAGTGTAATCAAAAGAACCCTAAGGTTCTGTGCAGCCAGGTCAAAAAGTTCCTTTAAATGTCATTGACATTTCATGAATTTTGATTTTAGCTGTGAGTATACAATATGTTGAATGATTTATTTAAAAGGTTAATCTAAATGGATTATCAGCATTACAATAAAACATCATGATATAGTATATATATATATATATATATATATATATATAACTATATATAACTATATATATATATATATATATATAACTATATATAACTATATATATATATATATATATATAACTATATATATATATATATATATATAACTATATAAACTATAGAAACTATAGATACTATAGTTACATTTTTAGAAATTATGTGTTTTTTCAGTTTCATTTTTAGTTTTTCTTTTGTCAAGTTATGAACAAAATGAAAATGAGAAATATTGCCTAGGCAACGAGCTGAAAAAAGTATAATTTTATTACATTTTATATATGTATATATTTAATTTTATTTCAGTAAAGGGTTTATAACTATTAAAGTATTTTTTGTTAATTAAATATGAAGTAAAATATAAGTATTAGATGAAAACAGTTAATTGCCAAGGCAACATTTAATTTTTTTTATTCTATATTCTATATTTCGTTTAAGTCAAAATTCCTATTAATTTATGAATGAATAAATAAAAAATATAAATAAAAACAAAAATTAAATTGAACAAATAGTAATAAAAATCTAGAAAAAAAGACAAAATCTCATAACTAAATTACTAATAATTTAACTGAAATAAAAATAGAAATAGAAATTATAAAAATAAAATCAATTCAAAATATTACGTATAAATGCAATTAAATTGAGTTGATGTTATTTTAGTTAATGATAACCCTATACAAACACATACAATATGCAAACACACCAATATATAATGCAATAGATAAGAAATTTACAATATGAGAGTAAAAGTTAAACAATGTTCAAAATTACCTAAATGACACTCAATATAAAATGTATAATACATTTTCTGGAAGAGTTCTTTATTTTTTATATATGTTTATGGTTTTAGGAAATTCTACATTGTGTATTTTTCCAGTATTGTACAGTTCATTGTTTAATGTAAGTCTCAATATTAAATAAAGGAGTCTGAAAATAAACATTATACTCAAATCCTATGTAATATATACAGTACACACACACACACACACACATATATATATATATATATATATATATAAATAATAGCAATACTTCTAACTGTGCTTTTGCAGCCAGTTTATTAGGATTTCATGCATGAGTAATTCAATCTGAAATTGCAAATAATTGAAAAAGATATTTTTGTATATCATCATCTTTAAATGCTCTTGTATCTGTGAACTCAGACTGAACTTGTTGCATGACCTGCACAATAACACTGCATGTATCATACCATGTTCAGTATTAGTAGGCCTATCAGTGAGTATATTGATCAATATTTACACCAAACTGGAGTTTTGCCAGCCATTCATCACACTAAGTTCAATGATTCAGTCTGACAAACAAAAGCACTTCTGTGCTGTACAACAATCAATGCTGTCTGCAGGCAAACTGAATCTATTAATAAAGAATCCTTTTGAGTCTACTTAACGAAGACGGCTGCTATTGTAACATTCAGGTGGGCTGATTATAAGCTCCAAAATATACACATTTATCATGGAAAAGCAGGCACAGTTATGCACTTAGCTATTGTAGTGAGGATATTGTTGTGCCATTTCTCATACAGCTTATTTACCATTAGATTAGGATGCCTGTCAGACATCTCAGCATGGATTAAAGAACATCACCTACAGCTCAACCTGGAAAGACCGAGCTTCTTGTCTTACCTGCCACTCCAACTCTACAGCGTGATGTCACCATCCAGCTACTGTAGGTTCTTCTACAGTTACCCCATCAACTTTAGTCAGAAATCTTGGTGTCTCTGATGACCAGCTGACATTCAAAGACCACATTGCACAAACATTGCTGGACTTCTGGAATGCTCTTCTGGTTGGACTTCCATCAAGCACAATCAACTCTACAAATTATACAGAATGCAGCGGCATGACTGGTCTTCAAGGAGCCCAAAAGAGCACGTTACACCTCTTTTTATATCTTTGCATTGGCTACCAGTTGTGGCACACATTAAGTTCAAGATGCTTGCATATAGAACAGCCTCTACTTCCACTCACTATTACGAATCTACATCCCCTCCAGAAGCCTGAGATCCACTAGTGAGCAACTCCTTGTGGTACCATCACAGAGAGGCTGTCATGATTCTGTCACCACTTCCTGTTAGACTTTTATTTTGGCAACTACAGTAGCATCCAGCTTCTTGTTCCTGGCCTTGTAACTCCTCTTTAATTTCCCTCATTGGTTTCACCTTTCTCCTTAACTATATAAGCCAGTCTTGCTCTTACCTCCTTGCCAGATTGTTTCATCAGTTCATTGGTGAACATTCCAGCCAGTTCCTGAATCAGATCCTTGAAAGCTGTGTGAACTCTACCCTGCCTGGAACCTGAATTTTCTATGTCTGCCTGAATCTTTATCAAGAGGTAGTCATTTTGATTGACTAGTGAATTTTGCTGCCCTGGATTTGGATTGTGGAATTGTTTTGGATATGGGATTGGAAGAGGATAAAGGAAATTTCTCTGTTTGGTCTCTATTCCTCTCACTTCTGAGAATGCCCTCTAGAACACACTGGTAGACTCTCCTGTGTGGTACAGTGGACTGTGTCTCTGCCTGTCACGTGGTAGACCAGGGTTGGATTCCAAAGCAGATCACCCCATCCATCTCAGAAGACCAACTAAATCCTGTTAGCTATACTGATCCAGGCAATATCTGTAAGCCGATTCACTCAGTTCCTGCTTGGAATCACTCGGCTAACCTCCAGACCTTCCTCTGAACTTATACTTTCATTGCTTACTCCACCGTAGCCACCTTATGGCCTGGGGTGCGTTTCCCAGAACTATAGTTGCTAACCTGTTAGCAACTTAGTTGGTTTTCAATGGGGAAATTGCATTGCAACCAAGGTTGCTAGCTTAGTTAGCAACTATGGTTTTGGGAAACGCACCCCTGGATAGGACCTGCCAGCATCCTGAGAACATTGATGTTAAAGAAACTGAAAATAAACTTTCAAAGACCTATTCACTTGTGTCTGTCTGTAATTTTGGGTTCAGTAGTAATTCTCTCACAGAGGCTCAAAGTCACTTTCCAGAACATTCTCCTTCAACATTCCTGGCTGGTGGAATTATCTTCCCATCCCTATCCGGAATGCTGAATCCCTTACAATTTTCAAGTGACAGCTGAAAGCTAACTCTTTCAATGCTACTTGATTTCATTCTAAATGTATTGTCTTTCTCTTTATTCCTTTTCTTTCTAGCTTGCCTTGTACTTATTTGAACAATGCCTGAAACTTGGCATTATTAGTAATTCCTGTGGGTTTTCCTCTTTAAGTAGAATTACTATGTATTCCCCAATTGTAAGTTGCTTTGGATAAAAGCATCTGCAAAATGACTAAATGTAACCTAAAATGTAAAGATAGCTTAGTGCTAATGAAAAAGATTCATCATTCAGACTATCATAGACTATCATATCACTATAATCGTCCCGCCCCAAACTCAAGCCATTTATTAAACAATTTTTACTGGGCATGGCTTACTAAACTCTAGTTCAAGAGTCAGTCCACTGATCAAAATGTCGGCCATTGAAAGTGCACTAGAAAGTTTGCTCCCTTTTAATTCCTCAAACACTCAATAAAACAAGTGGACAAGGATACTGAGAGAGTTTTGGGCCTGTTAAAAATCTGCCAAAAGGCCTAGGGCATTTCGGACCATTGACTGTATACATTGAACTTGAATTTTTATATATTGCATGGTTGATTTTAAGTTATAATTTCTGTTTTGCCATTTTGTTGTCTGTTAGGATTAGTTCACTTCCAGAATAAAAATTTCCTGATAATTTACTTCGCCCCCATATCATCCAAGATTTTATGTATTTCATTTTTTAATTGAGAAGAAATTAAGGTTTCTGAGGAAAGAAAAATCAGGATTTTCCTCCGTATAAAAGACTTCAATGGGGACCAATGGGTTGAAGGTTCAAATTACAGTTTCAGTGCAGCTTCAAAGAGCTCTACACGATCCAAGACAAGGAATGAGGCTCTTATCTAGCGAAATGATCTTTCATTTTCTAAAAAATATAAAATAAAAATACTTTTTAATTAATCGTTTGTTGAGTTTATGGAGTTACGTTTGAATTGTACTGCGTGTTGAACATTTTATGTGTGCACTTAACAATGGAAAATTGAAATGCAATTAAATATTTAAAAATAAAAATATATATATACACTGTTTTTATTTTTTGTATTAAAAAAATCCTCATTTGTTGAGTTTGGCACTGTACTTTCACAGCTGGAAGTGAGGTAATCATGGTCCCGATGTTGAGTAGATCAAGAGGAGAATGGAAGAGACACAGCAGCTGTTTTAGGATGCTGTCTACACCTTTCAGGGGAAATTAGCAAGCAGTGGCTTAGTTGACTCAGTGTATTAATTGCCGGTTTAATTACTTCAACAATGAATCAATGCATGTAATTCAGTAGATGATGGAAAATTATCATGTTATACCTAATTATGACTTTTTTTGATGTAAGAAACCTTGACTAACGCTAGTAGACTTATTAAAAGCTGCAAATGGATTAATATGATCTTTTCCATGATATTCTTGGTGACTTTGGCACATCTTGTGCATGGACAGCGGCCATGATCATTGAGATTGTCTGGGTGGAACTCAGGAAATAGTTTTTTGATCACGTTATCCATTCAAAACAAACCTGACGTGCCATACTTTAGCAGATGAGACTTGCAACCAACTGCAACTGCATAATACTCTTAAGAGAAGCAATTAAGGTCAAGGCCGTAGAAGCAATATTCTAATAAGTATTTAATATGTAACTGATTCCTGATCTATTATATTGGTCTTGCATGATAGTTTACAATAATTGCTTTTGACATTATACTGTACTTGCATATCTTTAAGCCATTTGGCTCTTAGGAGGCAGATCTCTGCCCATAATTTACAGAGCTGTTATTCTGAATTTGTAGCTTACTGAAGAGTTGGAGGGGAAATGACTATATTGATGGTACACGGCACATATCACATTTTCTCACGCCTTTCCCAACCCTTTGTGAGCTACAGGCACGTAAAAACAACACCCACTGGCACTCAAAGCACGTCACTGTTTTCTTTGGGATAAGCAGAAACGCGTCAGCACAAGTTCATGTTGACTCTCACAGATTCCCCGACGAGCTTATTTTAACCAATTTCCTTGTCGAAAACAGCCACATCATCTTGCTCGTTTCACGTGATGCATGGGGTTACAGTAGCTCATCCTTTGAGACAGACAAAAGCAATGGCACAGAGGTTTTTTTTTTCTAAGTTGCAAAAAATAACTTAATTCCTTGCAGCTTTTGCACAGTATTTACATGCAGTAGTTACAATTGTAATGCTCGCACCAGCTGGGCTGCTTAAACACTGACACGAAGCCTGTTTTGCATCATGGTTTGCATTGATCATCATCATAGCATGCTGAATATTTAAACAAGGATCAGTTCCTTTGCTGCATCCCTTTGTTTGTTTGCAAGAACCGTATTTGGTGAAATTATACACTCAAGTACCACAATTCGTCTGAGCCAAGACAAGACGCTGATATCGCCTGACAGGCCACACTCATGTTACTAAATTAGGTCAATCTGCATCAAAATAATGGGTTTTATGACTAGTCAAATTGCGTAACACAATTATGTTTTTTTTGCTGTTAGTGTCCCCATTACATGTGATTCAGTGGAAACGAGCAAGCGCAGTGAGGTGTGAAACACATACTGTAAAACATTATATTCGGCCGATTTAGCAAATCTTGAAAACAGCCTCTGTTGTGGATGTTGTTTGTTTGTCTTTCCTTTATGACTCCAGGGTAGATGCTTAAAGGTCACTTGCAAATGAGTGTTAGCTGTAACTTGCACATGCCATTGAGAATTGAGATGAAAGTGAATTCAAATTTAGATGTAGTAAACAGGATGTAGAACTTTATTTTGAATTTGACAAAACTAATTTTTCTGTATAAATTACTCATATTTGGACTACTTTTAGAAACATTATATGATATTGAACTTATGAATGATTCATCCATGCATGCTTCTTTTTTTCAAATTTTTAAAAAATTAAAATATAACTAAATCTTCCTTTTATTGAACTTCTCTCTGGCGACGTGCAGGATCATTGTCATGACAAATGAATTATAATCAGTAATGATCAGTGTTTGAAATTCAGCATATAAAAAATTGTATTCAGATTATTTAAATGCTCTTATATTATTTTATGATCTTTTATTTAATGCACTACAATGGAAGAGTAATTTCACAGAATTTTCGTTTTACATTCAATATATTCACATGTTGATGCTAATGCATTTTTGTTTTAGTCTGTAAACCAAAAAAAAAAAATAAAAAAAGCTTTTTTTGGAGAAATCTATAGGCTAAATAAACAATGAGCTAATGTTTTAACAAAAATGTTCTTTCTTTTTTTCAAATTGCAATTAAGTAAATTTGTCATTTCACTTCAAATTCTAGTTTAACTCTTGTTGTCCAGTTCATTGTAAATTCACACTCATTAACTAAAAGAGAGCCATCATCAACAAAGAGAACAACATCTGAAGTGATTTGTGAAGTGGATGATTGAAAAGTGTAATTAAGGCAGGTTAATTCAATGATTTCATAAGCAGTGTTTTTTTGGTCATAGTCCTTGTATCTGATGAAATTCCTCTGTCTCTCTGGTGAGTCAGTCTGGCATTGAACATGGACATCAGTGCAGGTTTTATTGACAGCTCAGTTGAACTCTGCCCCTGGTCTTTGAGATTTTCCTAACTTTGAATGCAGAAGCAGCCATTCAAACTACACTGACCACAAAAACTACCCTTATTCGTCCCAAGCTCAATATCATCCTGACTGCATCGGCCAAACGTTTTCTGGCTCCTGAATCTTCATCAATGAGGCATGTGATCCAAATAGCACTTGAAAAGCGTTGCAGGCCGGTTAAACCTCAGAGAGGTGTGGTGCTGCTTTCGTATGCACAAACAGTGGAGTCAATGAGCGCTGTGTGGGATTAGAGTGCATTGTCAACGGTTCAGTAGGTTGTTCAGTGTCTCCCTGAGCTGAGCTGCACATGCAGCTTCGTCTTCTCCTCAGGCGAGTTGGAGCCAGATCTGCTGGTTTGGAAGGGGGTGGTGGGTGTGTGTGTGTATGTGACACATCATTGGCTTGGGTTGCACATACATCTCATTATTGTTAACCAGCATGTAACCACGCACTGGGCTGATAACTACGTCCAAGACAAGGATTCGTTCATCTTTTTCTCGGAGTAACAAGCCAATAGATGTTCAGTGGTCTTTTGTAGATGAAAACAAGTGTTTCTTCTAGTTCTTTGGGCATTGTTGAAAGCACACAGGTAAGTTTCTTTGCTGTCAGTCTTTTTTTAGCCTCATGCACGTTGACATCTGAGTCTCTGTTACAACAGGCAAGTTGAGACAGCTGCTGTTGGAGGATCTTGTTTCCTTGTTTTGGTAGCGATTGAGGTGCGCAGTGTTTGCTTGGCATCTTGAAATGTAACATCAGTTAAAATGGGTTAGACTTGTGCATCATTTAAAGAGGCCTTTGCTCATAATAATATTATCCTGTAGAAGATTTTAGTGGTTTTATTGTTTGGAAAATGTCACTTTGCTTTTAAGTTCTGTTGGGGGTCTTAAGTTGAAACACTCTTAAAAATAAATGTTTTTTTTATTTATTTTATTTTATTTTTTACAATTGTTTTTTAATTTTTTTTTTGCATCTATGGTTTCATGGAGAACATTTAATATCCATGCATCCAAATTGTTCTTTAGTGTATTGAAATGTTTCTTCATAATAATAAACATTTGTTCTATTTGCTGAAATGTTCTTTGGGGAAACCAGAATAGTTGTTCTGGCATTGCTGCAAAAACCTTCTTTTGGAAATGTTATTTTTAAGAGCATATATGGTTATTTGGAGATTAAGAAGGTTCTTGATGTTACGTTGTAGGTTCTTAAAACCTGAGCCTTTATTTTCTACAGTACTTGATGATGTGGTTGTTAGTTCTGTTGAAAGAACCATTTTTGGTCTTAAGTTGGTTTTTAGAAGATGAAGGATCTTGATGTAACTTTACAGATGTTTTTTGGTTTGTAGGTACATTAAAACCACCAGAACATTGGTTTTCTGAAGTAAAACATTTATAATGTTGCATTACTCATAGAGTATCACATTGAGGTACGTCACCTGAAGACTTGATGTGAAGATGTTTATGTATATAGTGACAGCATGATATTTGGACACGTTTGTTCTCATTTTGTATAACTTCTATTTTCATCTCAATGCTTCTGAATCAGCTGATTTTTAGTGTATGAAATCAAGTTCACAAAAAATTTGTTCTACCAGAGGAACCACAAGTATAGAAAGTCACTGATTTAGATAATTTTGAACATTGTTTATAATTCAAAACCAAGAAAACTTGTTAAATCTGGAAGTACAAGTGCAAAACAATAGTTTCTAGTGTTCAGTTAGGAATGGGGCTTTATTGTTTTGTATTCAGGAAGTCTCTTATTTCTTATTCAAATAGCTCACAGGTACTTTGTTACTGTACCTCGTGAGTTGGTGACCAGTAAGCACTAAGACATAAATAACCTCTCTTACTATGTTTTATTTTATTTTTACATAAATTGTTTTTTTTTTTATTTAACAGAATTTGCTAAGGCAGTTAATGAATGGAATAAACCCATAACCGTAAACCAGTGGTTCCCAGCCACGTTTCTGGAGGCCTTCCAACACTGCATATTCCAACTCTGTTTGTCTGTATTTTGCAGCATAGGTTTGTTTGGAAGCTTTACAGGTTATCTCATTTACTGATCTTTTAAATTGCGAAATAGCAGCAATTAGTCTCTGAATAAGACTGGAGCAATTACAGCATTCTGAGCAGTTATCCTCCTTGTGTCATGCTTCCTGCGTATGTGACGTAAATGTACAATACCTTCTTGAAATACCTGTCTGATCCATTGCATGAGTGTTTTTTTTCTTTTCTTCAATGAAACTTTAATTATGATCTCTTTGCATGCACCTTGCACCAATTATTCCGTCTCCCTGGAAATTCTTTCTTGGCTAAAGTTTTGACATAGAAATCTTGTTTTAGATTATTTAATGTACATAAATGTAGATTATACATGATTTAGTATAATAAATAGTTGTTTGGAAGTTACAAAAGTTCTGTCATTAACTTTAAACTGAGGAAATGACATGAACTATCTTTCTCAAGTGCAGATTCATTCTTTTTGATTTCTTAATTGTTGAGTGTTGGACAAGAAATTGATATTTAAAGCCAGTAGAGAAGTGCTGTTATCCAGAGCAGTGATTCACACACACTGCTGCATTGCTTGTAAAAGGCGTTGGCTTTACTTTGACGTTCCTGTGTAACCGAGAATGCATGAAATACATGAATTATCATGCAGATTGAGAGCACTGCTTACAAAACACACTTAGCTGTTAAATAAAAGTACAGCGGTGGAGCTTGTGTACTGGCTGCAGACTGCTGGGTAAATAGTGGGTTATTCAGTGTCAAATTAACCAAATTTCAGAAACTAAAAATACATTTTGAAAAATTCAATTTGAACATGGAGCTGCTTTGAAATCCTCATGTCTATGGGAATGAACTAAATAGGTCCTTGAAAATTAAGATTTCTAAAGTGCAAACTTTGGAAAAATAGTATTTATGGCTCTCAGACTGGTATGTTCTATGCAATTGTTTTGATAGAAAAATCACAAGTTACTTTTCATTTCATTAGTTTCAACATTATTTGTTCTTCAGATATTCCTCTTTGAAAGAAAAAAACTATCAGCTGAATAAAAAATGACCCACATTTGGTTTTGGGCCACTGAAAATGTGTACAATTGTCCAGTTTACAAATGGAGATATTCATAACTCTGGGATTGAATCTAAAAGGATATTAAAATATCTTTAATACTTTTTGAGTTACAGGCATGCAAACTTGAGGCAAAAAAATCGAAGTGCTTTTTTTTTTTCATTTTTGAACTGTCCTGTTGGGCATATAATCAATCAAAGATTGCTTAAGTCAACAGATTTTACTAATAGACCTACCAAATAGTGGATTACTCAGAAAATATGCATCTGTGACATTTAATATTTTGGCTTTTAAATATTTTTGGCCTACAGAAATTATATTAACAAAATAAAAATTTTGAGCGGGAACCTCTAGGTGAGTTGACATGGAATAACCCTAGTGTGTTTTGTATAGTGTATAGATTAGAAAAGACTCACCCCGCTTCAAAATAATGACATTTTGTTACTTTGCAGCATGAAATGAAGACTTCAAGTCACAGATTTTCAGTGGGGTTTAAGTCTGGGCTATGACTATAGGCCATACAAGGACATTCACCTTTTTCTCCTTCAACCACTGTGAGCTCAGTTTTGCTGTGTGCTTTGGTTCTTTGTCTTGTTGGAAGGTTAACGTTCTTCTCAGTTCCCAATGACAACATTCTGGCAGAGAGCAGCAGATTTTCCTCAAGAATTTGATAGTATTTTGCCCATCCATTTTTGCAAGTGCTCCAGTCCCTGGACTCCCTGCTGCAGAGAAGCACCCATAACAGGACATCACCACCTCCATGCTTTACTGGAGGAATGCTGTTATTTGGATCATTAGCTGCTGTATTGGATTTCCCCCAGACATATCGTTTGGTATTTGGAGGCGAAATAATTAAATATTAGTTGTATGTGGCCTTCACATACTTGCCAACCTTGAGACCTCAGAATTAGGGAGATATTAAAAAGGACCGGGGGGGGGGGGGGGGGGGGGGTCGTCATATATGTCACATACACAAACGATGTGTCGTCAAACTCGTCATATATAATATCACATACACAAACGCAAAGAAAAATGTAATTCATTTATTTGACAAATTCAATTCCTTAAGGCCTCTCCTCAGGAGGTTAGACCCTAATTTGTTAGCTACTGTAAATTAAGAGATATGAAATAGCTAGATCTTATCAATAAACATTTATTAATTCATAGCCTAATGCAACAATTACATAAGTAAACTCTCAAAACATTATAATTATGACATTTCATTTTAAAATTTTCATGTAACAGTCTAAAGCTAAATAAATAGCTGTTCTTGCCTTTCATTTCAGACGTCTGCTTCTAGGGGCCGTTCACATATCGCATCTTTTTCGCGCTCAAGGTCGTTATTTCAACCGTAGGTGCGCGGCTGCGGTGAGCACGCTCATAATGGAAGCAACGTGGTGCGCTACTTTTTCCAGGCGGGTTTTTCCTTCTCATCTCCAGAAATATATCTAGTAGTAAAGCTAATGCGAGCCGAGGTGAGGCTAGAAATCAATTAATCCTTTGCTGATACTTCTTCGTCGTCATCATGGAGAGCGCAGTTTGGTTGCATAGCAACGACAGACGCCATGGGAGCGCAAGCGTTTGGTCTAAAACGGCGCCCAGTGACGGATGGTGTAGCAATATTGTTGTCCGGGTGGAAATCGGGAGAAATTCGGGAGAAAGGTCGGTCCGGGAGATTTTCGGGGGGGGGCTTTGAAATTCGGGAGTCTCCCGGAAAATTAGGGAGGGTTGGCATGTATGGGCCTTCAAGATACGTTTTGGCAAAGCTCAGTCATGGCTGCATGCAGTCTTGAGTTTTTTTCTTGCAACCCTGCCATAAAAGCCAGATTTGTGGAGAATTTGTGATATTGTTGTCTCATCCCACATGGAAATAACCTATATAAACATATATGTTTTAATATAGGTTTTGATATAGGTTTTTAATGTATGTGACATATATAAAATTGGCCGTTTTTCTATATTATATGTACATGTACATATAATATAGGAAAACGGCCAGTTTTATTGTTTTTTTCCACATGGAAATTTATAGGTTATTTCCATGTGGGTGGACTTTTCTTTACTGGAGTGCCGAACCTCAGAGTTCATGCAAACATCCACATCACTGTAATCAAATGTGTTCTTAAGTGCTGCTTTTACATCGTGGTCAGTTTTTGTTGTGTTTATTTAGTTATTGAGAAGAAGGCGCCTAGTATATATTTACATATTCATCCAAATGCATGTTGTCAAGGTTAAATGAAGCGCTGTCTTCTTCTTTTGAACTGAATCAGGAGAGCTGTAATACAGTCTTGCGCTACAGCGCCACACTGGTCAACCTGAATTATTGCAGGCTTTCACATTAGGTAGATACGAGATCAAACCACTACTCAAAAACATTTGCCGACAATGTTTTATCGTCGATGTTGTCGATAATGTCCACAAATTGTTTCAGCCCTAGTATATATATATATATATATATATATATATATATATATATATATACACTAAAGTCAATACGTTACAGAGAGTCATGTGCTTTCACATCTCCCAACTGCTCAAAATCATCTATTAATGGCGCAATAAATTACACAATACTAGAATGCAAAACAAAAGCACCCTAAAACAGAAACTCAAAGCGAAATTAAAGGCTTTGACTTTACACAAGGAAAACTTTAGATTTTTTTACCTGACTGGTACTTCTTGCTCTGACTGACGCCATTATGTGGCATATATACACATATATGCAGCATATATATTATCATATATGTGCATATAAACTGCATATAGGTTTCATATGTGCGCATATATCCTCATATAGGTTCTTTCCATGTGGGATGCTCACAATGACCACTCTTGTCATAACTTCCTGCAGCTGCTTCAGACCAGTTTCCTCCTGACTCTTTCATTCAGTTTGGAGTGACGTCCTGATCCAGGGAGGGTCTGTGTTGTAGCAAATACCTTCCACTTCGTAATAATAAACTTCACTGTGCTTCTAGGCATTAATAAGCCTTTGAATTTTTTTTTTTTTTGTATCCATCTCCTGACTTGTGCGTGTCCACAACTTTATTCCGGAGTTCATTGCCTTGCCTCCTATAGTTGATTATTTGCTTCAGTCACACAACCAAGGACTGAAATGCTCCAGGAAAACTTTTCATTCTGAGCTGGTCAAAATGAGCACGGCTGATTTCAGTTGAAAGTCAAATGGCTCTGTGTGACATTGAGAAGGTGATAAGCTACATCTGATTGAATTTAAAAGTCATTTTAAGGAGGGGGTTGATCCTTTTTCCAAAAAAAAGGATCGTGGGAAGTCGTGGCCTAATGGTTAGAGAGTCGGACTCCCAATTGAAAGGTTGTGAGTTCGAGTCCTGGGCCGGCAGGAATTGAGGGTGGGGGGAGTGCATGTACAGTTCTCTCTCCACCTTCAATACCACGACTTAGGTGCCCTTGAGCAAGGCATCGAACCCCCAACTGCTCCCTGGGTGCCGCAGCATAAATGGCTGCCCACTGCTCCGGGTGTGTGCTCACAGTGTGTGTGTGTGTTCACTGCTCTGTGTGTGTGCACTTCGGATGGGTTAAATGCAGAGCACGAATTCTGAGTATGGGTCACCATACTTGGCTGAATGTCACTTCACTTTCACTTTTCACTCAGTGATTGTTTTTTTTCTGACATGTTGGTGTTTTATCTTTCACTTGGATGTTATAAGTTGCACTGAGTAAATACAGCTCTCTGTCAAAACTCTCTGTCTTCATTTCAGGCTGCAAAGCAACAAAATGTCATTATTTTAAAAAGGGGGTGATTATTTTCTTTACCCACTGTATATAATGTTAACTTCACTGCATGTATCATCTTCCGAGCGACATAATTATAGTAAATTTACATGCATGTCACATATGTAAACAAGTTGCTCACTGATAAATGTCCCAGACATTTCATGTGTTGTCAGGAGTAATTATTAGTATAAAGCCTTCTCTTCAAATCTCTTGAGGCATTAGTGTCTGTGATTTCACATTGTTTATTCTGTGTTCGGTTGCAGCCAACGCATTTCAAACACTAAACCTGATGTGTTAATTACAATCCAGAGAAGATCATTCCACAAAGCTATCATTACCCAGTGTCATCTGTAAGAGGGAGTTGCATTTTGAGCTGCACAGAATGGAAAAGCCTGCACCAGTTTTTCCAGCATTCATTTTTTTTTAAGCATCAGGTTTTGACAGTCACACTCCATAGAGGAATTCTGGGTTGTTTTGTCTCATTTGTCTCTGATCAGTTTCTAAAGCCAAGTTTATTGGGCTTTGAAGCACATCACATCACAGCACAGTGATTTGTCTTTGTGCAGTCCTTTTTGGAGGTTTGCCGGCTGCTGTTTTTAGACTCTTTTTGTTTGCAGGTTTACCCATCATCCATCAGGAGACTGTTCATCTAGCCATTTAATCATTTGCAACCTCAATTCATCTTTGATATCGAGTCACTCTAGCAGTTATTTTAAAATTGGACGTGTTTCATCTAGTTTCGTTTGGCAAATCTGTATGGTCTGTGAAAGACACAAAAAGTATGAGACAAAAGCTGTTCTTAATTTTTGTAAATAGTATGTGGAATAGTATCCAACTATAAACATTTCCAACAATTGTTTGCTATATTTTCATTGAGATCTCATGCATGTTTAAGCCTGAGAATGGTGACAATTATCATATTGAAAATAATAATGGTTATTTTGCAATTTTTTACTAATTTTTGGTATAAATGCCTTGACTTTTGGACAACAGAGTAATATAATATATTGGCAGTCATCAGTACTGGTCTTTATAATCAAAATAAAAAATAAACCCAATACTTTTATGTCCTACCAATTGTTAAAAACAAATAAAATATTTATTCTATATAAATCGTTATATTTATAAGTATCCCTTTAACAACTAATACCTTATTAACTATTAATAAGCAGCAAATTTAGTTTATTGTTTTTAAATGTAAAGTTTATTGAGGAAAAGTTGTAGTTTAAAGTGAATTTGTGTTATCTATTCTAAAGTGTTACCAAATCTGTTCAACTACACAAGAAAAAAAGTCGTCTACATCTTGGATGGCCTGAGTAAATAGAACATCAAATTTTTATTTTTGGGTGAACTATCCCTTGAATGTCTCAAACTGTGCTCAGATTTGCCAGGAAAGCAAGGTTTGCAAGAGTCAGAGATCTCAATATAAACTCATCCATTTCTCATCGAGTTCCTCAAAGAGGAAATGATCTGAGCTGCTTTTCTAGCTCTAAACTCATACCGAATGTCAAATGTTGCACATTTGCTTCAAGTTTACGTTTTCCCCAAGGACAGATTTTAGGAGAAACATCCAAGACAAAGTATAACTGAGAACTCCATTAGAACTAATGAGCTATGAAAAAGAAACAATCTTTTCCTCTGGGTTATTTAACTCAGATCAAGCAAGTTGTCTTTTTCCCCAAGACTTTAGTGATTGACTGTGATGGTATCTTGACAGCTCTTGATTGTGTAGGTTACTCAGCACTGGCAGACTGATGGTGATTTGTATTGAGACGGCGTGCGATGAGCATCGTCTATTTCAATCAGCTTCCAGATCAGGCAGACACCAGCTATTGAGCGTGATTTCACGTGGCACACATTTTCCATGAGCTCATTCTTTTTACTGGGATGAAACTGTACTGCTGGCAGCAGCTTGACGACACGACCCAATCCGACTCCTTATGAATCAATATCAATGATTAAATTCCCAGTGAGATGGAACAGATTTTTAGGGTTAACTGAGAAGCAACACATTCAAGAGCCATGGGTCCGAGGAGTACTAAAATCCATTGATGGCACCATCAAAATGAGGATTTTTTTATTAGACATGAGCATTTGGCAATAACCCAGGGTGCTTATGAGCTTTTTGAATTTTAATATAGTTAATTATTACTCATAACAGTAGCTTAGTAATGGCACAGAGCTGTTGCATAGTTGCAGAGGCTGGAGCTGCTCTCTGCTTGCTTATTTTCTGATAATGCTATGGAAACTGGTTACAAATGATTATGATGATCTGCCCAAGCCATCATTTATTGTTTTTAATCTTGCTTTGATTATATTTATTTCATCATTACATGTTGAATTGGCCTCTCTCCTGTCATAAATCTGTAACGGCGCTGGAACATGACTCACTATGCTTAATTAACTAGCTTGAGGCCGGGGAAATCAGCTGGAGAACTGATCTCTAGTAGCTCAGTAGCGACCCCTATTGGAGCTAACTGACCACGACATGAAAAGCCATGAAATGGAATTGTTAAAGTCCTGTTACTGTTTATTCAGCTATAAGACTAGCCACTGAGTACTGAGCAACAATCAGACCCGAGTATGTCCAATGTTTCTACATTTGTTTATTTTGTCTTTTATGTGGGAAGCATTTATTTAAAATCAAAATCTTTTGTAAAATCATAAATGTCTTTACTGTCATTTTTGATCCAATAAATGCATAAAAAGTACTGTTTCTAGAAATCAGAAAATGTAACCAATCACAGGTTCCTCCTTGACTGTCAATCAATTTGTGTGTTTGGATTTAGTGATACTGGGTTGGTTGACATGTTTTAGAGGGACTGGGTTTTTGGAATAAGTGTGTTTGGTCTGGTTTAGCAAAAGTAATATAAGTTCACAGAAAAAAAAGGCACAAAGACTGTCACTGGGGTGATACTCTTTCAAAGGGTACTTTTTTTTTTTTTACCCCTAAATGGTGCATAAGTACCTTAAGGGTATTAGTACTGTACCTAAAGTGTATATGTATTGGTACATATTTGTGCCTTTCACAAAGGTACCTGCCCAGGGACAGCATCTGTACCTTTTTTTCTGTTCTATTCTACTTCAAAATGTCATGTTTAATTCAATGTTGTAAGCTTATGCACAGTTTTTTTCATCACAATTTTCTCAGTGTCTGAACTGTGCTCTAGGACATACCGGATTTTACACTGAAAATCAAGTCAAGTTCATCTATCTTTTATGATTATAATTAAATAACATTGCTTTAGGCTTAAGGATCTGATGAAATGTCTACACAAAGATAAATGACCTTAGTTGTAGCCAATTGCTGTTACTTTGAAACGGATATCATTGGCTGGGAGTGTGATTTTATTGGCTTGTTGGCTCAGTGAGAAGAACAAAAATATATATATTTTTTCTTAAGATCTAAGTTTGTATGATTTGCGAAATTTGCTCTTTGCACTTTGAAGGTCTAAATGAAATTGTAAGAAGTAAAAAGTCTTGATTTTCTTCCCTTGGAAATGTAACTTTGTAGAGTGCAGATCTTCCGTTTTACAATATAACTTCCTAAAAAAATTACATTTTGGTAATAAAGTACAATTAATTTATATTAACGACTTGTCATGGCTTGAGCTGTGGTTGAATATTTCTTAAAATAATAAATATTCTACATTAGATTACATAAAATCAAATCAAATTGACTTGATGTTCCTAATCCCACCTTCGTTCCAGTGGGTCCCAGATACACTTATGAAACAGTGTCCTCCAGAAAGCTTTCTCTGTTGCTCTGTATGATGAGGTTATTCCCTCAGCAACCCAGGTAATTTTAGATACTGATTGGCCAGGTAGTATTTGAAACCCCAACTTAGTTGTCTGGATATTGTTTCACTTTTAATATTACACTTGAGAGATTGTGCATCAAAATAACAAATCTATGGCATATTATTTTATGTTGTTTCTCCATGCATCATAATTTATTTTTGTTATGTTAGTGTCAGAAAGCTCACAAATGTACCGCCTACAGTCCGTTCACTGACTGACTGCACACATAACTGGGAAGCACTTGCAAACATGCCAGTTTCCAATCAGATTTCATTAATTGTTATGCAACTTCCTGCAGTCAGAGTGCACAGGTCTTTATCAATCTGCATGGCAACAGAGTTCTGTGTTAAAAGTTACCGGACTGCAGCACTGAACACTTTTGAAGAACAACAAATCACAGGATTTGCCGAAGTTTGCCAGGTTAGTGTCATCAAATCTTTAAAAGGTATTGGGGGTTTGGTTTTGAGGCATTATGAGCAAGTAAACTAAATATTAAAGAGCAGAACTGTGAAATAATGTGGGGAATAATCCATTTTGGGTAGGTGATGGTGCATAACATTTGTCGACATCAGGATTTTAGGTTAAAATAAACTTTTTTTTTTTTTTAGAAAAAGTAGTTTCTTTCAGACTTTTTGTCACTACAGTTAATTTTGAATGGTCCATCAGTGTGACAAATTTTTTAGAAGTACAAATATTACATGTCATCCCTTAGTACTCATTATGTTTGTAGAGACAGCAATTCTGATTTAAAGTCTACAAACAGTGCTGTCAATTGCCTTTTTTCCATGCTGCTCCCTGCTCTCCCTGTGATGCCAAAAGAATTCAGCAGACAATACAAGTCTGTTTCACATGAGCCCTCCAAAAAACAGTTACTGAAAAATATACTATAATATATTGATAAATGTACAGCTGAATGTCTGCCACTGGAAAAATGCTTTTGGCACCATATTGATATAAACTACCAATTCAAATGTTTACAGTACAGTAAAAATTGGGAAATATTATTACAATTTAAAGTAACTGTTTTCTATTTGAATATATTTAAGAAAGTATTATTCATTCCAGTGATGCACAGCTGAATTTTCACCATCATTACTCATTACATAATTCTTCAGAAATCATTCTAATATGCTGATTTGCTGCTCAAGAAATATTTCTGATTATTATCTATGTTGAAAACAGTTATGCTGCTTCATATTTTTGTGGAAGCTGTGACACTTTGTTTCTGGATTCTTCGATGAACAAATCAGAGCAGCATTTATTTTAAATAGAAATCAAAAATTTCTTTACTGTCATCCATTAAATGCATGCAAGTATTCTGTATTCTTATCCCGTACAGTAGCTCCAACAGGAGCTATTGAGGCCATTCCTCAAATCCTCCTTAGATTGATTTTGATGTGTCTGTGTCTAGCAGCAGTGAGACAGTAACTAAAGGCCTCACAAGGACACCTGTACGAGTCTCGCTGATGCACAGTGATGTCAGGAACAGCTTCCAAGTCAGCTTCCTCCCTGAGAGGAACGTGCTCTGGATGCTGGATGTGCCCTAAAATTCCATTCAGACTACTTAATATCCTTCATTATCATTTCTGCCCCCTGGTTCATCTTCCATTTAATATCAGCGCCTGTAGCAGTGAAACTGAATTAATGCACTCTAATGATATAAAATCCCACAATTATCCGAGGACTTTCTGAGGTGATTTAGAGAGTCTTCAGGAGCATAGGGCTAGTTTAAAGAGCAGTAGGAGATTGCAGGGACTCTGCTGGCTATGGATTCTTACCGGATTCAGAAATAACCCACGGTGACTCACTGCGCTAAACCGTCAATCTTATCCGTATGTGACCGTGGAAGAACTTCCCGTTATTGAAAAGAACTTGACTTGTTATTGTAGCCAATTCAGCGCAACACTTTCCAACTCCACCTACACAGATCTCACTTTACATCACGGGCCTTATTACAGAGAAAAACGTCATTGTGACTTAAATGACATGTCATGACAATCAGCGAGGAATTTTCATGTTTAGTTTTCTTCCACCGCACCCATTGTGTGACTGTCAGCATTTCCCCTTTGTATTGAAAGTATTCGTCAGACTTCTCGTTTTAGTTGTTGGACTATAATCTATCATTTTTAATAACAGTCTGTCTGTTTAAAAAAAAAGCATCAAATAGGGACGTTGCGGTTTTGTGGCTGTTAGTTCTCAGTTGTTGTTTATTTAATTATCATATTTGTCTCAGATGTCTCACCTAAAATTCATCAGGAGAAATGAACAGACATACGTGAGTCAATGACATAAAATCAGAAATATTTGAGTTCATATGGAGATTTCTGGCTTTTGGTTGCACACTTTGAGACACCCTAGAAGAGAGATATGTGAGATTACTATTTATTTTTCACATTAGGAAAATTTTGAGAAGCAGGAGAATTTAAAGTCAACATAAAATGGATTTGATTTAATTGAACAGTTTTTTTTTTATTAAATGTTTGTCTTTATAATCTTTCAGCATCTTACAAACTTTTCTTTCAGCTTACTTCACTTATGCTTATTTCGACTTTATTATTTCTTTTTCAACCACCTGACATATAAAGACAATTTATACCATCCAAATGATTGTCAATCAGTGTTATTTTAATGTTATTGCTATTATAGTATTTATTAATATTTAGAATTTTAATTTAGAATTTTCTGTTTTCATTTAAAAAATGTTTTATTAAGTTTTAGGGTAGCAGTTTACAATGAGGTTAATTAGATAATGCATTAGCTAACATGAACTAACAATGAAAAACATTACTTTACAGTATTTATTGTTAATAAAAACGTTCATATTAGTTCACAGTATATTAACTATTGTTAACACATGCCACTTTTGATTTAAATAATGCATTAGTAAATGTAAACTAATACAGTTAACTGATTTGAACTGATTTTCATATTAGTTTTGATTTGAAATGAGAAATTATTACTTTTTATTTCAGTTAATTTTATTATTTCAACATTTTAATTTTTTAATTTAAATTTTTCTAATATTTCTATTTTATTTCAGCTTTATTTCAATTAATGAAAATTAATATAATAGATTTAGAGATCCCTTTAGATCCTCTCGGTGGATGATATTAGTTGTTTTAAACGCTAAATATCCTATTCGACTCTGAAATATGCCACCATGGTCTGCTTGCTTACTTCAATCAAAAGTCTCCATTTGCACTATTTTATTTTTTTTACTAATCTACCAAATCTAATCCACTATCTAATCCACCAAATCTTCTAAATCTGTGAGAAAACATTGAGACATTAAGGAGATCACATTCTTATGAGCCGATTTGTCCCACTGTTTTTCACTAACGTGAAGCAGCATCAGGCTTTCCGCTGTCACATCACTTCATCTCTCTTCAGTCTTTCATTTCCTGTAGGTAAATAGGGAAGAGGCTGCAGGAGATCTCTGCTCATCTCAGAGTGTAATTATTCTGTGTGTGTGGCTGTCCTGTGTTTCCGTCAGGTGTTGAGAATGACAGCAGAAGAGCTTAGAAATCCTTCTCTAGCTGATGAGGAGACGGATGAAGAGGCTGGCAGTCATTTCATTTCACAGTCTATTGGCTCTGTGTTTTTCGTAGGCTTAAAGTGGCGAACATCCATGAAACTTCCCGTCTTGTCCTTCAGAGTTTCGAGTTTCTGTCCGTTTGATGGAAAATGCATGGGCTGAGGCTGCGCTGGTGGGCTGCTTAAGACACGTCATGTGTCTTTCTTCTCTTCTTTGTTCAATCTGTTGCTGATTTGCATGATTTGCTGGCTCAGGTTTGTTGCATTACTCTACAAAGCTGGATTCATCTCAACTGTTGTCTTAGAGTGGGTGTTCAGCTCGTCTGTCCTCATTTTAATATTAACTCTGACCCTGTTGCTCTGTTTTAAAACCTAGTGAGTTTTCTCACTGACTACTCTCTAAGATTCTAATTTAAAACTCTATTCATGGGCAGGGACATTAACAGTCTCTCAAGTAGCCACATAAGTAGTGTACTCTACTTCATTTTTAATACTTTGATGTTAGCATGTTGATTGGTTTACAACTTGATACATATATGTGACCCTGGACACCAAAACCAGTCTTAAGTGTTAATTTTTTAAAATGGGAATTTATACATACATACATACATACTAATCAAAAATAAAGTTTTGATATATTTACGGTAGGAAATTTACAAAGTATCTTCATGGAACATGATCTTTACTTAATATCATAATGGTTTTTGGCATAAAAGAACATTTTTCATGTTTGACTCATACAGTATATTTTGGCTATTGCTATAAATGTACCCCAGTGACTTAAGACTGGTTTTGTTCTCCAGGGTCACAAATATATATATATATATATATATATATATATATATATATATATATATATATATATATATGTGTGTGTGTGTAGGGTTAGGTGTAGGGTTGGTGTAGGGCCATAGAATATACAGTTTGTACAGAATAAAAACCATTACGCCTATGGGATGGACCCACTTTACACAAAAACACCCCTGTGTGTGTGTGTGTGTGTGTGTGTGTGTGTGTGTGTGTGTGTGTGTGTGTGTGTATGTAAAAAAATAAGTAGAACACATACTGTAGATATTTATGCATTCATTTATTTGTGCATTCATTTATACGTTCGTTTATTTATAGATGTTTGTTTATGCATGTATTTATTTATACATTGTTTATGCATTTAATCATTTATCCATAAATGCGTACATTTATGCATTTATTCATTCATGCATGCATTTGTTTATATGCATTTATTTTTGTATTTATGCATTCATTCATTAATTAATTAATTTGTTCATTTACACAATTATTTATGAAGTTGTGCAATTTTTTTTACGTATGCATATACAAGTGATTATTTATTTATGCATTTATTTATTCATGAGTTTATTTGGTAAAGGTGCCTATGATGCCTAAAAGTATTGTCTAGATGAACAGCTTACTGCTGTAGGAACTGAAGCAGAGCCCGTCTGATTCATTGAATATTTTGGTCTCCTATACCCATACCCATATGTCTAAAGCAGTTTTACCAGGTCTATTTTGACTCTTTGACTGGCTTTATTGTTGTTTTCCTCTTCTAGCACTTTGACTGTGTGAGGAATTACATGCTGGAACATCTCGCAGGATGAAAAAGATCGACTGCACAGCGGCAGACTCTCCAGGGACTGTGAGTACATTTTAGTACTCCTGTACCTTCACTGTACAAAGTGTCAATGAGGAATAAATCCCATAATGTGAATCTTTGGAATGGGGTGAAGCATTTTTATTATGTTCCACTAATTTGGCATAGACAAAGCCCTTTCGGCAGTATAACAGCCATCAGAGCCTCGTTCTTACAGTATGTTCATTTCTCTCGCTTTTTTTAATTGCAATCATTCTTTGCCTTTGAGGTTTGATGATTCATTCTGGGAGCTCTGGGCGATACATGTAATATTCAAGATTTTTTTGCAAGGAAAAAATGGATTGCAGCTAAGTTTAAAGGCAAATGGTGGTAAATAAAGCCATGAAATGCAGCTCTGATTTGATCATTACAAAACAATGGCACCAGAAGCGATTACATTACTCATTTAAAGGCAAAATGAAATTAAAGGGACTCTATTTGCTTTCTCAATACACATTCCTATTATTGGGAATGATTCATCAGTGCATGCATGCCCCTAAACAATTTTTTGTCTTTATAATCTATACTGTAAATCAAATAAATTCCAATCAACTCCAGATGAGTAAAGTCAAGTCCTGTTCTATACTCAGAAATACATACCAAAGTAAATGGGTTGCCAGTCTTTCTACTTAAAAATGTAACTTTTAATTTAACGTTACTTGCTGAATTTGTAAAATTTACTTGACATTTCTGAGTGAAAATAGTTTCCACACCAATTTTTTTTTCAGTGAATAACTATATATAAAAATATTAATATTTCTAAAACTATGCAGAAAAACAAACAACAACTAAAAGTTACTAAAAAGTTAACTATAGACATTTTTTTTAAATCATAAAACTAAAACTTACTATACAACATCTAAAAACTAAAAGGTAATAAAAAATATACTGTCATATTTTAAATATAACCTAATAAACAACAACAGCAGCAACCAAAAAACTATTTCCAAAACTTTAATTAAATTAAAATGAAAACTGAAAATGTAAAAGTAAGATAAGTGATGTTAAATAAATCAATAATTGAAATATTTTTGTCCATTATAGTTCACATTGTCAGCTCGAAAATGGTCCATGCACGCCCTTTTGCTAAATGTAGCACAGTGTTTGGGTCAGTCGTGTGATTTGTTGGGGAAGTGTGTGTCACCGTCGGACAGCTTTAATGTGACAGAGTGTGTGAGATCAACGTCACTTTCTGCATCGCCAGGCAGCATCAACGTCATGTTTGACCAGCAGGGCAGCTGCAAATCGTTTCTAATGCCTTTAAATGAGGGCACAGAGCACCACCAGCAATGACGAGCGTGTTTGCGCTGGCTGCCTTTAAGTGCTTTTATAATTACGTGTTCAAATGGCATCACGGAGTGATGCTGCATGGGCTGGAGGAGTCAAGGTGGAGCGCAACTTCCGGCAGAAATGAAAAAAATCATTTGTCTCAGTTCTTTCTTCTAGACAGTAATAAGGAAATCTTTGTAAGTCTCTTGCTCTTCTCAGTTTTTTCTTCTGAGAAAAAGCTCACATTAATCTCAGACAAGATCTCACCCTTATTTTCAATTGCTCAATATACCAAATTGTCTGAGATTTCAGTATGAACTGAGACATTTCTCACCTAATTCTTTTCAAGAATTGATTAAATTATTTTTATAGTGCTATACTCTATACATCAATCACAGTTATCATCACCTAAAACTTAAAGATAAACATGTTCATTACTTTAAATAAATTAAACATTAATCAAAACAAAATGAAATATAAAAATCCTTAATCTTATTTTATTTCAGCTAGTTGCCAAGGCAACATATTCGTTTAGTTTAAGTTGAAGTACACTGTAAAAAGATTTTTCAATTACTGGACTTTGTTTTACAATATATATATATATATATATATATATATATATATATATATATATATATATATATATATATATATATATATAAAATACTCAAAACTACAATAAAATGTAATGTTTATTTCAATGTGTTACTGATTATTTATAATTATTTTTGAAACTTACTTGCAATTTCTGAGTGAAAACAGTTTTCACCATCAAATTATTTCAGTGAATAAAATGAACTAATAAGTAAAAATTCAAAATTTTAAACTAGACATAGGAACCCCCTATGAAAACCCCCTACGAAATAAACTTAGCATAAAAACTATATGGACGCATTTAAAAAAGTAAAATGTAATAACACTATATAGACATTAATTTTTTTTAAACTAAAACAAATTGAGCAAACTAAAACTAAATCTTAATAAAAAACAATATAAGCATAAAAAAGTCACATGAAAACTAAATAAACAAAAACTATAACCTGAAATAGTTCTCCTAAAAATGAAAATTCTGTCATTAATTACTCACCCTCATGTCGTTCCAAACCTGTAAAACATCTTTGGAACACAAATTAAGAAATTTTTGCTGAAATCCGAGATCTCTCAGTCCTTGCATAGACAGCAAAACAACAACCACATTCAGGTCACAGAAAGCTAGTAAGGACATTGTTAAAATAGTCCATGTGACATCAGTGGTTCAACCATAATAGCTCAAAGCTTCATATAATTACGATTGGAACACTGATGTCACATGGACTATTTTAACAATGTCCATACCACATTACTGGGCCATAAAAGTTTCAGTTGAATTGTTGTTTATGTAGCTATTATTCATCAAAAATATCTTAATTTATGTATTGAAGATGAAGGAAGGTGTTAGGGGTTTGGAACGACATGAGAGAGAGTAATTGATGACAGAGTTTTCTTTTTGGGGGAACTATCACTTCAATAAAAAATATTTAGACATATTTTAAAAATATTGAACTATATAAAACTATACAAAACTATACAAAACTACAACACAAAATAAATACAAAATAAACAAAAACAAAACTAAAATGTAATAAAAACTACTTAAAGGGGTCTGCTCTGATTGGCTAGCTGACCCAGTGCATTGTGATTGGCCAAACACCGCAAGCACTAGTCGGAAATGTAACGCCCCTTTTCATAATTGCGAGCTTCATCTTTCAAAATAAATGTAAAGACAGTTAATAATGTCCTTAGTTTTACCATCAGTTCAAACCCAAAAGAGGAACAGAGAGGCGTGACAGACAGAAGCTCGTACGTGTTTGCAGTACACAAGCCACGGATGGTTAAGACAGCTCACTCCACTGTGTGACCGTGTCTCTCTCTCTCTCTCTCTCTCTCTCACACACACGTGTGCTAGCACACACACACACACACACACACACACACACACACACACACACACACACACACACACACACACACACACACACACACACACAATGCACAAAACTCTGCATTTGAACAGTCAATAGCAAATACTTAAACTAATAACAAAACATACTTACAGTAGCTGATTCAGAAGCACCAGATTGTCGTAGCAAAGTCAGAAGTACCTCCTCTCCTAGGTTCACGAAACAGTCGTCCACAAATGCGTTGCTGTTCTGTTGTAAGTAATCTTAAAGATTCCTAAAGCCATCAACTCTCGGAAGGCCAAATAAAGTGCTTTTGCATTCTCCTAGATACACACAGCATCTCCCTGACATGACTGCTTCAACACAAACTGCGGTTACTGAAACCATACCTTCTTTCTTTGCGTGAACATTTGGACGACATTATGAAAATATTTCCTCATAGTGATGTAGAGATGTGGTGGTGTGTTTGAATCAGCTGTTTTAGGAGGGTGTGGCAGAGTCATAACTTTGATAAAGAATATCTCTTTGGTTTTTAGGACTTTAGTCTTTCAGGGATCTTATCTATGCACTATCAGCTTGTAACACTCCAAAGAGAAAGGAAAAATTTTAATCGCATCATATGACCCCTTTTAAAATACTATTTAAAAAAAAACAGAACTAAAACTAAAACAAAAACTAAAATATTAAAGTCATATTTTATAAATAACCTAATAAAATGAACAAAAATAACAACAACAACAAAAAATTACCAAAACTATTAACAAAAACGGATCAATGGCACTATAATACCACTGGTGTGTTTTTCTATTCCTTAAAAGGGATTTTACATCCTAGCCGGGTTGATATTTAATACTCCATTATACTCCATTAAGTCTCCTGAGCTTTGAAAAAGCAACCTCTGAGCAATAAATAGATAGAATAGATTGGCAAATAATGCTCACAAGTCATTAGAAGCCTTAACCCATGGCTTTCCATCAGTAAGCCTTATTGTTTATACTGTATCTTCAATGTCTGGTGTGAATTATCTGGAGAACTACAGCAATGTACCACTATTTTCCTCAATCAGCCATCTCCTCCATATCTTTGTCATCGGCGTGCTGTGATTGGCTGATTCTTTAAAAAGGCACACCCCTTTCTTTCTGGCAGTGCTTGACAACATGCCCTTTTTTTCCGAAGCAGGTTATTCATAGGTTTGCGTTTATCCATACGCAGGCATGTCATGTAGCATCTGTCTGTCAGATAGACAGCGTCCTTTCATCCGCTCACACACACATTTATGCTAACCTCAGAGCAGAACATTAGCTGCGATGTGGAGTCCCACATGTTTGATCGCATCCTGGTAGCTCCTGATTCAATTAATCTGATCTGATTAACAGTAATAGAAGAAGATCTTACCAGTAGCGGCCTGAAATTTTCACAGATCAAAAGAAGGCAATGCAGCATCTGCCTTTCAAGCACACTCAGCAACCCACTTATCAAACAAATGCTCTTCCTGGAACTTTTATAATAGAAAATGATTATGGTGTTCTTTCACATAAACGTACACAAAACGACAATTGCCACGATTATCTTGGTAAGGTAAATCACAAAAACATGTACAGTACAGGTCACATTTTACCACTATATCAAAAAGGAACAAAAAAGCAATAATATTTTTATTTGCATTAAGAAATGAAAGCCTACAGGTACAGTACAGGTACAAGTTTGATCGATTGATTTATTCATTTATTTAGACTATTTTTTATTTAGACTATTTTTTGCCTATTTATTTAGACTTTTATTTGTTTAAACTTGTTTAATAGTTTTGACTAATGTATACATGCATATATACTGTACATACACATATACATATAATTATACATTACATTTATTTATTTATTAGAACAATAAAACGCATGCATGCAATTTAGATTATTGTAATTGTGTGGGTGTTTTTTCCCTATAATTTTTTAATGTTTATTCTCATTATTACAGTAAATCTCTCAAGAACATATCCATGAAAATAAATTACATAATGACATTGAAGTCTGTGTTTAAAACTGTGTAGAATTAACATTTTATTAAGTTATTTAGACAATTTATTTATTTATCTTTTTAAGAAAATGACTCAGGTAAAATATTATAGTAAAAGTGGTGAGAATAGAATGTTTTCCAATTAAAATATTTTTTATAAACTAAAACGGTACAATCCATGATGTAAAATAATGCTCTTAAAAATATGCCCTATTATGGGTTATGAAAGATTCATATTTTGGCTTTGGGAGTCCCCAACAACAGGTTGACATGAATGCAAGGCCAAAAAACACTTTTATTGTCTTATGATATACATAGATTTTTTTCCTTTTTTGCTCAATAACTCCCAAACAGTTCACTCAATGATTAATTTTTCCGAATCCCTCCTTTGCGTGACACTATACTGCTGTGATTGGTCTGATGACCCAGTCTGTTGTGATTGATCTACTGCGTGCAGCACATGTCAGTAACAGAACACCCATCCTCATTACTTAGCCCACAGCTCAGTGGTAAACACCCAAACAGCCATGGTACAGTATATGCGTTAGGCTAATGCAGAAATATAGTGATAAAGCACTGCAGTTTGTACACCAACGTATTGCTCTATTCTTTATCAGAACTGCAAGTAATAACAACGACAAACATTCACAATTCATCAACACATTTCTAGACAATTGCGAGTGAACATATATTGCTGTTAGCTGGTTTGACAGAGACCAACAAGCAGCACAGAGCGAACACAACACACACAACTAAATACATATTTTTCATGCTACAGTGCAGAGTACATTACACAGAGTACACAGCAACAGTTTTTAAAAGAATTCCTCCACTTTCAGAATACACATTTCCTGATACTTTGTAAAGAATTTAAGGTTTTTGAGGAAAACATTCTACTATTTTTCTCCATATAGTAGACTTCAGTGGTGGATAGAAGATTAAAAGTTTCAGTTTCAGTGCAGCTTCAAAGGGCTCTACATGATCCCAGCCGAAGAATAAGGGTCTTATCTAGCCAAACAATCTGTAATTTTCTGTAAAAAAATATTTATACACTTTTTAACCACAAATGCTTGTCTTGTCTAGCTCTGCGAGGTGCATGCATACTGTGTCTGTGTACAACGGTTCAAGATGTCTAAGGCTACGTTCACACTGCAGGGCTTAATGCTCAATTCCGATTTTTTTGCAAGGCCGTTCACATTTTCAATTAAATGCGACCTTTTGTGATCTGTGTGAACGTGAAATGACCAAGAAATGATCCGCATGCGCAGAAGACTACTCAACGGTTAACGACGTCACTCGTTGTTTGCGGAAGTAGCTAAACATGGATGTCAACAACAGTGTAGTCAACAGCAGAGCTCGTTTAGCAATATTAAAGTTATTTAAGCAGCATCGTCCGCCATGGTTGTTGTTTATCTTCTCATTCCCGCCTACTTCAACGCAGAATTATTACGTTTGTAGCGTATCAATGACGTACGGGTCTGATACATGTGACCTGGCCGTTCAGACGGAGGTCGCATTTCAAAAGATTGGATACGTATCGGATTTAGGACCACATACCCCAGTGGCCTGGGTTGCATTTGAAAAGATCGGATCTGTGTCGTTCAGACTGTCATGAAAAGATCAGATACAGGTCGCATAGGGGCAAAAAAATCGGAATTGGGTTGTTTCAGCCTGCAGTGTGAACATAGCCTAAATGTATGTATGTCTAAAAACTGCAAACACTTTTCTCCTCCAACTTCAAAATCATCCTACATCGTTGTTTTACCTTTATTTTATTTTATTATTTTTTTTTGTGAAAGTGAAAAGAAAGTCAAAGTGAAATGAAATTCAGCCAAGTATGGTGACCCATTCTCAGAATTCGTGCTCTGCATTTAACCCATCCGAAGTGCACACACACACACACTGTGAACACACACCCGGAGCAGTGGGCAGCCATTTATGCTGCGGCGCCCGGGGAGCAGTTGGGGGTTCAGTGCCTTGCTCAAGGGCACCTAAGTCATGGTATTGCCGGCCCGAGACTCAAACTCACAACCCTAAGGTTAGGAGTCAAACTCTCTAACCACTAGGCCATGACTTTTTGTAAAGTGAATATGATCCTCCTTGCATGTTCACTTGGTAAACAATTGGGTCAGTGTTTCTGCAGTGATGTAGGATGATTTTGAAGTTGGAGGAGAAAATTAGTTTAGAGTTTTTCAACATACCCTAACCGTACCATAATGGATTTACCCTCACAGTGCAGAGCACAGCGTCTTCTCCGCAGTAATCCGCTAGGTAATCCGCTACGGGAGGTTCAAGTTTTCCCCGGGCATAAATTTGCTAATGTTTCATGTGGATGTCAACTTTAAACAGCTTAAGGCCCTGTCCACACAAACTCGGGTATTTTCAAAACCGCAGTTTTTTCTACGCGTTATGGCTGTTCGTCCATACGCAAACACAGCACCAGGTCACTGAAACAGAACATTTTTGAAAACTCCTGCCAGGGTGAAATTTTCAAAAAGTTGAAAAGTTTTGCAGTGTTATCGTGTAGACAGCGGAACCGGAGACTTTTGCTTGTGATATCGGAGCATGTGCTGTTATCTCCGCCCACTGGAAACTTTTTCAGGCTTCTGATTGGCCAACATGGCTTTACGGTTGAAATTATATCGCCACCTGTTGGCATGCTCTTGAGAGTGCTTGATAGCATGTTTTTGTGTTTTCATGTGGACAGAGATTTTTTTTAAATGGAAGAAGTAAGAACTGTTTATAAAAAAATACCCATTTACGTGAAGACATGGCCTAAGAATCAATTTAAAAATGACTAGTTTTCATGACTAATTAGACTTTTTTTTTTTTTTTTTAGAAACAGTAACTTTATACACTGTGCACTTTTAGATGTAAAATTTTGCAGGATGTTTTCATTCACTAAGAGCTGTTACACAATGCATTAAAGGTATTTAAAAAAAATCCATAACAGGGGCACTTTAATGCACAAATATTTATTTTGCTTGCTTATGTGGTGAAGAGTCACTTGGACATGTTTCTGACAGGCTTCACCCAGTCACGTGACCTTGTTTGTCGACCCTTATGCGATTGAAACAGCAGCAGTACCTGAGGGCTGCAGGAATAACAATGATGAGATGCCTCTCTGAGATATAGAGAGATCTGTATGCATAGGAGGCTGTGTCATTCATTCATTTCTTGCTGGAGTTGGGCACTGTCTAATCGCGGCAGTGTGGACATGTGCATACAGTACATCCCCTCTGGTGGTGGCAGAGATTGTTTGGCCACTGCTGCTGCTGTGCATAAGTCTCAGGCCCCGACGGCTCTCTAGATGACATGCTGCTAGTGTACAAGCTGCGGTAATGGGACACGGGCGCCCACTCACTGCAGACTCCAATGGCCTGTCAGAGATATAGTGGATCAGACTGCGTACCCTTCACCCATCCCTGCCACTTACAATATCAATGAGACTCTTTCACCACCGATCCACTTTAACAAGCTCTAGTACTGCTTCCTCACACACAGTGCTGCCTGTTACATCTGGGCGAAAATGAAAAAACAGGACAAGTAGACTTCTTTGTTTTTTGAAGAAAATACAAGTGGTACTTGTCACAGCAAACCTCACAGCCAGTGCTGGTTCTGCAGTGGAAAGAGTGTTCTGTTGGTTTCTAGTTAGGAAACCAACTTAAATATATTTAAATATATATATATATATTTATCAACTTAAATATATTGGCCAATTTTTTTCAATGATAACATTAACACTGAACATATATCGGCTAATACCACTATTGTATAGGTATTATTATTAATGTATTTATTATTAATATAATAGGGTGTTTTAAGTGGTTGCCCCAGCAATACTTGCAGCCAGCGCTAGTTTTGCTGTAACACAAGTGTTATGTTGGTTTCTAAGGAATCCTGAGTGGATGTGAGGTTGTTGCTAGGGTTTTTAAGGAGTTGCTAGGGTGTTCTATTGATTTCTAAGGTGTTCTTAGTACTTGTTAGGTGGTTGCTATGGTGTTTTAATCAGTTACAAGGGAGTTCTGGGTGTTTCTACGGTTTTAAATAGTATCATATATCACTTTTGCACTCTCAAGCTGGTTATTTCAAATGTAGACGCATGGCAAGCGCGCTCAGATAGTGACGTAGTCATGACTATGCGGTGTAACGCACTAGTTTATTCCATCCGCAACGAGATAAAAACATCTTAACTTTTCAGAATGTCGCAAGCGTACAGCAGGTCATGTGACAAGAACCAACCAATCACCTTCACCCTTTCTGTAACAACATTGGAGGATTTGGAGGAACAGCTGATCATATCTGTACTGGGAGAGTCATTTTAAAATAAATTTTGTATAAATTTAGTAGCAGAGCTACTTTCTGAGTTTCCTGGGCATTCTGAGTGGTTCTTAGGTGGTTGTTACAGCATTTAGGCGGTTTCTTACTGGTTTACATCAGAGTAACTCACTATCAGGTCTCAAAGATATCATATCAAGATATGACCCAGGTCCCTCCTTCAATGTAAATCTGATTTTTTCAGCCTGAAATATTTTTTTTGGGGGGTCCACCAAGCAAAAACTCTAAGTCCAGTCACCAGAAAATGAACATTTCATTTCTCATTTTGTAAAAAACCCTAGTATGAGCAACATTAGTAGTAAAGCTTCTCTTAGCAAACTCATTATTATATAGACTCGAGGTGGCCTTATGAAAATGCGGTCTAATTATCATGAGGGCTTTTTATTTGATTGCACCATTAAATCCAGGCAGCATCCAATTTTTCCGTTGTTTCTTTGAAAAGAGTTGCTTATTACAAGATGACTGGAGTGCCGCAGAGCAGCAGAAATACAAACAATAGCGCAAACAATAAGCGTCCCCAAGGAGAAACTCGCCTCTCTTCACAGACTTTCAAAAGATGATGAGCTTGACCTACTTAAGAACACTCACAAATTCAACTTAGCCGACCTGGCTCAGAGCGACAATAAACACCAGCGTGCAGCAGGTGCATGACTGCTTTCATTTGGTTTTCTTCAATTATGTCCTACACCTTATTCATACATTTATATGTGGTTTGCAATTTTAAACCAATTGAGCAAATGGTCCAGTGCTGGAGGACGAGGACTATTGAGCTATAGCCACACATTTTGCATGGATAATCCCTCTCTTTTGAACCATTACTAATGAACCCTTGAGAGGTGAGTCTTAATAGGCAGCTAATATCTGTAAGACAAGTGCAGCATGTTTGGGCACTCCAAAATAACCGATTTTAGTGATTTATTCTTCACCACATCTGGATCTATAAACAGCAGATGAGTATCTAGTAATTGTCTGTTAAATCAATAAGAAGCCATGATGTCAGTGTACTTTACGGCGTAATAACCGGGGTGTGTTATCAGTGTTCAGGCTTCCCTCTTAATTGGTTTGTTTATAAGCTGTTGCTAATGATGATTTATTACGTAATGAGAGCGCTGATTCGTAATATGATGTTATATCACCATCACACTGGAACACCAGTGTTGGCAGACGCTTCATTGATGAACTCACACTGGATATCAAGTGAAAGATAGCAGAAAAGATTTTCCAAGATAATGGATCATTCATACTCGAGTTCAGGAAAGAACTTTTTCTTAAATTTGATTTCTTTGTTAAATTTAATTTTGTCATATAAGCATTCGTTCTGGGAGTTAGTGTTGTCATGATACTAAAATTTCAAACTTTGATACAATACCTTGAAAAATATAGATATTTGAAACCATTTTTCGATTCCATGGGGAAACTGCCATATATACTAACATATAAATATTTTTAATATCTCATAAATGTTTGATAATTTGGGTAATTTTGTTGCAATTGCTTACAAACAGTACAGGGAGGCTTTATTTGAAACTTTGAACTGAATTAACAAAAAAATAATAAAATAAACAAAGAAAAAATAAACGGTCAGCAATAAAATAGAACAAATAAACAAATTGCAAATGAAAGCAAAGATAAATACAATAGAATAAAGAGACTAATGATTATAAGTTTTTTTTCAGGTGGATCTAATAATAGTATAGGTATAGGTAAGAAATACTACATAAATGAAATGATCAAAAGTAAAATAACACCGCTGTGTCTTTAAGAGCACAGATTCAGCACACAACATGCATTTTCTTTCTTAACTATTTCCGTTCCAAAACTGTTTACCTGAATACTCACCAAGATGGACATTTTTCACGATCCAGTCAATCCCTGATGGCCACAATCAATCTTCGGCCTACTTTTTTTTTTCAGTTGAATGTCCTGTTTGACTGGAATTGTCATATCATGAAAATAAAATGGTGGAGAATGCCACTTCACATCCTGGATTTTACCAAGCGTCTGAGAGTTTTCTAAACTTCTGGTTCCTTTGGAAAGTTGGTTTTTAAGACTGAGACTGACTGGCACATAAGGGCTCTGTCCATTGCAAACCTAAAATGTACTTTTTTTTTTTTTTTTTTTTGCTATTTTCAGATCCACAGAGAGGCAAGTAAAATAAATGAGTGTTGTCTATCTGCTGACATCATAAATCCTAGATGCTGTAAAAAAATAAACACGACTCCTTAAAACAAGCATCACTGTGATTCTCAACAGAATTATACAGAAGTTAGTTGTGCATAATCTGACTGTAACTGCATGCTGTTTATTTGTCACGCTTAGGGACTGAATGCATGATACATTATTCAAATGATTAACCACTTAATTGAATTAATAGCTGCTGTCTATTCAGTAACAATCTGAGAATTTCACACTCATATCAGTTTTACCATTTCAATCTCTAGAGATCATTTACTATTTATGATCTCTATTCCAATCCAATGAGGATCAAGATCAAGGTAAAATCTAAATTACCAGCAGGGAAATACCTTCTTCTTTTAATAAAGGACTCTGTATGTTATGTGACGCTACTTATATGCATATTATTTTCTCATTTATTTCTGTGCTGCTTGATTTAATAAACCTATAAGCCTCTGCTTCTCGTTATGCATAACAACATGATTTAAACATGCATCCTCGAGTGCCTTATTGCTTCGATCAAATGACAAATGCTATATGTATCTTCTGGCATGTTATATAGTTTATTAAGTTAACTGTAGATTTGTTGATACATTTATTGATCAGAACAGGTATGGAGAAGTTGAGCATTACATCACTTGCTCACCAAAGGATCCTCTGCAGTGCATGGGTGCCGTCAGAATGAGAGTACAAACAGTTGATAAATACATCACAATAACCCAGAAGTAATCCACATGAATCTAATCTATCAATTAACATCTTGTGAAGTGAAAAGCTGCATGTTTGCAAGAAACAAATCCATCAATAAATTTTTTTTTTATATTTAAAAGTCTTACAACACTGGTTTGCAGAACAACATTCACAAATGACATACATTTTGTTTAAATAGTCTACTAAAATGCATAAATGAAAATCACTCACTCATTCATGCATGCATGTTTGAGCAATAGTAGTGACATTTGCATTAGCCAAACCCACTGATGAATCCGTGACAGCTTGAAATCCCCCTGAGCTAGGAAAGAGCAACCTTTATGCAATAGACTTTTACTGCAGAATCATGAGTCACTACCTTAGAAGGGCGTCAGGACTGACCATGCATTCTGCTGTTGTGGATTCACAGTGTCATGCTCTATTGAGTGAGATGTGTAAAAGATTCACTTAGGCCTGAGAGCTTCAGCTAATCTCTCTCATGGTTCACACACACGTCCCATTGACCACTGCAACTCCATTCATTTCAGGGCTATAAATGGGCCCTATTTTAATCATTTGCAGAATTTAATTTTTCTTTAGAATTAAAGTTGTCTTGTTATATCTGTTTTGATTGCTTACCATCCGTATACACAGCTGGTCACAATGGTCGTTGTGGTCATTGTTAATAATCGATGTTAATATGTAAATCTGGATGATTGTACTGTATGTTAATGTGGTTGTTTGTGACGTCAGTTAATGACCTGTTTTGCTTAGTTTTACATAAACAGTCTGAAGAAAGAGTACTGTTATCAATGTGACTATGTCTTCACAGCATATTAAAGTCGTTTATTTGAGAAGTGCAAAAAATTCTTGTTTTCCAAGATATGACTCTTTTTAAACACTTCTGTTTTCAAGGGTTAGAGCAGATGATGAGGTTTGAAAAGTACTCATGAATTTTACATTATTATGGAGTTTTATTCATTGCACTGATCCATTAGGCCCCAAAGAATCTTACAGCAATATTACAGTATATTTAAATGATTGGTGATTGTTTAAGCTATCATTACAAGCATGGCACAGTTGCACAGTAATATTGACAGGGGAAATGTTTGTTGCTTTATCAGAATATCCTGCAATCGCTCAGCTCTGTTACACTGGCTTATTTTATGCAATTAAAATGTTAATACGAGCTTTGCAGAATCGCTGTAGGGTGGAGCTGTATCTCTTATTCCAGCTGACAGTTACTGTCAGAGTCTGTTGGGCTTTTTTTTTTTTTGCCTCATGTCTAAAAGTATAACCCAACAGTGAGGGCTTAGCCTTAGACAGAGTTACTGCTCCAAACACAGAACCAACAACCTGCTGACGGCACTTGTTGCAGTCCTCTCTCTGAGGGGTTGCCTGGGATTACAGCTAAGCATCCTGGGACATATGACGTTATGTATCGAGACGCTTGTGACTGTAATTCACTGGGTTTTGGAGCCAATCCTGAGCTAATGGAAAAAGACTCAAGTGTGCTTTCTCTCTGACATGGAGGTCTTAAGGTTGTTTGTTGGAAATGTGTATGAAAAAGTATTGCAGGCTTAAATTATACCATTTTAGAAATGGGTGCTAGAGATTTAATGGTTCTCAAATGGCCGGAAAGAGCCATTAGACGATATTTGTAGAGAATGATGGAGGAAATGGGTGCAGAACAAACTTGTGTGTAGCTCATCCCGCTGCGTTTGTGCTGTAGACATGAATTATTCCTCAAATCATTAGGGGTGTAAATAGGACGTTTCGGCATGATACGGTCTGACATTTATTCCTAGCGAAACAGTATTTGCTCATACCTCGAAACATGCTGTGATACGATTGCAATTTGAGTAGATTCAGGGTGCTGTGATTGATATACTGATATTCTGGGCCTAATTTATACAACCAGCCACTTTTTATTAACTCACAAATGCAACCAAAATATAATCTGAGCATTTAATTGAAAAAGTGCAAATCCTGTATCCCAGTTGGGACTTCCACAACAAGTTTTTTAAAATCTCAATGAAATTTTGGATGGAATATTGCAGTGTTTACTAATGATTTATCCGTACACAAATTAAATACTACGCTACATTTCTTTTTCTTGTTCAAGAAGCCATTTCATGTGGATATACATCACAATAGGGAAGAAGAGATGATCACAACTTCCTTTTCATGTCGACTTTAATATGGAAAAATAAAGTCATCAAAATATATAAATAAATCAGGTTGCACAGGAGATCATCAGTCGCCAGATGACAGCACATCTTTGGCTTGTAAAATAAGATGTGGCTTCTAAAATGCATTAGAATGTACACAACAAAATTTGGTTATATTGGAAACAGTTGCACTGTTTCAAATTCTTGATTTTTATTTGCATATGGTGCTTTTAGGCCCTATATATATATATATATATATATATCGATATATAGATATATTAATATAGATATAAATTGATGCATCATATCGTTAGTTGTCAAACTGATGTATCATTCCATATCAGTGTATTGTTACACCCCACAAATCGTTATGTGTTTTGTTGATCATCTTAACAACCATGTTGCAACCATTCACAACAACCTAGTATAAAATCAAATTTTTCTTGCTATGCGAATATTCCCTGCAATAATTACACTGGTCTAAATCAATACAAACACAAGCCGGTTTGTTATGACAGTCAGTGAATATCTCTCTTTTCTCTTCTTAGACTGCCTTAGATTATGAATAAGGTCACATTTCCTTGATATAAGAATTAAATCTCAATAGTTTATAGTGATCATTTCTTCAGACGCAGACTCTAATCGCAAAGCCATTATTGTTTCGTTTCCCATTTCATGTTTAAATCGGTACTGGCAAATCCATTTATCACTTTCACTGCTTGGAGGTAAAAAATGTTTTTGGGCCAGAAAGTTTTAGTCTCTGTCAAGCAGGAGGGCTGAATGATAAAATATCTTAATGGTCACACAGCACCTAATGGGAAGCGGCAATGCAACACATTTGCATAATTGGATTTCACGTTCAAGTCATGATGAGCGCATTTTTAAGCGTGAGTAAGCAACATCAGAATGCGATTATCAAAATCATCGTGATGCACTGATTATCATTCTTCATTTTTGGGGAAATTCATTCACCTTGCTATTCTGATTGATTCTTTAAGATAAACTACACATACGACATCAAAGCTTCCTCTGAAAGACTGATGGGGTGCTTAATTGCAATTCAAGCGGGAATCCGTAGGTCGCAGGAGCTGCAGAAGCAACACGGAGAGTGATCATTGCAACTGATGAGAGGGAGAACTTGAGGTTATTTGTCTTTTGTCAGAAGATGCTCTCCGGCTTAGCCTTTGATGAAGATATCGAACAGAGTCATGTGACTGCGGGTTCAAGTAGTTTTCCTCTACAGCTTCCTCTACAGGACCCTTCTGCCACCCCTTGTGGTTTTTACGGTCTACATCATGGATGTGTTCAAGAATGTGTTTCCCAAGGGAAAAAACAGACTTGGATAGATGATCCTTGAATAACACGGACCCAAATGACAACTGTATTATATTGTGAATCAATAAAGTCAACATGAGTTATTGCTTTTTCAGTACATATTCCTGGTTTTATTATGCACAATTTTTTAGTTATTCCACATATGGCTCAGATATATTTTCACTCGCCGAACAAACTTAGTGATTCCGAGTTTCACTCTCCGTCAAGCGATCTATGCTTTTTTCAGTTCATCATCTCAATGGATGCGCAGAGTACCTGTTTTTGATGTGCTGTAAACTCTAGCATGACTCACACTGGCTTGGTGAGAACAGATAGAGAGAGATTTACACTTCTTACATACGAGTCTTACATACATTTGCAAAAAAAGAACTGCGTTTCTCAGTTGTCGTGCCTGTACCTGCACTGCGAGCTACTGTGATGATCATCACTGCTGCTCCAATACCATCAGTCTTGTATCTACAAATGTAACTATGGAAATTTACAGTAGGGTCAAAATGGGGTTAATCTCTTCAGAGAATCCATCTATTAGATGTGAAGGTCAGTGTGCTAAGCCCAGGTCATCAACAGTTGTATGGCATTCTGAGCAGGCGCTGTCAATGGTGGCATTTCTTCTGCTTCGTTTGTTCGATGCAGTCATTCAGGGCACAGGATTGCTTGAATTCCAAAAGTCCATCTTTGCATCACACCTTGAATATATCCTTGAGTTACCACAATTTTCTAAAAAATTTAAACATATTATATGTTTTACACCACCCTGACATTTTTTCATTTCATGTCTCACAAAAATATCAAAATGCGTTTTTATTTAGAAATGTGTGCATTCGTCATTCAAATTTCGCAATATTATTTTAAAGAATTATACACTACTTTTTCAAAAGTTTGGGGTCAGTAAGATTTTTTATTTTTTTTATTTCATCTTATCAGTATTATTGTTAGTTTTTTCCCCACTTTTTTTCTCAGAAACTCCAATGACCAAATTGATTGAATGACCAGAAAAGCACCATCGCCAGCCCTAAATTCAGTTGAAATGTCTGTAGATTCATACATGGTTACCAAATTTAAATTCTAAATCCTAAAGTTCTATTATTAAATAATACCTGATTATCATAATATCATATTATAATGCTTGACTGACTGATGGTAAGAGTGTACTTTCAGATATTTAATAAGCTGTGCCATTTTACGAACATATATACTGTATATATAAAACTTCAAAATTGAATTCGATGCATTACTTGCTGTTTCTTTGTAATTGTGAAATTTACTAGCAATTTTTAAGTGAAAATTGTTTGCGCACCAATTTATTTTCAATGATGCTTTTTATGTCTTCAGCTCAATACAACTGAGCTCCCAGTGGATACAATTTTGCTTTTTTTCCAATTAATATTCTATCTTACTGGAATTTATGGTATATTACACAAGTAAAAGAGTTGCAAATAATATTTCACGTAGACTTTAAAAGAAATAAAAATGCTTTTTTCGAGAAAATTAAACGATTCGTCTCTAAAGAGACAATCGAGGCATCTAAGAGAAGGTTCGGACTTAGTAAAAGCCAAAAGATAACTCATGCTGTCTGATCTGCCAAATTATTGTTTTAAATGGCTTCTTAGTTATTAACAGGAACAGCTTTTGGACGATAAACAGCTGTACTGCGCTGATCCAATCTCTCCCGCTTCAAACAGGCTCCTGTAACTCCTGGGATACCTCGACTGACAGATGAGTGATGAAACAGCTGATTTATTCCCTGAACCCTGTAATACTTCACACACTTGATGGATGTTTCCTGATCTTTTCACTTTCTGAAATACTGTTAAGCCATCCAGGAAGGGATAAATAACATTGCGGGATAAGGCTGTGTTTGTGAAGGACTAATGGCGTAAATTGTGTATACACACACACACACACACACACACACACACACACACACAATTAGATGTGATTTTTGCACAAAACAACATTTGCCTCACAGTCCTATTGATTGAGCCAAGGCCGTTTGGAGTAAAGAGAACAGTCTTGGTCTCTCTGGGTGACTTGACTACTGGCTCTTTTCATATATACAGCCAGTGACTGTAAACTATTTCAGCTACTGTGAAATTACATGAATATTTCAGCTCATCCTCCAGTGATGGAGATGGCCATGTTCACCCACTGCAAGCAAATTCAGGAGCCTTAACATCTGCAGAGAGCCACAGTACACCTATGATTAATTTACCATCTGGGCCAGTTAGGATCCTTATCATTTCATGCACGAAAAAGCATTTTGGTTGCATCCCATCATATGCTGGATATGAACTAATATTTATAATTATATTAAGAAGAAGAATTTAGCCATTTTAACAGTGTATTTTGTATATACTGTATGTATACACTACCATTCAAAAGTTTAGTCAGTAAGAATTTTTCATATTGTTGAAAGAAGGCTCAACAAGGCTGCATTTATTTGATTAAACAGTAAAAAAATAAATAAAGTTGTGAAATATTATTACAATTTAAAATAGCTGTTTTCTATGTGAATATATTGTATAACATATTTTATTCCCGTGATCAAAGCTGTATTTTCAGCATCATTCCCCCAGTCTTCAGTGTCACATGATCCTTCAGAAATCATTCTAATATGCAGATTTGCTGCTCAAGAAACATTTCTTATTATTAATGTTTAAAACAGTTGTGCAGATTCATTTTTCAGAATTCTTTGGATATAAAGTTTAAAAGAACAGCATTTATTATTTTTTTTTATTTTTTATGATTTAGAATTTAGAAGTTTTTAATATCACTTTTGATCAGTTTAATGTATCCTTCCTGCATATATATCCTTTATACAGGATATATCCTGAATCTGAACTTTCAAATGGTAATGTACGTATAATATAAAACCACTGTTACATTTTTTAAGTAATACGACATAAGAAATCACTTATTCCTTTAAGCATGATGATGAGCTAATCTTTAATATTATTATTATTAAAATTAATATCATAATTAAAATTGAATTTCTAATTTTATTCCACCATGTAAAATAGTTAACTGGCTTGTGTTACATTAATATAGAATTAGTTTGAAGTATTTTCCAGCTCTGAACACTGCCAACTCAGATCTGTATTTTAAACGTCTATCGATCAGTTCTGGTTGTTTTTAGGCCTTTCAGTCAATCTAGCTTTTAGAAGCTATCAAGCATGAGTCATGCTCCATTGTCCAGAGCAAGATGTTCAAACCGTTCAAGCCCACACCCAACCGATAACCTCTGCCTCCCTTTTTTTCCCAGAATGCACCAGGCAAATAGTTTAAATTAGCCTCACATTCCCCTTTCTCTGTTTTCTCACTGAACAAAGTGCCACGTTCTGCCATGAGCCGCAGGTGGAGGGTTCACTCCTTTTGTTTTGCTGCGCACCGGACCATTCAAACCATCGCTGTGATCTGCATCTCCACAGCCACTTTGAAAGACTATTTTAAACCCCCCTGTCTCCCACCCACCCCCCTTGATGTGACTCTGACTCTATAATCACGCTGCACATCTTCTTATTGTGTTTCTGCAATTTTCATGATATTGTGGCGTCTGTCTCCAGACAGCCAACCAACCACACTTCTTTCACTTATTCTGTCCCCTTGTTTAGTCACGTGGATGCATTTTATGTGCCTTCGGTGTGAGATGTTGCCGAGACTATAAATGAAGCCCTTGATGCTTTGTGCTGGGGGACGCGGCTTTTAACATGCCCACAGGCTTCAGTAGATGAGTCAAACTACTCATAAAATAATGAATTGTGCATTAGGGGCTTATTGCAAAAAGGGAAAATAGAGGTGAGTTTTAATTTGAGCTGTTTTGATACTTTTTGTGTACATGCAGTCATGATGAATGCTTTAAGTTATTGGCCCAGTTTATAGAGAGCGCGAGAGCCTGAAATATGAAGTTTTACTTGCACTTTTTTGTGTGTAACACATGGGCAAATGAAGCCATGCAAAATGCTAATTAATGACGCCGTCTCTTTTCCACAGAAACCTCTCTCTTTATAAGTTTTGTGTTTACACTGACGAACTACTTGTGCTAATAAGTAGCAGCCTGGGAAAAGGAAAACACGTCGACACAAAAGGCTTTGTTACCTTTCCTCTGACAGCGTTCTTTCCATCTCGTTGCAACACAGTTCAGCAGTCCCTATGGGACACGCAGAGTGAATGGATGCTGCACATATATCAGTTCCCTGCATTGGAAAATAGCTCTAGTAATGTAAACACAGCCTATTAGGCGAAACTCCAGAGAAGTTTGTGGGCATCATAGAGTTTACCAGGGGAATTAAGTGTAGTGTACTGTATACTGTGTGTGAATATTATGTTTTTGTTTTGTTTTTTACTTTTCTCCTTCTTACTGTCAGTCGCTGTCTTCTTGGCCTCCTTTGTTACTATATTGCTTCTAAAGAGAGCACCATCTTTGATTTTATTTTGGAGAATTGTGATGGTTAATTGTTCCATAAATAATGATGCATGACAGAACATTTGAAATCTTAATAAATAATGACTGTAAGCCCAGAAAACACAAGCTTTATGGGCAATATCTCATTTTGGGACACCACAAAAGAGTGTTTAGAAAGCTAAACTAAGTGCCTCTCTCATAGGAAAATGATAAATGTGGCTTAAAAATGAGACAGGAAGTGCGGTACCAAAATATGATAGAATAACTAAATACAAATTTTATTTGTTGCACACTTCAGCATGTTTTTTTCACATATGTACAAAAAAGGATTGGGCAGATTACTGTACCTTTAGACTGATTCATAGCCCCAAGAGTCCCAAGAGGTTTGACATACTCTTTAAAGAAATTAATTTGGAAATTCATCTCAGGGTGCCTCTATATAACCACTCCTTTTCTACCATTCTATTTATAGGATGAATCTAATGAAGTCTGTCAAGAACAAATCCAGGTCATATTTCAACCCAAAATCTGATTTTGCTCAGTAAAAATTAAGCCTATTTTAGGCCAATATTTATTATATTAGGTAAAGCCTATTATTTTGTATCTTGCCTCATTTTATTTTCCCTGTTTGATTTGGTACTCTGACAACTGGCTGATCTGGGGAGTGTTTGTGGTGTAGTTTCCTGTCCCTCTGCATTTATATGAATACTACTCAAACTATCATAAACCCAATACATTTCTGTAGGGCATTGTACTCAACAAAGCCTGCCCAGTCAGTGCATTATCTTTTCCGCATATGTCTGTGAAAGGCCGAGCACTAGTAAACTGAGTTTTTTTTGTTGTTGTTGTGCCAGGTGTGTGATAGGTCCCCAGAGTACCTAGAAGCAGATGAAGGAGCCGCTCCAGGCATGGAGCTCTTCCAAGTGCGCAGACGTTCAAGTCGGACCCTGCAACTGCCCCCGTTGGCCTTCCGGCAAGCTGAGCAACATGACTGGAACAGCAAAGAGACTGAGCTGATCGCCCGTCCCACCACCTTGGCACTGCAATACCCCCCACTCATCGCCATCACATCTGCTGATGCCAGCAGGTGAGCAAAACAGCCTTTTGTGTGGAAGCATAAAATATGGACATTATCAGTGACCGCAATGATCATATAATGCTGTTTTTAATATGTAAGTGGAATGAGGATGAGTTTGGATGATGCCATTACTACTTTAAATGTGTTAAAATATATTTTAATACTTCTTTCTCTGTACACTTACTGGCAAAGATGAGTTTTAAGAACAAAGGATGCATATGCCGCCATAGAGGAGGATCAAAAATAGTTTTGTTGCACATGCTTGTCATCTCATAAACACAACTAGAGTAGTGCTATTAAGGTGCAAAATGGTGTTTCGGGGGTGTAATATCAATATCAATTTCAAAAGGGGACTACACAAAATGCATGCAAAATAAATTAAGACTCTCAATTGCCACTAAATTATGATAAATTGTGATTTACTTTAGCATAATACTTAAATTGATTTCCCCAAAGAAAATCCCACATTTCCCACTGGCGAATATGATATTGTGCTGGCATTTCATGTTTTTCCACCATAATTTTTCTGTGACAGGTTAAAAAAGCACTAAACTCTTTCTCCTGCAACAAGTAAATTCTGATTGCAGTGTTTTTATTCTAACTGTATTGTTTTTTTAGAATCAGGAATTATATTGGCTGTCTGTCATAACATAAAAATAATTGGTTGTAAATCGTATCATCTCTAATGTACCACATTTTATTTTTTCATCCCACAAGGTCACTTGTGAAGAAAACATTGTGGGAGTATTTGTAAAAACACTCAGATATTTCTCAGCAGTGGCATTTCGTCATTGCCAGTGATAGAAATGTAAGAATGAAGTGGGCATGGCGATAAAATCGACTGCTTAGGCTTGGGCAAAGATTGGCTTCACTACTAGCTCCTCAAATCCTGTTTAGAGTGAGAAGTTCTTTGGTGGGAGGGCTAGATTAGAACGCACTTTGACATTTTGTCCAGTGTTACCCTATCGCTGTGTTTCTATCACTTATCATCCATGCAGCCTGTTCCTTCTTTGATGGACTCTTTAAAGAGGCACAGCTGAAGGGTGTCTCTCCAGGGGTGCAAGCAGATGGATAAAAGAGAATTTGTGGCTTAAGATCAGTTTCTTATAAGGTATCCACAGCAATATACAATGGCATTTATCTGTGAATTTTCTTGTGTCCAACATTTTGTAGTCCTCACTGTTAGGCAATACTATTTCACACTTGATTTTCACATTTACTGAAGACAACATGAGTGTTGTTTGCCTGCGCAGAACTTTGTGGGTGGTTGCTTAGAGGCAAAAATGCCTACTCCCAAAACTCAGGGTAAGGTTGCATTGGTGTTTTTTTATAGTCTTACTCTAACTGGGATGTAAAGTTTACACTATGGGCCTTAGTAGCAACTTGTTAGTTTGTAACTTAATTTGGTTGCACCATTTCACATATGGCATGCCATAGTTAAGTAGGTTGTACAGGTAAGCTCTTCATAATGTGTAGTAGAATATGTTTGCTTGTATTTTAAACAATAAGAAGCCTTCAAATTTGTAAGCAATATTCAGAAGCTGTATTATTATCAGAGATACATTCATATAAAAACTCCCGCCCTGCATTTGGACTTTGAAATGTGCAGCGCTCATATTTATTCAATTAAATCATAGCCTTTTGAAGTTTCACAATTCTTGTCTTTCCCTCCCCAAATGTAAGACCTCTTGAAATTATAATTAAGACTTTTCTTATACCATTCAAGGTATTTAAGACTGTTTATAGCCTTAAATTTGTGTCCTTAAATTTAAGACTTTTTAAGTGCTCGTGGTAACCCCGTATTTTGGTAGCCTGACTGGAAGAAACAATAGCCCCAGGACGTCAGACAGTGATGCTTAGGCATTTTTAGATGTCGATAAGACTGTGAAGTCTCACATACAATACTACTGTACAGAGTTTTATCAAGCCAATGTTGCATCAGCATCATGAATATTTCAGCTGTGGTGACTTCATGTTTGTAGTGCAAATTCGTGCATTTTAAAGATTCTACATGTTTTGAGTAGAATTAACAAACAACTGACATTCTACATGAGCTGGCAGCATAAATGCAAGCATGTGTCAAATATGGCCTTATTCTATAACCCAGAAATCAGTGGTACCCCGCCATTCACAATCAATTTCTCCCTGTGGCTATTCACTGAAAAGCTGCGTCATCTTGGAGCTACATTTTATTTTTAGGCCAAACTAGTTGTTAACTGATGTAGTGTTTTAGTGTGAAAGGATTCAATCAAAGCTTATTGACTGGGTACAATCTCCTTCCATTAACGTCTAATAGTTTACAAGGTTAGATGAAAAGATGGAAGTGCTGCTTAGAACCAAGGACAGATTTATTTGTTTCAAAAAAAAAAAAAAAAAAAGAGCTTCTTTTACGTTCCCCCGCAGAGAAAACACTGTTAGACCTCTTCACATTGTTGGGAATGAGAAAGTAATTTCCTGTCAGGTTCTGAATCACAGACATCCATTTTAAATGTAACACAAAAATCACTAGGACTGTTTAAACAGCTTCAACACTGATACTGCTGAACTGTGTGCTTTCATGTCTAAAAAACATTACATTAAGTATCCTAAACACCTGCCATTATGGCTGACCTTAAAAGATTTTTTGGTGGGGTTCCAGATACAGCTTGGCATATCCAAAGTCAGAAAAGATTCATACGTTCATATGAAAATAGGAATTTGTCTCTTTCTGAAGCCATGCTGTGCTGGAGTGGCAATATCAGCAGCCTGAATCAGCTGTGGACCGGAATACAATTTTTATGTGTCTGGTGAGTCATATTCTGGCCCTTGATATGTAAATACATCTGGGATTCTTTTAGAAGTTTGTGCATGCTTTGACATGTAATAAATAGATCATGCGTCACACTCAATGTAAAGCATAAAAAAAAAGATTTTTCTCAGTTTTATTCTATGTGTTATGTGACATAAACCATTGCTCTGCATTTGCATGTTCTCCAATTACACACATTATTCATGGTTTTGTTCAGTATAAGGGATGTGCAGAAATTGAATGAGTAAGCTGTCGATCTTAGACAGCCATGTAGATGCTTTAGGGTCATGTTCAGCTGCCTCCTGACCTGCTTAGGTGACTAGTAAATCACCCTGACACATTTGTACCGGTCTCCCACTCCGCAAACATGAAATTCCAGAGACGTGACTTTTGGTGAGTTCAAAGAAAAAGGTCAGTTTATGAATCTTGGACCTGATGCACAACACTATTTACCACAAACCACAAAACATCTGTTTGGATTAGCAGTATCATTGACAATACCCATACCTAGTACTAGTGGCATCAAATTTAATGTAGCTTTTTTTATTCCCTTGAAAGGTTACTTGTCTGACTCACATATGCAGATTCATACCTGCAAAAAATAAATTCCATTTTCTGTCTTCCCAATCTCACAGAGCACAAACCGCACACAAACGTTAAACCAATAGCCACTTTGATTTACTCTACCAGACCTACATCCATTACTCAGTTCAATCATGGAGCGTACCAACTTATGAAAATCAGTCAGTCTACAGTAAACTTCAATTTGCAAGGAAAATTTAGCTTGAAGCACCCACGCACAAAGTTGGCGTAAAATATGGGTTAATAGCGCCATGAAATAGCAGCTTTCTTTTCTGTTTTAATATAGTTTTCTATTGAAATAGAAAGTTGAAAAACCAAATGCTCATTGTCTCAGTCTTCCGTTTGTATTTCCACAGCATGAAGGTGAAGTTGTATGAATTTATAAATGAACCGCTTATTTTAAAATCTTTATGACATCCACTCTGAACATTACAATGCACATGATAACTTTTATTAACTCTACAATAAATGAATCCACTTCACCATCTAATTATTCTTCAACAGTGATACTAGAGCTACAGCAAAAACAGAAGTTAAAAGACAACATTTTAAAGATGGCTGCGCATTTGTTTCTCTAATTAAAGATAATTATATTTTACCAATTTATTGGACAAAAACGTTTATATGCTTAAGTTAAGATGAGTCATCAATATTTTTGGTTTGTAATTTTAAATTGGTTGGCTGTATATTTTGTCCACTTAGGCATATAATACAGACCTGGGCCCGGTTCCCCGATAACGTTCACCCTTAGCGCGCTAAGAAGACATCGAAAGATATATCTTACCAAGGTTGTTGATGTTTCTAAGTGTGTTCCCCGAAGTGTCCCTTAGGAAGCTTCTTAGCACGCTGCCTCTTATGTCCGACGTTACAAGAGCGCTGTCCAAAGTCAGGGTGCTGAATTAGTTGGCATCGATTGCTCATGAATCGATTTTCCACTTCACACGAAGGTGCAATACAGCGTTAAGAAAGACAACACGTTCTATGCAAATGAAACATTCCTCAAATTATTACAGTAACATTTATTTTAACATAGTTTAAGTTATCAGTAGAAAATAGACTATAAATTAAATTATCAAATGGTCAGTAATATGTTCACATGATAGGCTATGTTGTGACGGTTAGACGAACCGGGTATCCCTCGCTAATCATCCACCCTCCTTATCCCGTTGTGCCGCTTTTTGACATGGGTTTAACGACTTATGAAAATGATATAATACACTTTTATATTAATGGTAAGGTACTTTACAATCAGAATTGATTGGCAAGCAGCTGCAGTTACTTCTGTTTAATGCGGTATTGATTGCAATTGGTTTCTGTTTTTAATAAAAAACAACCTATCTACAATGAACAGAGAGAGAGAGATTTAGATACAAAATATGCTGGGGAAGCAACGTAAACAAGGGCACCAGCCTCTCGTCAGGGAACTTGAAGTTTTGCTGGACCTTGCCACCAAGGCGAAGATCACACTCCTATGGTCCACTATAACTTGCACGTTTATGGTCGCGTATCCCTTTCGCGATATTTCCTCCCGATCAATCACTGATGGATTGGCGATAGGGATGAGTGTGCCATCCACCAGGATGCAATCCCCGGCATGGCGCAGAAGGGCGTTGGTGACTGTGTGGACACACCTCCACACCGAGGCCCTCTCCCACGACCTCGATGAATCTCTCTGTAGCAAAATAAATAAATAAATAATAATAATAACAATAAAAAAAACGTAGCGCTGGGCTTCAGGGCTTAAAGCAGAATTCCGCCGCGTTAGTCTGGCCAGCGCAGGTCTGGGAAGGTCCAGCTGCTCCACAATGAGTTGTCTTGGGAGGGGATTTTTTTTTAATATAGCCACGTCAGGCAAAATGTCAAAAGGGCTTAAGTTTTGCCGAATAAAAAAACTGACATGGACTAAACGGCTCCGAGTCCGACTCCGTCTTTGATTCAATACAAGGACACGTTGGATCGCTGCCATAGTTGGTCGCTTACTGGACACCACCATGATTACCCATTTAAAGATCTTAGCCATTTAGAGCCAAATTGTTTGCCAGATTTTAATTATCAAAAAAATGATTGCCAATTCGCTTTAATTACATTACGAAAAAGCCTAGGCTAATTACCACCTTATTAGTTCTGTAACCACATAAAGTCAACTTCATAAATAGGCCTGTATCCATTGCGAACATAATTTATTATGAGTCTTAAAAAATAACAGAAAATCATTGTTGAGCCACAAAATTGTCAACATACCATAGTTTGACTTGTACTTCGCTGCGCTGGTTTTCTAAAGACTGCTGTACAGTAGCGTCATGAGCTCAAATAACGCTAAGAGAGAGCTACGAATGGTCCAGACCAACCTTACGAAAGTGTGACTTACAGAAGATATACTTAGCGTACGAACGTGTCGGGAACCGTGCCATAAGGTTAAGAGAGAGGTTAAGGAATAGGTTAAGAACTACTTAGCGATAAGAACGTTTTGGGGAACCGGGCCCTGATTAATAGCTTTTAAAGTGTTTTGTGAGTCGCTTTTCCCCAGTCAGTTTGACAGTTTAAAATAACGGTCATTCCTGCTGAGCGGGAAAGTGACCGGCAGCATCAGTGTGGAGATGATGCGCGCGCTCCTCCTGAACATTCGCGGAGGCAGCAGCCGCCCTCCTCACCGTCTCTAGCTCAGAAACTCTCAGCACACATCGAGTGGAGAGAGAGAGAGAGAGAGAGGGAGCGAGCGAGAGGGGGAGACAAGCGGGATATTCTCACACACATCGATAGATAGCTTACCTGAAAGCACCGGGGGAAAATGGACCGAACCTACGCAGTGGATACGGGTCACCGACCAGGTCTGAAGAAATCGCGGATGTCGTGGCCGTCGTCTTTTCAGGGATTTAGACGGTAGGATCTGTCCTCTTCGTCTTTGAGGGATAGATGGGTGTGTGAAGTGGCTTTTGCGAAGTGCACTTTCTTTGTGTAGATCAGTTCATCTCCGGAGAAAATTGGTCTGTTTTGGTTAAGAATGAACTTGAAAGTCGGTGGAGTTCATTGAAAGTAATAGTGACTTAAAGCGCGTGTAGTTTATTTGTTATGCACGAGACTCCTCGTGCATGGGATTGTTTTATGCATATAATTATTTCATTATTAGTAAATAATTAGAGTACAGATTAAATCTCTAATAAAAAAAAACGACTGCTAGTATATATATATATATATATATATATATATATATATATATATATATATATATATATATTAATCATAATTTAAAGTTCCTGTCTTTCTTTAAGAGTGTCTGGCGACGATTTTATTTATTTATTTATTTTATTATCTAACGCTGGTGGCAAGTGCGTTTATGGAGCTTATCGGTGTTTAAGCTGTTATCATGTGGCTGTTTGAGTTTGACTGATATGTTTTTTTTATGCATTATGAATATATGATTGAATTATTATTCTATATGACTTATTATTCTAATTTTGACATAATATTTAAAGTTATTTGGCTGTCTGAATGGTTTCTAAATTCATTAGACTGCATCAATCAATAAGCAAGCTTATATTACAGTGATGCCAGCAGTCATTGACAGTCTCAGAGTTGCATTTTGTTGCACTATTCTGCTTTGCCGATCATAAATCATAGTTGTTGTTCCACCTTGAATTGTGCTCAAGAGGACAAACCTCTCCACTTACAGACATAATTAATGTGCCAAAGTGTCTTTCTCACCTAACCTCTAACCACGTCCTCTCATTCCCATACATGGATGAAGAAAAATGCATTGCAAGTGTTTATTGCCTACTCAGTTGCCATTGGTACGTACAATCGTCTTGATTTTTCTGTCACTGATTACACAGTATTTCCGACTCAAGATGTTTTTTTTTTCTTTTTCGTCTGGAGTTTGTTTCAACATATATTGATGGACTCAGTAGGGGGTCTTGCAGATGTTGATCTTAAATTCAGAGAACACTTTGTCCTATGGGTTTTACGGGGCAGGCTGCCCTCATCTCCAAGTACATTGCTCATAAGGAGTAATGACAGAGTGAGTTTCATACCCTGAGTGCAGCCCTGAAATATGCTCATTGCTAGGCTAATCCAGAAGGAAAGATGGATGGATAGGCAATTATTTAGACGATAGAACAAGACACAACTCCCAAGGAGTTGACAGCTGGGTCTGTCACCTATGTGTTTGGATTTTGTACAGTTTGATCAAATTTGTGACATGTTAAATGGAGGGTAATTAGACAGTGGAACTCGTCTTTCATTGGCTTGTTCTGGGGTTGATTGTTGTTTTTAGAGGGTTTGTCAGATTTATAACCTCGAGTTGTCATCTTCATTAGGGTGCACAACCCTTTGACCGTTATACCAAGCCACTTACCTTAACTTCTAGCTATGAAATGAAACCTTATCAGATTTATGAGCATTGTGTGACAACATCACGTGACTCATCAGGGTCAAGGGCACCTCCAGTTACACAGTCTGTACTATATAGGCCTAGTCATCCCCATGAATGGTTGTCTCATTTGCAGAAAAGATATGGCTGTGTTTCTACCCAAACTCTGAATGATTCACATGTCCGTCTACTGGAATGTCGCTGGTGAGAAATTCCATCAAGGAGTGTTTGAAATTGTTGACATTTTGTAAAAAGCTGGCGTCATTCATTACTGTCATTTTATATTCAGTTGGTGCACTTCCCAAAAGTCATATTTGACAGGTTTTTTTTCTTCTGTAGTTCATGATTTTAATTGCCCTGTAAATGTTTTCACTTGCCTCACTTTTGGCACAAAATGCCATCTCAGTAAATTTTTATCTTTGGCAATGCATTTTTATTTATATTGCATTTTTTTGTAATTTGATGCAAAGGTGATATAATACAAAGTACAGTGTTATATATGTACAGGATTTATGATGCTGATGAGCGTTGAAACACGTCATCACAGTCTTGTGAAAAGGGTCCATTACAAGATACAATACAAAACACTCTTACACTGGCCTTGGGCTTGCAGAACATTCTTATTGTTAAGTTCTAGCAGAAGTTCTAAATTTTGCAGCATTTAATTGTCTTACGCTCTATGCTTTTCTTGAGCAAATTTTAAATGCATAACCCTCGTGATGGAAGGTGGCACGCAAGATATTAAGCCCGTAGGCCTTTGTGTCAACTTATTGACCAGAGCGCAGGCTGATTCTCAAGGGAAATTCTTGTGCTGCAATAACCTGGTCACTGTAACTGAATAACCAGCTTCACATCCCTACATGGTTTTAACTGAGCTTCTCTTTGGATTTATGCACACTCTTTGAATTGTATAAAGGGAAAGTTAACAAGTGTTACTTCACTGAGCTAAACTGGGTCAGATCCTGAAGATGACGTACAGTTAGTTCTCTGTAGAGTATGAAACTGATGTATACAAAGCTGTAAACAGGGAAAAGGTAATGGCTGCATCTTGATATGACAGTTAACAATGGCTTTGCTTTCCATAACAGTGTACCTGTACTGTAAAAAACGACTCTTTTTACCTCCCGAGCATTATCTACACGACTGCTCCTCTGTAATTTTGCAGTATGATGTTGGCTAGAACCACACCGAATAATTTCCTCTAGAGTTTCAGTAATATGTTGAGCTGGAGACGACTGATGGATTTTGACAGCATAATAAATCATTGAAGATCTTCATCCCAGGGCCACACTTATAATTTGAGAGCAGACTCGCTGTGCATGATGGGAAGGATCAGATATTATTATTATTACAGACTTCATCATTTTAGGCTAATCATCTTGAGACATCTTGGGCACTTGAATGGTGCTCCTTCACAGAGATCCTTCAAGTCATGTGAAGTTGCTTTAGGGAGTGCTGTCCTCTCTACTCTCTTCACAGACAGCTAATTAGAAACAACAACTGCAAAATATACAGACCAGCTCTGTAGCTTTGTCCTCAGTCGTCATGGCCAGTGTCGCTTTGTAATGCAGACACCAGCTGGAGATTAGAGGAAGAATAAACCTTTCTTTTTTTTATTTTTTATGTTTGTTATCCTAGAGTTAAGATGCTTGTGTGAAAGTGGGAGTTTCTAGTCTCTTCACGCTGCTCAAGTAGTGCTACTACTTTCTGAAGTGCTAATTGAAAGCGCCACTGACTGTATCAGCAGCAACATGTTTGAATAAAACTGGTTTGGTGCATATGCCTTTAGTAAGGGAGGTGTTCTTAAGCGAGCGAACATGCTTACAAACAATCCTCTGAGATCTGCTTTCTAGTCCTCTGAATGTAGCTAGACTCCCAGACCTTTGGGAAATCACTACGCCGGTGAATGCTTGTCTCAAACCACAAAAAGAAGATGGATGCTGGAAGTATTTTAAATAATTGAGTGCTCTTGTTTTGGCATGTAGTGGATGGTTTTTGTGTTGGTCATACTTGTGTTGGTAATTATTTTTTCACGTTATTGTCTTTTGCGGAAAGAGGTTGTGGCTGAAGACGGCTCTCATAAGATGAATGATTTTGGGTAACACCATCTGTATGTCTTGTTTACAGGAGCTCGATGGCATCTAATGCATGTTACACTTTCTAATGCACAGAAAACACGTTGTTTGATGTCTGTAATTTGCAGCAATCGAGTGTGTGAGGCAGTGCTGGGTGGTCAAAAATCTGTGTCACAGTTTTTCCTTTTTTTACGATTCTGGCGGTTTCACAGTTTATCGTGTTTTTTTTTTTTTTGCCTGATCGGGCCTTAGGGCTGGGTTTTGTGCTTGCTACCTTTTAGGCACCAACCGAATTGCCTTAATACTATTGAGTATCAAAAAATGTCCTGACGTGGGACCAAATTTCGATATCTAACGGTTTAATTTTGTCAACGTCAGTGGGCCAGTAAGCATGCAGCATGCTTGATGTGCCTAAATAAAGTACTAGTGATTGGCTCTGGGGAGGCATCCAGGAAAAACTTTTGTAAAACGTAAATATGTAATATGTACATATTTAACAATTTGTAATAACATAATATGATTGATATATGAACTGCGAGTTAGAACAGCGATCGCAAAAGAGAAAACATTTTGATGATGCTCAGTAAATCAGTGGAAAATGTATAGAAATTATGATTCTGTCAAGGCAGTGTTTTAAAATGAAACTCACTAGTGTAGACGCAGCCTAAAAGATGTGGAAACCGAAAACTATTTATACTTTATTAAAACTATTTGCACTGATTTACTGTGTTGGTTACATTTTGTTCCATTGTGCAGTGGCTCAGGAGATGAGTCTGAGTCTGTAAAAACATAAATAAACTGAAAAAATATAACCAAAAAGTTTTTTTTAGGTAATGAATAAACAATGCTTCATACAATATTATTCTTGTCACATTTTATTCTTATGTCAGACCATTAAGACATATGTATTCCATTGACTGGTTCACCAGTTGTCTGTATCATATTTTATGTTCACCTGTGAATACAATTAGTTTTTCTGCTGTTAACAGGATGTAGTGTTTAACTAATCATCTATTTGAACAATTGGACCAGTGCTGCTTCTTCAGTAAAGTTTATCATTCTCACGTGTTTTAAGTTGTGTTATTTAAATATTAAAGTGTTTTAAGCCATCCAAGCGTGAGACAGCACAGAATATTTCAATGCGTTACTTACACGCTGTGATAGACCTTTTCTGAAAGAGATTTAAAAGTGTTACTTACGCATTGTGATAGATCATTTCTGTTCGTGCCGCCACACGCAAACACACACACACACACACACACACACACACACACACACACACACACACACACACACACACACACACACACACACACACACACACACACACACACACACACACACACACACAGCACATGAGTAAGGGCTATCAAATTGAGATTTCTTTCGCGCATTCATCAGCAAATGAACACAAAGCACGTCGGAATGACAGTCTTAAGGAGTATCCACGTAAACAAGTATTTTTAACAATATGCACTTTACCCCAAACTTGCAGGTTCACGACTTTTTCAACTGGCCATTGGAGCGAACCAACCCGCTGATGTCACATGCGGTGGTACTGCAAGATGGCGGCTCCCTTGCTCCAAAAGCTTTAACAAAACATCCTTTTCTTCTTTAAAATGGTTACATTATATTTTCCTAAGTTGACTGACTGCTTCATTTCCACTTTAAGTGTTCTAATGCTTACATAGGACTATAAACCGTCAAACTTCAATGCTTTTTAAATGTTTTTTCAGAACTTTCAAACAAGGCTTTGCTGAGCTAACGCCATTATAAGTTTCTTAGTTAACCTGCAGTTAAATGTATTTTTTTTAGCTACTCGACAATTTTTACCCTCATTTGGCGTTTGGCTGTGTTCATTTCTTACCCTCTTGTTAAGCTTCGTCAGGTCATCTTGATTTCTCAGATGGTGTCTTTCATTAGTTCCGACTCCCTTTTTTCATTAACACTGATTGCTACATGGCCTGAGGAACAATAGTATGGTGAATGTGAAGTGAATGAGCGTGTACATCTGTCTTTGGTGTATTTTTGAGGTGGGTCAGTACAGAGATAATGGGTTCTGAGAGCCGACCCAGAAGAGAGTGAGTGAGTGAATGAGTGCTCGCTCATGTCACACGGCTGAAACAGCCCTCACTGCTGTAATGGATTTCACAACATCAGGTTTCTGCTGTCCATCACTGTGCATTTAAAGACCTGCGTGCTATGTCAATCATACAGAAAACATATTTATGCATACAGGAGACTTAACCTTTTTTTTTTTTTCTCCATTCTGTCACCGATGTAGTTTCGGTTCCTTGCCGCTGTCGCCTCTGGCTTGCTTAGTTGGGGACACTTCATCTACAGCGATATCGTTGACTTGATTGCAAATAAATGCACAGACACTATTTAACTGAACAGAGATGACATAACTGAATCCAATGATGAACTGCCTTTAACTATCATTTTTGCATTATTGACACACTGTTTTCCTAATGAATGTTGTTCAGTTGCTTTGACGCAATGTATTTTGTTTAAAGCGCTATATAAATAAAGGTGACATTGACATTGACATTGACATTGTACAGTACACTGCAAAATCCTAAGATTCAGATACAACATCAGATACAAAATTATACATTTTGGAATGTTTTTTTTTTAGAACGGGATAAATCTGCCAAAGATTTTCTGGCATGGATTGTCATCAATTGTGAAATCGTGAAAAAATGGCAAGATTTGTATAGACAATATTAACTGAACATTCTGAACATTCATCTTAAATGTGATTAAGATATAACTGATATGTATTTTGTTATGTTTAAATGTAGAGTTCAGTTCAGTTGATTTCATATTGCAATCTCTGCCTCAAACTGAAAAGAAACCAATTACAAACATGCTGTAATATGATGATGAGAGACAATTTTTAAGTCAAGATTTTAATTTCATAATCCACGTTGTTTCAAAACAGTTTTGGAGAAATTTATGCCAGAACATAAATCAGATTACTAGAACCTCGATTGGCTCTTCATTCAAATCAAACTGCTCTCTAGGAGAAAGAATTGTGATTTAACAGATCAGATTTTTTCTTTTCTATGGGCTGAACATTCTGCCAACAATTTCCATAATTCAGCAAACCCACACCTGTTGGTGATTCGGCTACAGTCCTTCCTGTTTCTGAACTAATTGGAGTGAGTCTAATGTCATCTCCAGTGTCATTCTGATTTGATTAAACCGAGGGAAGTCAACATGTGCTCTTCTCTGAAGAAGAGCAAAAGCACTTCCAGAGAGCAGCCAAGCCATTAAAAGATAATGATGAGAGATTAAATTATGACTGCAGTTCCCGTAAGGACAACAAAATCATGGATGTGACCCAAAATGTGGCCTTTTTTGCTTTTAAAATCTGTAACAAAACAAGTTGAGAAAAGAAAAAGAAAAATACACGCACAAACACACGGATGGGTATCAGCTGTGAGCTTATGTGACAGAATCAGAGCACAAACTGCAAGGAAACGTCTCGCATTAAGTGATTTCAGGTGACATACAGTGGGAGCTGAACACAGACAGAAAAGGAGAAGCATCAGACGAATACATAAAAGAATTTTGATATCGCTATAAACTGACAAAATATTGTAATCCTAGAGGAATGCCAAACGTGTAGACTTCAACGGATAAAACATAAAAAGACATTTAAAAGGCAACATTTAGAGCTGCAAGGCAACCGTCTGAATACTGCCAGCAGTGAGAAAAAAATTCGCACTGAGGTCATTTTTCACATTTAATGACCATAAAAATGAAAGACGCAGTATTAGACAATATTAGAATCTTTCAGCAGAGCAATAAACATTCAGCAGACATGATTGTGAATATGAGTATTTACAGTTCACTTAAAGGAATATTCTGGGTTCACTGCAAATGAAACTTTAATTGACAGCATTTGATTTCATACGTCAAGCAAAATTACAAAAGCAAGACTAGAAAATACACACCATTTCAAAAGTATAGCCACCAAAAAATCTTTTCTAGCCTCATTTGTGCGATGTGTATTATATCGTGAGGTATGTATACAGTTTTCGGTGAAATCAACCTATATAGTAGTTTCTACATATTAAGATGGGCAACAGACTAATATTAAAAAATAAAAAGACACTTCTTTGCCATTAATTTTCATCAGTTTGGTTAGCAAAGCATTACTTGTTGTTTCACTGCGCTCACTCATCAAAGCATCTCAGCTAAACAAATACACATGCATGTTCTGCTTCAATATGTCCTTGCCAATATGCAACTAAACAGCCTGCCGCTTTAATCTTTGATGAGCTGAGAGGCACCACGATTGGCAGAGCACTCAATCTGAGTTGACAACTTGGTAAAATACATTTCCCAAGAGCTCAGGGTGGAATCACAAGCTTTAGCGCTGGACCGGCCACATATCAGCTCCAGCACAACATCAGCAGTCCCTGCTCTTGCAGCCATAAATGTCAGTTTTCCACTGGCTTTTACAGAGAACCGGCCAAGAGCATGACTTAAAATACAAACATTTCAAAATAGGTTTCAAAGTGCAAGTTTTAGAAAATTACACCATTATTTTGTCTACAGGAATGCGTATGTGTGCAGATGCATAGTGTTTCTTTACAAACTGACATCGCCAGCTACTAGCGCAGGAATAATACAGAATTTTAGTCAATTTTTGTGGATCTGTGTAAACTCAGATCATTTCAACATGGTCTTCTGTACAGAGAAAAATTTAAAAACACAACCCACATGGAAAAATCCTATGTAAACATATATGTTTCAATATAGGTTTTGATATAGGTTTTTAATATATGTGACATATGTAAAATTGGCCGGTTTCCTATATTATATGTACATATATGTACATATATGCACACATATATATGTACACATATATGCACACACACAATATATATATATATATATATATATATATATATATATATATATATATATATATATATATATATATATATATATATATATATATATATATATACATATATGTACATATATGCCCACATATATTTACACATATGTGTACATATATGTACACATATATATGTGCATACATATACCTATATAGGTACATATATGCACATATATATGGACCTATATGTTCACCTATAATAGTAAAATTTAAATCCATAGCTGCTAGGCAACTTAAATAAAAGTCCAAAATGTAGAAATGTACATTATTTATTTACTCAAGATCAATCAAATAGTACAGAACAAAATATGAGCTAGGCATCATGTATGACAGTCAAAAATGAGGTATGAGCTACAAAATACCAGATCCTGCCATTAGCTATACAGAAGACATATCTTGTATGTATAGGGCTTATATGTGGATATGAAGAAGCAATACAGGAGATCTATATTTCCTGTATATGCACATATATGCACCTCAATTTTGCCTACATGTGGCATATATACGTATAAAAAATCTGATTACTAGGGCCTCGATCTTCTCTTCATTTAAATCAAACTGCTCTCTAGGATTTTTCTTAAAGAATTTTAGGAAAAAAGGATTTTTAACTTTTCTCAACTATTTATTTTTAAAAAAGTGTATTAATAAAAACTATAACAGTTTCTCAATGTTACTAAAATAACCCATGGAATAATCCCCCGAGGTTTCTAATTCAAATGCAATCAGCTCTACTGTGAACACCCCTCTAAATCACTAATTAGACAGAGGTAGGGCTCGATGGGACATTACTAAACATCTGCAACTGTCTAATTAATCCCGTTAATGTTAAACTGAACAAACACGATTAGCGTGAGTGTGAATGTCTATAGGAACAGGAGTCATTTCATTTGGGAGGAAAAATGTACATGTTGAGCAAATGTCAAATCGAGTGCTGCCGTCAGGTTTCAGGCTCTTTGTTAGAAGTTTGGTGAAATTGTACCAGTAACTTCGGTGTCCATTAAGAAATCAAATCCCGTCTGGATAGAAATGTAAAAAAACATTCTAGACTTCTCCTCATTTATTCTGACCTTCATTGAATACTGTAACTGAAGCCTAATTTCACAATGCCCTGCCTGGTATACCCTCGATATAAAGATGAGTAAAATTACTTATAGTATTAATTGGTAATTCGTTCCATTAAGTATACACTTAATGTAAAAATTATATAATTATGTGACGTAAGACATATGTAATTGTTCTTTCATGATGCATCCAGTACACTTCTATAATTGAGCACATCCAGACGTCATTTGTTAAGAATTGCAACTTAAACAATTAGAATATTGATAAAGAAAGGCTTTTCTAATGGTCCCGGGCAGAAATTAGTCTTTGGGTTTGTGTACCATCAGTCATACGACAAAAACATTCAGTGGCGAGGATCAGAGGGTACCAGAAGTCATTAAAATAAAGTGCAGTAATTGCCTTCTTGTTTATCTAACAAATGAGCCCTTATACGTTCTGAGCGCAGCGACATCAGGGCATTTCTATAGACAGATTGACAGTGCAATTTGTTAGCATAATAATGGCACTCCAGTAAGGCTTTTTCTGGGAACCTCTGCAATCTGGTCTTACAGATAATGGACAAGTCTAATTTTTCTTAAACACTAAAGATTGGCATTAATCAGACTAGGGATGTAACGATTACTGGCTTGATGATAAATCATGATAAAATTCTCCATGGTTAGTATTACCGTTTTATCTTTTAATTATCATTAAAACCATATTAGATTATTGCTATTTGAACAACTCACGATAAATAAATACTGTCCAGCCTAAAGCACAGTTTACAGTATGTCTTATCTTGATCACTGAAGAATATGAAATTTCAAAAATCTGTAAGCAATGCATACAAATAAAAGAACAATTGTATGTTAAACTTTGGGAGTAAAGATTTTTTTTAAAATAAGAAAAAAATATATATATGTAAATTAAGTAGTGGTGTGACGGGACACTTATCCCATGAGATAGGAGACTAGATTTTTCGATTTTTTTTATTTTTTTTTTAAGAAATCCTCAATGATGAAATATATAGGGGAAAATCTTTTATTCAAATAAAAAAACAAAAAATTTAAAAATGCATTTTGAAATCAACTTGCACTTTATGAAATTAAACTTCTATTTTAATGAATTTTATGCAGTAATAAACAACATGTAAACACTGCAAAATGTTTTGTCATGAACTCAACTGGCAGGCTAGCAATTGCACAAAAATAAACATGATTAATGTATCTGTTTTAAAGAATGAAGTAGTAGTTCCCAAACTGTGGCTGAGAGATTAAAGAGAGTGTCAAGTCAAGCAGATTCTTTTGCAAAAGAAACCCCTGCAGGGTGATATAGACCACACTACATAATCACTCGGTCACTTGCCTGATAATTAAAAAATTAATTAAATTTTTAAACGCAAAATATTAATTTGACATTTTAATGATCTCAAAATGACTCGCAGTTTCCGCTTGAGCGCTCCATTATCAGTTGAAGCAGTTGAAGTGTTTGTATCAATCACAGACCACTAGAAGGCGTGATCAGAGTTGTATTACAGGGAGCCATGTAGAAATATAAATGAACAATGCATGGTTCTGCTCTAAGCATGTAAGGTACAAGTTTGTGAATATATTGGCAGTGCCAGGTATGTAAAGCAAATGATGAATATAGTTAAGATTCACAAATACCAAAACAACGTGTCTTTTGCATATACTGTCTGATCTTTTTGTTTGCAAGCGCACGTGCACAGAAATGGTCTATGACAGTGTGCGAGTACCACACTGAAATCTGTTTCATGCTGTCTCACACTTGAATGGCTTAAAACACTTAGGTTTAAAACACATGAGAATGATAAACTTTCTTAAGGAAGAAGCACTAGCCTGATCGTTCAGATAGGTGACTAGTTAAACACTGAAGCGTCCTGTTAACTGCAGGTAACGTTAAGCATATTGTATTCACAGGTAAACATTAAATATCTTACATACCACTACTGGAGAACAAGCCAGTGTAATGCAAATATATCTGAAAGGTCTAACATACGCCAACAGCGCGAGGTTATCAACATGAAATCAGAATCCACCCTTTCCAAGTGTGAAATAGTGTGATCAGCATGATTTATTTTATTACAGTCACAGAAAAATCATGAACATTTTTTGGAAAATGGTAATAGAAATTTTGTGGAAATTTCTCTAGTCAGATTTGTTTTAATTGTTTATTTATATTCTGTATTTATTGTCCAAAATCTTTGAAATTGAAATAATCAAAAATACTTTTAAGATTTAATTTTTCTTTATAAGATAAAGTCATGATTTGGAATGTGGGAACGCTTTATTTCACATTGCTGGATTTATTGTGCAGGGATAATATGTGAACTTCTTTCCAAAGGAAAAAAAGTTATGCCAATTTAAGTAAAATGGGCTGTGGACATCATTTTATGTTGAATGATGTTATAGATTTATCGTCTTCCTCTTGGTCAATAATGATCACATTTGAGTCTATTTCGATTTTAGAAGTTTTAGCCGAAAACGCTAATACTCGAATGAAGCACGACAGGGACCTGCATTAAGTTTCCTGAGTGCTGACATTTTCCTGAGTGAGCGACCCAATTACTTGCAAAGTAGTAGTTACGAAAAGGAATGTTATTAAAAGCGCATCTTTATGTAATGGTGTAAAAATCAAAGAGTGCTGGACTCATCCCACACAGACGTACACCTGCCTAGCAACACCTTTCTTCTGAGTGGAATCTCCTCTCTGGTTTCTAAAGGTGATGACAGATGGTTGGCTACCCGGTGCTGCTAATTGACAAATACGTTGTGTTGAATTGATTAGAGCAGGGAAATATGAACCTGCTTATGGAGCGAGTCCTCCTCTCTCTGGGGATTCTCCACGGCACTTTGCTGTCCTAGCTGAGCTCTAAACACTGCAGAAAAGGAGGTTTTCATGAAGCTAGGTAATAGGGAGCCACTTAATTGGCTGCTCGGATGAGCTGAATTGAAATTGAAGGCAGTCAGCAGAAGTTATAGTAGTCTTTCTCATCTGCACTATATTAGCTTGTTTACGGAATCAGCTGGAGCCTTACTTTAATATAAAATATTCAAAAGGTCATAGCCTTTTTATTAGTAGATAGTTGCCATGGTTTTCACAAAACTCATCAAAGGAATTGGGTTCCCTGTGTTTATGGACTTCACCTTTTCAAATGAGTTAAAAATGACAAACAGAGGCCGAATAAAGAAAACCGTGAGCATTTCTTCATTCTTCAGATATCTGCATCAAGGTGTTAAAAACATTTTACCTTCATTCAGTCGCGACTGAAAGCATGTTGTGATTTTGCAGTCTGAATTGAATGTGGTAAGAGAGACTGGGTGCCATGAAATGATATAATGGAAATGATGCATAGACATAGAACAACAAAAAACACACTATTCACAAACAAATTACTCTTAATTATTCAAATGAGTCTTGAATACGTGAGTATCGGGTAATGCCTCACTTATTGAAGTTATATTGATACAGATTTGATGATTCAGTTGTAATTCACCAGCGCTGATTGGATTTGATTCTGATTTGCTTGGGTATATTGCAGTTATAGTGTGTATTTTGCTTTCACAACCAAAAAGTATTCTCATACCAACTGAAATAAACTTACAAACATGTATAACAATTATTATTAAATTCTAAACTTAGGAAAATTTTGTAGAATGTTTGCAACTTTTGAATGATTCTTTAAAAGAACTGGTTCAAAAGAGTTGTTTAAATTATAAAAAAATGTTTTTACTGAGTTATCATGGTGTGTTTTGATTCAGTGAGAAGAACCTGTTCGTAAGAGCCAGTTGTTTGTGAACTATTATGTTCTTTGTAACATATATAATTTATTAGGGGGAGATTCCTCAAAAACAATTTTAGAGCTAGAACATGAAAAAGTCCTCACGATTCTCACCCTAGACATCAAGCCTTGTTCGTTTTGTTTAACACTTCTAATTTTTCTCTACCTGGAACTCATGAATATTTATGTTCTTTGTTTCAGCTTGTATACCAGGCCAATTTAATCTTTCATTCCAGCTGAAGTGTTTGATTTTTTGGAAGGAGAAGCACAGGTAGAACCAAAACAAACGCGGGAATTAGGTCGATCATTCACTGTAAAGCCCTTGCATCTCAATGAGGAATTAACCCCCGCTCTCTGCATGTGACTTCTGCCCAGTGTTGGATGCGCCATCCATTATGCTACTGGTTAATGGGACTCCGTTAAGTTTGGCCTTTGGAAAGACTGCTGTACTGCTGAAGCGCACGGCGTGGGAAACTGGATTAGCCATTAGGCTACCAGTGCGTCAGATCGTTGCTCTTGTCAGCTGTAGGTGTTGTCAGGCCTCATGGAGATTTATAAAACTTAGTATTTATTGTAATAATAAATCCATAAATAAATATAGAATAATCAAAAAATATAAATAAATTAAAAGTGTGCTACAGGAATCTCTAGTGAATGCAAGGCATTAAGCTCATTAGCTGTATATGCAGCATGAACCAATCAGCTTGTGCCAAGTCGTTTAACTCTCTGAATATCATCGGTTACGTTAACAACCCATCAGCCTGCACGATCAAGAGTTTCATGCAGTGAAACAGTTCATGCTAAGGCAAAAGAGGAAGTGAAATTGTTTTTGAGTATTTGATTTCTCATTTGAGAAGCCATTTTGAGAGTTTGATTTATTATTTGATAATTAGATTTTTAATTTGAACAGCTGTTTTAAGAGTTTATTTATTATTTGATATTTTTAAGGCATTTGAATTAGAATTTTGTTAAAACCCATCAGATGCACCCATCACATGTTAGCGCGTTGCCTTTATTCATACACCGTTAGTCTTGGTTCAGAGCTGTAATGTGCTTTCTGCTTTGTTTTAAGGTGCAACAGGGTTGAAGTCAATTTCAGAATAAAATTAAGCACTGTGTAGTCGTAGCATTTCTCAGTGGTGACTCTGTGACCTTTGGAATTCACATGGGCATCTGTTAAATGTCTTCTAAGGTCACAACATTTGGTAAATTATGGCTCTAATTTGACAAAGCTGTGTTTTTATCCTCATCCTTATGCTCTTTGCAGCATTTTCATATTCATCGTTTTTTTGCATTTGAATGGAAAAGCACTTATGGCATTGAGAGCTGTGAAACAGTGCATATTTGCACAGGTGAAATGCAACGTCCTCTGTAACGCATGGTTATGTCTTTCATGCATATTCACGTCTCAGCAGATTGACTCTTAAATTGGCTTAAATAACATCCTTACAGCATTCTCAATGTGAGTCATGGCTGAAGCACAGTAATTATCTGCCCGTGTTCAGAATAGCATACTTAGCTTAGTGTAGCTATTGATTGAATATTCACAGTATTTGGTAATTTACAGCTTAATTTTTTGTATTTTATTTATCGCATTTGGCAGATGCTTTAATGAAATAATTAATTAATAAAAAAAATATTTTATCTATCTCAAGGAAATATATTAAAGTGATCTTATTTACATTTTTATTCTAATTTTGTCTAGAAATATTTTGACATTGGGCAGTATGATTAGATAAGAAATGAAATGTTAAATATTACAGCAGTAATTTTTTTTCTGGTAAATTCTGTGCACACTGAAAATGTACAGTATACTGAATATACTAGCATACTATTGCTGAGCATACAGTATGCAGCAACAGAAATATGCCATTCCAAACATAACCTCCTTGCGGGAGAATTCCCAACATTCACAGCACAGATAAATGAGCGCTGTGTCATGGTGATTGAAATGCACCAGGCTAGAAAATAAACTCTGTATAGACCTTAAAGATTAAGATGGATGGTTACATTCTGCTGCCCGTTGGTTAATGAGATGCTAAAGTTTGCACTAAATGAAGCAGAAGCATGCATCAAGACCAAGTGAAATTACCGATAAGTTTTGTTTTGTGTTACAGGCGAGCGCTTTATATCTTATTACAGACTCAAATCACACGCACCGCATTTGTGGGCTATGAAAGAGAAAGAAATGCAGAGAAATATGTTTATGTGATGCAAAACCTTAATCACACAGGCAGGGGAGCTGAGGAAGGACAAAAACGCAGGCTAAATGACAACGACAAGTGTCCTCTCCTCTTCAGCCATCTGTACCTCTCTTGAACTCCTTTTGAGGTCAAATGCTCCAGGGCTTGCGCAACCCGCTGCCCCTGTAGGGGACAGTATCCCAGAATATCAATGCTGCATTCACAGAGATTTAGATATGAAGGTCGGCCAAAGTATATTGTACATTTGACACAATCATTCCCTCTGAAGGATCTCCAACCCAATCTTATGGGAAAACTCAGCTATTCTACAAAGTGGTGATTTTTTATGAATTAGTTTGATGTGATTAAATGAGAATGTATGTATTCATTCAAATTAGCCATTAATTTGCCAAAATGTAAAATAGTAACAAACTGCCATGAGATTGTGTTGAGGATCTCACATGTGGGGTTGTGTGCCATTCAGAAGTAAACTGACTAAATTAAATAATATTTTATATAGTTATAGTATAGTATATATAGCAGGGTTATTTTAGGTAACTAAAACATGAACAAATATGTGATGTGATCTGGGAAAACCTGTTGGATGACACACTGGGACGTTTTCAAGAAATTAGAAAAATAGGTTGAATGTAATTTTTTGTCAAAATTAGGGTTTCATATATTTCCTATAACATCTTGTCTGTCATCTCTGAAAATATCTTAATATATATGCAGAAAAATAGCGATTTATTGCAGCAAGCAGAAAGACTTTGTCTTTCTCTCATGTTAAGAGCGCTACGGAGGTGCTTTTTCTTAAAACCACAAAAACAGTTTACCTATCTAAAAAAAAATAAAAAATCCTGCACAATGCATGTTTGTATAGTTTAATACAAAGGACCGAAAACCAATCACAAAAGTAGAAAGTTTTTTTGCATTCGAATGTGGATTTTTTTTTTAATTAGACGAATATTCAACATTTTCAAAACAAATTTGACAGCCCTAAAGCATTGTGCCATTCAGTTTTGCACGGGCAAACACCACAGAAAATGTAAAAGTACATCAGTGCATTTTTGATATCTGTGTATGAACTGGATAGTGGCTTTGGAACCATTTCAAATCCAAACACTTACAGGAAACATTTGACCTTAAAACGTTGCCGTAATTCGATAACATATGGTCATTGTGCATGCTGCCATTTTAAGAGTTAACCTCTAAGTGCCTTCAGCCTGCATTTTGATCATGTGCTTATGTATTCCTGAATCATTTAAGACAATCCTGTGGGCCAATTAGTGGTGAATTCAATCAAGGCGAGAGCAGCCTTGAAATCAGGGTGCTTTCAGCAAAATGCAAGAACCGAGCTAGGTTGTTTATGCAAATATAACACTGCAGCCACCATATGCACTTGCCTGTTTGCCATTGTCAGCGTCTTGCATTACGGAGGGCAGACAGGCTGATTTTTCAGTGTGCTTGACCACAAGGGTCCAATTTTCCTTAGAACTCTCTGTGATTGCATGAAAACACAAGCTTTGCAATAAGAAACTGTGAAGCCACGAGTAACTAATACAGCTCTGTTGACTGCTACTGATGAGAAATAGTCAGGGTCTTGTGTGTTTGAGACCATTTTTGTCCACCCTGTTAGTCTGAATGAGTATTTGTACTATAGAAAGCAATGAAAACAATTATCTTCAGCTTGGTGTGCTTGTGAAGTAAGGGCTTTTCTGTAGCAGTATGATTTTGGTTGTACTGTTGAGCACTGCAGAAATATGCCCGCAGCATTTCATCCCCTGCACAGATTGTGTGGGTAGGACAAGCTATATAATTTCTTCATCTGAGTAAGTGCAGTTGCCAGCACTCAGTGTTACCTCATAACAAAATCACATCCAAATGCCTGAGCAGGCTTATTGGCATGGATCCTCATCTTGTCTGTATGTGCATACAGGAACCTGGCTTCATTCATTCTGCATGGATTCTGATGTTTGTTTATTAGAAAGCCTTGGTTCGATGCTAACAAATTTGTTATAAAAAATGTGAAAACATTCTACTCTGGTTGTGTGTCACAAACAGGCAATTTGGAGCCAAATGGGCATCATATAAATCATGTATGAACGCGGAGTTGCTCTGTTTCAGCTTCCTCAGCAAAGAAGTCCAACAATGTCTAATACAGATATCTCAGACTACTGTAGCCTCTGTTTATATGCGTTAGAACCAGTGACGGCTTCCAGCTCCAAACAGCAGCACGTGCTTTTACAGGTGTAAGGCACATTTCATTCACAGATGGTTTCCTGAAGCATGTGAAAGCGATTGCAGGACACAAATGAGATCTCACACCAGGGAGAAGGCTACGCTACCGCAACTGGGAAAAGATGTGAGAGAATGAGATGTATTTGCCAAAGTCAGCAGCACACAGGACTCGCTCGATTCCCTTTCCGTGTCGTCTTCAGCTGGACTGAGGTTGGCAGGAAATAGATTAGTTTGAATCAAGCCTCATTTTAGCATGGCCAATCACTTGGCTCATATTGCCTTCTCAAATGAAGGTAAACGCTGAGCGGTCGGCACGCTAATCACCCTCAGCTCTCAACCTGGGTTTTTGCAATTTATCATTATCACAGTTATTTATATGTTGTATTTTTTTACCATATTCCACACTTTTGTTAGGCAGGCCTGTTATCCCTTTTAAAATGTTATTTTAAAAAACAAGTCATCAGAAACTCTCTGTGTATCTTACGATAAAGGTCTTTACTACAACGTTATTTTAAGCATTTTAACGAACAAGCTTTTTTACAAGATATTTATGATAGTGGTTTACATGTGGTTTCTTTGATACCTGATGTAGATTTAGCATGGGAGCATTTCAAATGTACTTTTTTAAGTATATGTGATAAACATGCTCCTTTTAAAAAATTCAGAGTAAGAGGGAGAGATAACCCCTGGTTTACGGAGTTAATTTCCTCACGTATCAAAGAACGTGATGCGGCATGGGTTAAAGCAAAGAAAACAAATAATCTTCAGGACTGGGTACATTACAGGACATTAAGAAATAATAGTACAAAATTGGTAAAAAAAAAAGCTAAATGTGATTATTATTTAAATGCAATAAGTGGAAATTTGAATGATCCCTCCAAATTTTGGAAGTTGTGCAAATCAGTTTCTGGTCTAAAACCCTCTATGAGTTTACCTGATTATTTAAAAGTAAAGGAAAAAATTATAAAAGGGAAAGAAATTATTGTTGAGGTTTTTAATAATTTTTTCATTACTGTGGGTTCAGCCCCTGACCCTAGTCATTTAACCAACGATATAATAAAAGGGAATGGTGAAACTGAAATATATCGCTCTACTCAGCTTTTTACATTTAACCCTGTTTTAGTATCACAAGTTCATAAAGCCCTGCTAAATTTAGATTGTAAAAAGTCAACAGGACCTGATAATATTGAACCTTATTTTTTTAAAATTGCAGCAGATTTTATAGCAGAACCTACGTCAAATGTAATTCCCTTTGCATGGAAATCAGCCATGGTTCTTCCTTTGTTAAAAGGGGGTGACCCTCATGAACTGGATAACTATCGTCCTATTTCAAGGTTATCAGTTATGGCAAAAGTTTTTGAGTCTTTTGTAAATGATCAGGTTAAACAGTTTTTAACAGAAAATAATATTTTAAATGAGTTTCAATCGGGGTTTAGGTCAGCCCATAGTACTGTAACAGCGGCAACTCTTGTCACAAATGATATCATTACTTCTTTAGATAATAAAAATTACTGTGCTGCTTTATTTGTAGATCTCTCTAAAGCTTTTGATTCTGTAGATCACAAAATTCTTTTAAAAAGACTCAGGTCCTTAGGTTTTAGTAAAATGAGTATAAATTGGTTTAAAAATTATTTATCCGAAAGATCGCAGTGTGTCTCAGTTGAAAATTACATTTAAAAAAAACTAGAAATCAAGAAAGGTGTTCCTCAGGGATCCATTTTAGCACCAATTTTATTCTCAATTTATATAAATGGTTTGGGTCAAGATATAACTTCAGCTAAACTGCATTTATATGCCGATGATACAATTATTTATACGTCTGCACAGTCCATAAAAAAAGCTGTTGAGCTATTACAAGATTCTTTCCAGGTATTGCAATCTTCATTGTTAAATTTAAAATTGGTTTTAAATATTAAGAAAACTAAATATATGCTGTTTACTCGCTCTCGTAACAAACTCGTGATTCCACCCATTTTAACTTTGGAATGGGACTGTGTAGAAAGAGTAAATACCTATAAATACCTGGGCATATGGCTTGATGAAAGGTTAGGTTTTAATATTCATATTGACAATCTTTCAAAAAAACTCAAATTGGGGTTTCTTTTTCGTTTAAAGAAATGTTTTCCATCTGAAGCCAAAAAGAGAATTATTCTAAGTTGTTTTCTCTCTGTGCTGGACTATGGCGATGTGATTTATATGCATGCTAATGTATCTTCACTAAAAAAATTAGATTGCATATACCATGCTGCAATACGATTTGTGACAAATGCTCCTACATGTACCCATCATTGCACTTTGTTTGATTTGGTTGGCTGGCCCTCCTTGTATCAGAGGAGAAAAATGCATATGTTGATGTTTATTGCCAAAGCTCTAATAGGTAAACTGCCTCTGTATATCTGTAGTCTCCTATCTTATTGTTCTGGTACCTATAAAACTAGATCGTCTTTTAAATTACTTTTAACTGTGCCTCGATCATACACAGAGTTTGGTAAAACTGCCTTTTCCTGTTATGCGCCCAGACTATGGAATGAAATGCAGAGTACTTTGAAGCTAAACATGCTGCCATCGTTAAATATTTTTAGAAACCTTTTGACGTCACATTTGAAAGAATCATGTTCCTGTTTTACTTAACATTTATATATTACATTAATCTTGAGTGCTGGACATTTTTGTGACAGGATTTTTTGTTTTTGTTTTGTTTTCCTTTAATGCTTGTCTTGTAATATTTTATGTGTAAAATTTTATATGCTGCCATTTTGGCCAGGACTCCCTGGTAGAAGAGATTTTTATCTCAAGGGATTATTCCTGGTAAAATATGGGTTAAAAAAAAAACAAAAAAAAACAAACCTTTCAAAATTAAAGTTTGGTTTAACTCAAGTAAATGATGGCAGAAATGTATTTCTGATGTATAGTAAAATATACAATAATAATAGCTTATAAATTATAATAGCAATTGCACAAATAAAATGTATGCCAAAATGAATGGCAAAAATAAAATGAATTATTTAAATGTTTCTTTGGATACATCTTAATATATTAATTTAATTGTTTAATTTAATGAAGTATAATTTAGATTGTTACATTTAAGTTTTATGCATTCATTACTACCATTTTGTGTAATAGTTTTTTATATTAAATCATGAAATCCATCAAATTTAAAACAGACAATACAGATTTTCTAAAAAGCAAAAACAAAACATATTTCATATAGGCCACTGTTATGTTATTATTAATTTTAATAAATTCAATTATTAAAGGTTTAAGAATTAAATTGATTAGACATCCTTTTTGTTTTCTGAAAACATATCTAAACCATTTAATTGGATCCAGAAAAATAACCAGGTTGTTGAATTGATGTTGATGTTTTTTTTTTTTTTTGTGATGACAGAAGTTTCACCAAACAACGTTTCAATTAACAATTCTTAAGATTACAATTTTTATGGACTGTAAAGAACATTTTAATAATCAAAAAAAAAGTTTAAAGACTATACATCTTAAATCTACTATAAATAACCTTTTAAAACATTTCAGAGAAGGTTCTTCATGGAACAATCAGTGTACTTTATTTTAAAGTTTTATTCGAATAAATGTTCTGGGTGAACCGGGAAAGTTTGTGTTTGTGAATATGTCCACATAGTAGACCAAACTCTTCAAAACAGCTAGAAACATTCTTGCCCTTTTAATGGCTCTTTTAAAACGTGAAATGACAGAAGTGTGAATTGGGACTCTTTTACTGCGGACTGAAATGCATCTCTTAGTAATAGACCAGAGAGCCTTTATGTCTTATAGGTTTAGTCAAAATTGTAGCTGAGGGAGGATTAGAAGGTGCTAAAGTGTTTATTATTATTTGCTAACAATTCAACGGCTCCTCTGCCGCACATAAACCATGGCTCATAGGCGCCGATACCGTGGGTGCTCCGGGGCTCCAGCACCCACGGAAAATACCGAGCACCAGAGGTGGAAAGAGTACAAAAATATTCTACTCAAGTAAAAGTACCATTACATTAATGAAATTTTACTTAAGTACAGGTAAAAGTACCAGTCTAAAAATCTACTCAAGTAAAAGTAAAAAGTAGCTCATTTAAAATTTACTCAGAGTAAAAATTACTTAGTTACATTTTAACAGTGGGAGGGAGTCAAAATGGGACAGGCCAAGGGTGTCAAACTCAGTTCCTGGAGGGCCACAGTCCTGCACAGTTTAGATCTAACCCTAATTAAACACACCTGATCCAGCTAATCTAATCATTTAGGTTTATTTGAAAACTACATGATATGTGTGCTGGAGCAGGGTTAGAACTAAACTCTGCAGGGCTACGGCCCTCCAGGAACTGAGTTTGACACCCCTGGGATAGGTCTATTAATCTCAAACTAGTTGTTTTTAATTAAAGGAATCAGTTATTTAGAATAATAAAACATTTGGGCTGTTACCAGGCAAATCAGTATCAACAAACTCATCTTTTAATGCAGAGGAAATGCAGAAGATTCATTGGAAGTGGCATTTAGATGTATTACACTGTTTAGTGCAGGACAAGAATGCATTTAACCTGCAGTTACCAATGCATGAATAATGTTTTGATATACAAGACATAAAATGTTGAATACTCATTTGAAATGATAAGAAATTAATTATTTAAAAAAATCAAAAGATACTTTAAATGTGAAATTAAAATGGCCAGTATGTGTCAGCAAGTCACTGTTAATAAGTGAGTCATTGCGATTGAACCGAATCATTTAAACGGTTGATTCATTCAGGAACGAAACACTGTCACGTTGCTCAGAGACGCAAAACTGTGCTTTGGTGGATGTGTTTGGAATTATTTTCTGTTGTAGAAATAGAGCTAAAAAGGCAATATGGTGTCTAAAACGCAAGTCTCTTAATTAACTTGTTTACTGAACTGTTATATATATGTATGTATATATTCATGATGATTTTTGGAGGAAACGATGGCATTCTTTGTGTGATTTTGATTTAATATATGAAATTATGTAATTATGTGAATTTTCTGCCCCTATATCTTCAATTTTGTGATCATTCTAAATGCACTTTAGGAGACTGAATCACACAGTGAAAGAACGCACTATAAATGCGCACGCACATCATTAAAACAAAAATAGCACACTCCTCACCACGGTCTTTTTAGCTAATTTGTGCAAAACCTCTTGCTAAAATGTCAAAGCTTCATTTTAACCACCAATGCAACGATGCAATTATTTAGCTTACCTCTACATTCTTGCGCAGGGTTGATGTTTTGTCGAGATTTTATAAGCTGCTAGTTTGGTCTTCCTAAGCAAGTACAGCTTACACTGCATAATAGAGCATACATATGGCCAGGGGTTCACTTAATTTCCTTCGGGTTCAACTGCAGAATATGACGGGGTTTCGTTTTCAGCGGTGTCTGCACCACTAACGCCTGTTTTATCCGTCTGCATCTTTCTTGTGATTTTAGCGCCAGTTTGCCCTCCTGCCCATTATTTACTGACGTAGTTTCCAGGGAGCGTTTTTTTTTTTTTTTAACTCAGTAATTAATGTGTTTCAAAATGTAGCGAAGTACAATACTTCAAACAAAATATACTTAAGTAAAAGTAAAATTACAGATTTAAAAAATTACTTTAAAAAGTATTAGTACACAAAAAAGCTACTCAATTACAGTAACGCGAGTAAATGTAATTCGTTACTTTCCACCTCTGCCGAGCACCCACGTGTGCCAGTGCCAGACTGCCAGTAGGCTACATTTATTTAAAATTAAACATTGCAGTTGGCGCTATGAAGCGTCTGCCACACTGTGATTGGTTATGTTGTTGTCAGTGACAGTGACATAACCAGTCGCATGCATGTTCCATATCCTATCCACCAATCACAGCGTTTCTGAAAATATCCCATCCCCCACTATACAGTGCCGTGCGAGTATGTTACTATTACTGCTTTCCGTAATCACTAATCATTAATCAGACTAAAATGGACAGATTTGTTATAAAAAAAGCCAAACCTATTAATATTGATATATTGACATCCACCACAAGTGCCCTCTCAGACTAATGGACACAAAAGTAGCCTACTTTTGGACAGAATACGAGTTCTTTGTTAAATACATAAAATAAAAAAATATTTTTTTTAGCCTATATGAATAATGGATTCGAAACCTCAAAGAAAAGCCATGCCACTATCAAAAGAAACCTCGAAACATAAATGAGGTAGACATTCCCAGAAACTCATTATTTTAGTCGCAACAATCGGTTAATGGAAACGCTTTCCTTTCGCAATAGTTTTTTAATCAATATTTACAAAACATTAATTTCCCAAGAAGCTGAACGCATTAGCGGTTACGTGTTAGTTAAACTTTTCATCTCCAATCCTGTTTGTATTTTTGAGAAGTGACGCTGTTGTGTTTGTTTGTATCGGCCGCTGTCCATTAGCCTAAGGTTCTGAAATGCAATATTTTTTGAATAGCCTAGTCTATTTTTTTATTTTTTAAATGGCGTGCGCCCTTGAGCACCCACGGAGAAAAACATAACGTGACCTGCTTTCCTCGTGTTTCCTGATGCTTGTAAAAATTCACTTTCTGTGAATTTACTGTGATAAATGTACCAGGGTTGCAACTACTAATGAAGATAGTAAATACTTTTAGAATGTTACAAAAGATTGTAATAGAACTTTCTGTTCATCAAAGAATTATGTAAAAATGTGTCACTGTGTTTCCACAGATATCTGAACTAAAATTGCATTTTAAGCCTGGCCTAACATGCATATATTGACATTTAATGCATATAATGTATTGATATGTTGCTTTTGATGCTTTGATGATTTAAAACAATTAAATATTCATGAGCTTTGTTATGTTTAAAGCAGAGCATTGGGCTAGATGTAAATTATATATACAATTAATCAGTTTATTGCAGGAAGACATGGACAGAGTAATGGATTATTAAAGCAGCTGATGGTTGCAGCTCTGAGGTGCACTGCGTAGCCAGCACAAAGATCTATAGCAAAGCGGGGGAATCAGGAAAATGCAAATGAGCTGAAATCAAGTCAGTGCTCTCCTGCGGTGCCGTGCTAAAGCTTTACACCTGCGCTTCTTCTCAGGTTTTCACAGGATGGTGTTAATTGTGACATGCTTCTCAGGAAATGAGTCTTCTGATTTAATATGAATGACGTATGCTATATGATATGACACACTTCCCAAGTTCACCAGAGACGTCAGTGCTTCTTTAATATGCAGTCATGAATAATATGTTTTCATTTGCAAAATACAATTTGTGATTATCTTTGTAGCTTTAAAGGGGACATATGAGTGAAAACAGGATGTTCTTTTTGAAAGGAAGAGTTTGATACACTACAGTATGTGGATTCATTCTTAGAGTTGACCAGTCCACACAGGCGGAAGCAGATTGGTATTGATCACTGTTAGTTATAGCTGACATTTTCATGTGTTTTGTGAATTGATTATAAATAACTATTAAGCTAGACAGAAAGAACTGCTCAATTTTTTTAAGCAGCAGGCTTGCAGGACCAAACCTCATTTCCCATCATTCTCTAGGGCAACAGAAGAATGATAGAATACATAGACAAACTCATCTCTTGCTCTTCAGAAAAGCAAAGCATACATTTCTCGATTTGAAAATGGGAAAATTTGTATGATTTGCCTAACCTGTCCATTTTTATATTCTGATATAGATAAAGATATAAAGGTTTATATGCTTAAATATACAGTACGTAAAGTGAGCTCTGGCTTTTATCATCTTCGTAGATTAGTGAAAAAAAAGAGTTTTGAGACTGTAATACATGCTTTCATCTCTTCACGACTCGATTATTGTAACTCGCTTTACTATGGCTTGCCGTATCATCTATACATCAACTTCAGTTGGTTCAAAATGCGGCTGCCCGTTTGCTCAGCAAATGGGTTCATATTACACCTATCTTACACTCACTGCAATGGTTACCAAATTGAGTTTTTCAAAAATTTTGCTTTTTGTGTACAAAAATTGTCATGCTCCTCAATATCTTTCAGAGCTGCTTACTGTTCACAATCCTGTCAGATCACTCAGACTACACATATGTTGTGGCTTCCCAGAACTAGATTAAAATGTAGGGGAGATAGAGCCTTTTCTGTTGCTGGTCCCAAATTATGTAACATTCTGCTTTTATCAGAACAGCTTCTACAGCGTCTGAATTTAAATGTCTGTTAAAAACACATCTTTTCTCCCGTGTTTTTAATGATAGGTGATCGGGTTGTTTTATGCTTATATGGACTTTACTGTTGTGTTTAAGCCTATGCAGTACTAATGCAGCGATTAGGTCTGTGCATTTTTTAAATGCTGTAATTAGATTTATGCTTTATGTACATTACTTTGGTGAATAAAAGTTGTTTTAAAATAAATTGAACATTAAAGTATAGTTAATAAGTATTGTATTAATTTGCTAATTTGTACAAATATATGTGAAGATCGTGTGCACAGAGGAACACAGAAACTAGTTGTCAGCGCTGTCCTGTGATTTATCACTGAAGTAGCTTAGAATCTCAACACTTATAATAGTATGTTTGTGTGCAGCGCACATGAAGCACAAGCGCGTGCATAGATAGCAGCGGGGTTTGTCACGTATTTTCTGAGTTATCTTCAGTGCAGCATCTCATGCAAATCATCCCACCGACATTCTGTGAAGACTCGTCCTATTCTGCCCCTGATTGGGTAATACTCGCTGCCATCGTTGGATTGATTGGTTTGTTTCAGGTTCACGGCCAATCAGAGACAGAGGAGGGTGGGTCTCTTGGCAGAGAGTCGATTTGAAAGAATGGCGGAGGCTGCTCCAGATACCCCTCCGCGTCCAGCGCTGAAACGAAAGCGGACGCAAAAGTACCGACGAGAGTGGGAGGAATCGAATACTTGGCTGGAAAGTGTCAGCGTAAATGAGTATCAAGCCAATTGCACAATTTGTCGGCGAGTGTTCTCTGTTTCGCATGGTGACTTGTCAGATGTGCAAGTGTGTACGACAGCATGCCGTGGAGAACAACATTCATACACTTTACAATAAAGGTTCATTTATTAAACATTAGTGTATTAACTAACATGAACTAACAATGAGTAAGTAATACATTTGTTACAGTAGAAATGTTTTCAATAGAAACAATAGAAATGTTCTCATGTTAGTTCACAGTGCATTAACTAATATTAACAAGATTTTATTAAAGTATTATTAAATGTAGAAATTAACATGAACAAAGATGAACAATTGCTGTATAAGTGCAGAGCCGGATTATCCATAAGGGCACTTGGGCCAGTGCCCGGGGGCACCAACCATTCACAACCACTAGGGGGGCACCACATGACACAAGCTTTAAAAATATTTTTCGTAAATTGTTTTATTATTAAGTTGAAATTCTTATAAGACCATACATAACTCGTTTATGAACACTAACTTAACAACAATAATAATAATAATAATAAATGATAAATAAATAAAGATTACATGACCACTATCAGTCCCCCCCTTCCGTCCCCAATCTGTCAGAGTTGAGTTGGTCCACAACAAGTACGCGCAAATGTGTAATTTTTTTAACGGCTACAGAAAATGAATCAAAATGGACAGACGTCAATTGAGTGGTTTTGCAAAAAGAAAGTTAAAGACAGACGAGGACGCTAGACGTTTAGCTAAAATTCAAAATGTTCCAGGGATCGAAAGTTATTTTTATTTAAACGAGTGAAGAATGAGCTCAGGACGACAATGATACAGAAGCGATTGACTGTACTCTCCCTGTTTACCATTGAAGTTAAAGTTTAAACATTACCGTCTACAGCCGCGAGAGGCCGCTCTATGCTGCTCAGTGCTCCTGTAGTCTACCACTGAAAACATAGAGCGCCCTCTCGCGGCTGTAGACGGTAATGTTTTCTCTCGGTTCTTGGTTCTAAATAAATGCGAATTATAGTCCAGTGCGACTTATATATGTTTTTTCCCTTGTCATTATGTATTTTTGGACTGTTGCGACTTATACTTAGGTTCGACTTATAAACCGAAAAATACGGTAGTTGCACAAGTTAATAAATTACATTTGACAAATCACCTTAATTAAGGGGTAAGGGGGCTTTTGAGGTAAACACCACACTGTCTCAATACGGCCCTTTATAAGTGCAGTTCATTATTAGTTAATGTTAATTAATGTAGTTAACTAATGAACCTTATTTTTTTAATTGTTACCGATTTGTTTATTACGGTTAAGGTGTACAGTCAGACACATAAGCATTATTTTAATAAGAGAGATTTATTTAATAATAAAAATACAGTGCCTATGTGAAGCAAATAAACAACTTAACTAATTTAAATGATTGTATTCTTCAATAGGCTACTGTAGAATTAACAATACAAGACCTGTGGTTATCGTGGCCCCGAGGGGTGTGTCCCCCCCCAGGCGTCCCTTATTTTTCTGTATTGAAGGTGGCAACCCTATTCTGTGTATTTTAACTGTAGAAAAGGTTGTTCCGAGTCGAAAACTACGATACAGAAAACTACATCAGTATATCATTCAATAATCTTAATCGAGGCAAAATGTTCAATTAATCGAGGTTTTGATTTTAGGCCATAATCGTCCAGCCCTACCGTGTGGCCACCTTCACACAAAGAGAGAGAGAGAGAGACAGAGAGACAGAGACAGAATGAAAGGGAAAACAGAGAGAGAAAGGTGTAGAGCTGTCAACGTTCATTCAGAGGCCTTTAGGTTATGTAGAAAGTAATTCAAGTAAAGTAAAATCTATCTATCTGTCTATTTATTAGGCGTGGAATGGTTCAACATTTTCACAGTTCGGTTTGTATCACGGTCATCTATCTATCTGTCTGTCCGTCTGTCTTTATATAGTTTTTTTGAAACCATTGATCTTACAGCATTCTGATAGTCCTATCTAGGGTCATGGTTTTTACTGTAAATTAGGCAAAATTGTATTATTATTCGTTATTTGAAATTTTATTGATTATTATGTATACATTATGATGGTATATATATATATTTGTGTGTGTATGTATGTATGTATGTATATATTAGGGCTATCAATAGATAAAAATTTGTGATCTAATAAGGGATGCACCCGAAACCGAAAAAAATATGAAACAGGCAATGATAAGCAATTTTTTTTTCACCATAGCATAAATAAAATGTGCTTTTTACAGTTTTTTCTTTCATTCCAAAGAAAAAAAAATATTAGAAAACAACATTTTAAAAATATTTAACACTGACCATTTTTTACATTCTAGCAACAAAGCATTAAAATTAATAAGTTAGTAAAATAGTATTTTTTGCCTGTCAGACCCCTTCTTGAATAAAACATAAGGTTGGAAAAAATAAAACATTTCATAGGGCCCTACCTTGATGACTGGAACCCACAGCAGCCTGAATGTAGCTGAAAATTCAAACTGACATATAAAATGTCATAATGAGCAGCTCTTTGGCTCAGGTTTAAATGTTTTTTGTATATTCCTCAGGCCTCACATTTGAATTTCACTGCCACTCTTGATCAAGGCAAATAGAGGTGCCCCTGATAGTAATTGAATGGTATAATACTGATGTGCAATAATGATGTTTTTGCCTCTCAGAGCTGAATGTTGACATCCAACACAGCAGGGGATTCATTTCTAGAGCTTTAACGCTTGTATTTATGCTTTTACATGTTCAAGCCATTACAACATACTTTTTTACAGAGATATGTCTCATTTACATTTCATGCATATCCATGAGGTTGATATGTGCCAGTAGTGTAGCCAGAAAAGAGACTCTGAGACTCTGCAAGGCACAGCAAGCAGACCAATTGTGGCGCACAGCAATCACAGCCAGCACATCAAGTAAAGCAGCGCAGGAAGCATTTAAGCACCAAGAGCAGTGCGGAGCCTGAAGAACAAAACATCAGAAATCGGGGACAGTACTTTTATGCGGCTCGGCCCGAAGATCATTTGAGCAAATGTTGGACAATTTTGGACCAATTTTGAAGGAGGAGTAGCTAAAAAACGGAATACTGTAATTTTCAAGTGAGTCTGATTTAGAATGTTCAGTGGCGTCACAGAACTGCCAGATTCAAACTGTTGGCTGGCGCTGAGCCAGAGACGGACGCGCTCAGCGCTTGTCATATGTCACAACTAATATGCAGTGTTTTCAACCACATAATGTTTATTTTAGGTTTTACATAATCACTAGTAAAACAATACATTTGGTAGTTTGCAAAATACACACTGATGTCTATGGAAGCAGCAAAAACTATCTATCTATTCAAATGTCATTTGCCAACGTGTTTTATTCATATATCAGACACACATAGCAGAACAATAAAGTTTACTCTATTCTTCTCCCAGTTCAACAGCCACTTACTTTCATGTATTTCGGGAGAAACTGGGGAATTCAAGTGCTGTACGTTAAATCCGGCTGACAGGACTCTGAACTGCAGCGCTCATCTCATTATAGATTAAGATAATTTATAAAGGGTTTTAAACGAAGAATCGGAATATCAGATAGTTGACATGGTAAGCAAATTTGTGAATATATTTTAATAAAAAATAAAAAACGAAATAAAACGAATAGCGATACACATCTGTTTGTTATTGTGGCTGCGGTGTGTCACGTGACAATCATGACTCGTCGCCATGGAAACAAGGGGTCAGTTAAAATATTTGTAATTTGCGCATGAAAGGGTTGATTTAAAAAAAAAATTTCTAAGTAAACAACAATAGTCCAAGTTTAGTATATATTTTTTTATTGAGACTATAAAAAATAATTCTGCATCTATTTTTAGGTGTGGCTACGCCACTGATATGCTCCCTAAGTCTTCTGGTCCTGTTGATGTGTGGATGTTAAGAATGTAATACTAGGATACTGTATAGACTGTATACTGTGCACAATTTTTATTATGCAATGATGATTCAAACAATACTACTGTATGCTACACTATACACACTAACACAATCTCACGATGCATGTGTGATTTGGCAAATGGTTTTCACTTGATTGTTAATACTCAGTTTTGTGTAAAAATGTAATGATATGTTAAATATCAAAGTTAATATCACTTGCATTCAGTTGTCAAATTGGAAATGAAATAAATATTCAAATGCATGGCATTATGGGCGACAGTGGTCCATATGTCATGTGGTTGTATATTTTTGTACTCAGTAAACAGACTGCACACTATGTTTTCTCAAAAATAGATAGTAAGCCAATCTGAATTTACCCACGCTGATTATTATAGATGTAGGATTGAATCTGGTGTATGTGTATGTAGTGTTCTTTAAGTTGAAGGAACAGTTCACCCCATATACAAGGTTGATGAAAATGTACTCATCCTCACACCCTCCAAGATGTACAGTAATGTATGGGTGCCGTCAGAATGAGAGTCCAAAAAGCTAATAAAAACATCACAAGACGTAATCCACACCACTCAGCAGATTTTGATGTGAGAGGACAAGGGGAGATGGACTTTTTTTTACCGAAGAGATCGTTATTATGGATTTAGGACTTTAGTATTTTGGCCAGTGATGGTTTAAATTTAAAAAGACTTGATGGATTTGTTTCTTGCAAACATGCAGTTTTTGGTTTCACAAGACATTAACTGATGGACTGGAGTGGTGTGGATTACTTGTGGATTATTGTGATGTTTTTATCAGCTGTTTGGACTCTCATTCTGACGGCACCCATTCACTGCAGAGGATCCACTGGTGAGCAAGTGATGTAATGATACATTTCTCCAAATCTCTTACATTGAAGAAATAAACTCATCTACATCTTGGAAGGCCTGAGGGTGAGTACATTTTCAGCATATTTAAATGTTTGTGTAAACTATTACTCTAATTAAGCCTGATGTGCATTTCTGCTGTGGTTGCATAAGCAAACTGCATACTGCCTCATGTTCTCGCCTGTGGCTTTTGAAGCTCATTTATTCATGCACATACTCAATAAACGGCTAAACTCATCACAGAATTATCAGCATAGCCACGACCTACACGTTGCCAAAGGTCAGGAATATTGCTATGAAAGTAGCTGAAGTGTCGACTGTAACTTCAGCAGCGTTTAATGAGCAGTGTTCCCATCATAGTTGACATCACTAAAATCGCAATAGTGTAAACTTGCCTCAGTATGGAAGCAGAGAAATGTGCATTTCCTTCACAGAGCACATGCAGACTCTTAATGAGGCTGAAGGCAAGACCTGCCGATGTATCCCTGGTGACTGTTCCTGTCAGACAGACCCGTGCTCAGGAAAGGTAGACGTTCTGTTCTCACTCTGGATAGGACACGAGTGTTAATAAGACCACTGCTGTGTCACACGGCTGGTTGCAATCTGAATGTTCATGTGTTGGTTTCACCCTACAGTGAGCCTTTAGTATAGAGTATAATAAGGAATGGCGGTTTTGACAAGGCTCATATTGTTATAAAAGGCTAACATCACTCCTTTTTCATGCATTTAGATTTTGATGTCGATAACGTGACATTAAGTGCTATTATTCACACCATCAGTAGGGTTACTTTAAGTTGAAGGGTATTTTAATGTTAAGTTGGGGGAGTTGTTAACCAAAAATGGATCATGTATAGCACAAAAAAAAGCTACATGCGTTAAATAAATTGCAACAAATTTTATAAACGTTGATGCTAGTTAGAATAGCAAAATAAACAGGCTTATACCCAGCTCCGAACTTAACTGTAATTGGTAAATTGCATTCTGCAGTTAAATATTTAATGTGCTGCTTTCATGTTTCTCACTTAACTTTGTGTTCTCTCTATCTTTTGTCAGGCAAATGCAAGTTAGAATAGGTTTTTAGCACCAGCTTCCATGTAAAAAAATACTGCTCTTTTGAACTTTCTATTGATCAAATCATCCTGAAAAAAATCCACAAAATGCCCCCCCCCCCCCAAAAAAAAGCAACTTTGCTACTAATCAGAAATGTTTCTATATTAGAATGATTTCTGAATAATCATGTGACACTGAAAACTGGAGTAATGATACTGAAAATTAAGCTTTACATCACAAAAATAAGTTAAATTTGAAAATATATTCCAATAGAAGCAGCTATATTAAATTTAGGGGGTGCACGAGATTGAGTTTTTTTTATTCTGATATACCGATATTTGTCAGCTTATTTTGGTCGAGAGCCGATACCGATATTTTTCCTTTTGTTTGGAAACAACATCAAGTCTCTCCTGTACAGCGATTATAAACATTCTTTTTAAAATTTGATTAGTTTTTAACAAAGACTTGTTATAATTAGTTAAACAATGATGAAGTTCTTTTATAATAATAGTACAGTACATTAAAAGATTTGAAAGTAACTGTGAATCAACTACAAATCAATCATTGTACTTTTTTTGCAGTGGTAACCCTAACATTTTATTTGTAGATTTAACATTTGTTGATAGTCTAAAGCAAAAGATTTGTAAAAATCATGGAAATCTTTTAGAGCTCCTTGTATTTAAGTTTTCAGTTTGAAAAAAAAAAATACATATTAATGAATAAATCTGTATGTATAAAATTGTATTAATAAGCATCATGTTTGTGATTTTTATACATGTAAGATGTAGCTTCTGACCTGATCTTAAGAGAAGCACCCGGCTGCAGTCTGCAGATGTACACTTGGATCTTAATGTTATTTGTGTATTTTACTTTCATATCGTTACAAGTAGGCCTACAGTGCCCCCTAGGCAGCTGACCCTAGGCAGCTCACACAAAGGAGGCTCATTCTGTACATGTATTCTCATATTAAATGTGGTGATCCAAAACAGTAAATCTGATCACTATTCAGGCAAACGTTTCTTTCAATAATGACCACACTGCAGAGGTGATCTTATCGCTAACACAACCTGAGCACATATCAGCAAGGCATATCAACATCATTTTTAATATAGGGCTGATGCTGATTTTTACATTTTAAGCCATTATCCGCTGATTCTGATAACGTTCTATGTCCTATTATCCCTGATTAAATTGTAAATATATATATATATATATATATATTTTACTGTATTTTTGATTACAAAAATGCACAGACTAAGGTACTTCTTTCTAAAAAATAAGAATGTACTGACCTCAAACTTTTGAACGGTGTAAAACATTTTATCGATGACTAATTTGTCCTTTGCTGAGTCCAAGCAAGAAAACAAAATCATCACTTTACAAGAAACAAGAAACCTGTTAGAGACTCAAAAAACTTGATGAGAGAGAATTGTGCATTCAGTGCTGATATTTCATTTATAGTGTTGCTTAAAAGGCATTTAAAGTGCCACCATGGGCCCTCCTTTTCAGTCAGTGATTTGTTTTAAATGCAAATACGCTGACGCTGTACCCAGACGTGTCTGTAGTGCATGCGCCGTTATGTGTTGATAGTGACTACAAAAGATTCTTCCAGATTTGTCCCTAGTAATTATGAATAATCTGGAGATGCTTTTTGCCTTGTGAGATTCAATCAGTCCGCTCGCAAATAAAAGACCCAGTGCCTCCATGAGCACAGCAATTTCAAGAATCTGGGACGTGAGTCATGCACATCAATTGTGGTTGTGACTGTAGCCATGTTAACTAGCAACCTCTTTATTGATTTACTTTTGCATACGTTCATTAAAATGTATTTTTTTCCACTTTGTATATGAGAAATACAATAGATATTATTGCAAGTGCACAGAGCACCTGTCACCCCTCATCTGTGAACAAAATCTAAATCTATTGCTCATACTTCAGGTTAGTGATTTGAACAAACCCATACAAAAGCTGTGCTAGGACTTTCTGTGATGGGAGCTGGCGGTGGATAAAACGGGCGAACAGATCCACAGACTTGGACCAGAATATCCGAGAATTACATTTGCATTCACATTTATTCATTTAGCAGATGCTTTTAACCAAAGTGATTTACAAATGAGGACTTAAGCATGAGTTGTTGACTTTTTGATAAAGCACCTTAGCAACTTTATAGCAACAATGTTTGTTTTGCATGCATAATCATTTAGTAAAAAACTAATATAAAACTATTTTATCCTAATAATATGTTAATTGAAATCTTTAAAGGGGCTTTATAAAGAAGAAGTTAAAATACTGTAGTAAAAAGTGATGCTATTGCAGTGCAGCTTGTGCTGTAAAAATAAACCACAGACTAGATATTTTTCATAGTGTCTCATGCACGGGTTGTGCTGTCTTGGCCTTTTCATAAAGCAATCAAATTGGAGGACAAATCTCGATTCATGATGCCAGTCTGTTCTCTGTTGGTCATTTAGGGAACTGCAGCCAGATATTTTTGATTTACCTTTGTTTTGTTACAACAAACACTATATACACATGTTTAATGTAAGTGTTTATGCTGTTTTTAAAAATTTTTAAAATGTGTATGCAACACACAAAAGCAAAATGATTTATATATCAGTTTAGGATTTTTCTGTGGTGTCAGGGTCAGTTGTCAACACAAGATGGCAGTAAAGACCTCATCCTGAAGGCTTTTGTCTTACTTGTCTTGAAGTGTTGGATTATTCCATTCTGTCCAATTGTTTTATTGCCACTCACATGCGATCAGATCAAGTCGCTGTGTGTTCAGGCAGCATAGTTATCTTCTGGGATGCATTGGTTGCTATAGTAAAGATGTAGGCGTCAACACACCGCACAAGCTGGCGTTCTGGAAATTTGTCTTCTGCTTATGTACATGCTGAACTTGATGAACTTGTGAGACGGCGTCACTGAGGCTATGGTGTGCCACTTAATAGTGTGCTGCCTTTATCACCAACATAATGCTGTGCGATTGACACACACAAACGAGCGCCTGTTCAAATTTCAAAGATTATTATTATTATTATTTAACAAAAGAAATGGCAAAAAAAAAAAAAATAGTTACCCATTTGCTTACTACTCAAGTGTCAGATGACAAGTGGCTCATGAAAAGAGAAATGGCCCAGAACACAGAAAGTCACCTCTCTGCCTGCCCAAGCATCGGCATACGTCCCAGTTCCAGCGTGCACCATGCACTTGTTTATCAGTTCTTAACAGAAACATAAGAGGTGGTTCAGGTTTGTGTATAAAACTGTTTATTTCACAGTATAAGAAGAATAAAGACTGAATATATTAAAAGCATATATGTATGGAGGGCCAAATTACTCAAAATGTAATAATTAAATAAATGTTGAAATATTTAAATAAATCATTAAATACATAATGAATTATAAATAAATGATAAATAAATACTGAAATGCAGAAATAAATATCTAAATATGAATGAATGAATGAATTTATTTATTTATTTGTAAATTTATTTATACATTTATTTCCCTCCCTCCACATTTCATTTTAAGGGTTACAGTTGTGGGCACGTCACTCAGTGGGTGGCGTCATCTTTCAAACTCTATTTCTTTGGTCTTTTTTTATTTAGGCACCTTTTTCTTGTTTTTTTTCACATCACGAGCTATGGCTGAGTATGGTACAGTAAAAGAGATGTTGTTGACTTTTGCAGATGATATTGTCAATCAAAACATTGACTATGACAATTTTAATAACATAAATAAATGAAGTAATAAATAAACAAACAAATAAATACATAACTGAAGATATGAAAGAATGAATGAATGAATATTTCTGCATTTCTGCATTTATTTCTGCATTTATATATATATATATATATCGGTTTAATGCGTAATAAGTTATGGAAAAAGATAACACGTTCAAACATGTTAGATGCTGCGTAGACTGATTGGTATAACATCAAAGTTCCTCGAAATTGATTTGAAAACATAATGAGCAGTCTGCTCTCTAAAGCTCTCACAGTACTTTCATGCAGTGTTGGGGGTAATGCATTACAAGTAACGCGAGTTACGTAATCAGATTACTTTTTTCAAGTAACTAGTAAAGTAACGCATTACTTTTTAATTTACAAGAAAATATCTGAGTTACTTTTTCAAAAAAGTAACGCCAGTTACTTTGTATTCCTTTTTTTTGACTGACAAGCCTCCTGTTCCCATATTGGGAGAAATCGGAAGTATGGAGGCGTTGTGTGCGCTGTGTGAACATGTTACTGTAGTTCTAGACTAAATGTGAATGTGCTTTAATTCATCCCACTCACAAAAAAACAAAACAGATTTAGTATTCATCATAATTAATCAAAACAGTGAAATGCAAACTCAGAATATGACGCAAACCTGCAATAACTAAATATATTAAATAACACAAATGTATCTATTCCCATTTTATTAACAGTGTCTTTGCTGCTGACCTTAATGATCCAGTTCAACCATACTAATAATTAAAAAATGACTTTAGATAAACTAACAATTGTGCTTCATTGTTTTTTTTTTTATTGCTGAAGAGTGTTGAACCTTCTTCTCCTGTGTTCTACTGTACAGGCCTGAATTTACTTTTCCTTTTTGGTGTGAAAGGGCTTTTACATTTGCTATAAATAGAACTTCTTATATTAAAAACAATCAAGCCCTGCTCATATTTAAAAAGTAACGTGAAAGTAACGCAAAAGTAATGTAACACATTACTTTCCATAAAAAGTAACTAAGTAATGTATTTAGTTACTTTTTTAGGGAGTAACGCAATATTGTAAGGCATTACTTTTAAAAGTAACTTTCCCCAACATGTCATACACCGATCAGTCTGCTCAGTGCTGCTTTAAATCGAACACATCTGTACAGCTGTTTAATAACTAACATAATACAAGGCATCTACTCTCTGTGTGATGGAGCCTATTGAATGCAGTTCCAATTCAAGAGTTTGTATTGAGTTTTTGTGTCATATTTATTAGCAATATCACATGAGCAACAAGTACAATATCATACGAGTTCTGTTTTTGTCCTGAATAGCACAAGTGCAAATGTGATATTAATTTTATAGTTCAGTAAATAATACATAATTTTGTGTTATCTTGCAGATTCAGTATTGTGTTTTTGCCTAGTTTTGTTTACGGATATTATTTATTAAAGCCTCAGCAGAACTGTTGTGCTTCTCCAAGCAACACACAAATTCTGAATGGATCGCGTTTTCAACTAAGGCCATGTCCACACTAATACGTTTTCGTTTGAAAACGTATATTTTTCTCTCCGTTTTGGCCTTCCATCCACACTGAGATGGCATTTTAAGTCAACGAAAACGTAGCTTTTTGAAAACGCTCTCCAAAGCGGATGAATTTGAAAACGCATTGTACCAATAGATATCCGTGTTTATACTGGTATTGTGCACGTTATGTGCTATGCACTTTCACACTATTGCTATAGAGGTGTTACTTTGTACACTTATCATATCACAGTCCTGCAAAGATTTACTCTCGATCGCTATTTGCGGCAAAACATGGGGCATGAGGGCAGTTGCGTTATAGATCAGACATACAATCGTGACGTGTGTGACCTGGGCGTGTGTGTGAATGGTGAGTTATTTTCGTAAATAAAATAAATAAAATTTCCTGTCAGAAAAACTGCATAAAAACCGTCTGTTCCATGTGTATCATATGCAGTGAACTTTTTTAAGGATTTACGCATGCGCAGAAACCGAATTTAACATTTTTTAAAGTTTCTGTGTGGATGAGGCACTTTTGGAAACGCTAGTGTGGACGGAGAGCGTTTTAAAACGAAAAAGCAGTTTTCAAATGTATCCGGATTAATGTAGACGTAGTCTAATTGTCTACTAATGATTCAATGGCCCATTCATAAAGAGGCATTCCCCTAATTGGCAGAGTGACACACCTGTTGCTGATTACAAGAATGTTTAAAGCATTGTTTGATAATGCTGTTCTTGATGTCTGATGAAGGCCTTGATCACGGCAAAACGTCATTTTAATCAATAAAGTTTTCTTCTCTTTAAGAGTGTTTGATATGATTGATATGATAATTGATATGGCTTTTTGATTTTTGGTTGCACCTCCTCTATCGTTGGTAGAGCACCTCCTCTCAGTAAGTTTTGTATTACCATTCATAAAGAGAGCCATTAACTTAATTTTTAAATGAATCAGTAATTTGAATGAATTGAACGAATGAATGAATGGATGACTCAGTGACATGCATTTAGATATTTTCTGCCATCTACTGACAGTTTTAGTTTCTTATTTAGAATACCATTTAATTAAAATAATTTAATATTTACATATTAATAAAAAATCAAGAAAAAAAAAAAAAAAAATATATATATATATATATATATATATATATATATATATATATATATATATATATATACACAGTGTTGGGAAGGCTACTTTGGAAATGTAATAGGTTACAGATTACAAGTTACCCTATTTAAAATGTAATAGTAGTGTAACTTTTTTAATTACTTTAATAAAGTAATGTAACTAATTACTTTTGAGTACATTTTGATTACTTTTATAAATTTCTAATGAATGTTAATTTGCAACTGTTAATCATCTTCAACCATTTTACACCATGCAGGTTTAACATTACAGTAGTTCTCAATACTGTCAGACTTTCATCATTCTTCATCACCTGAATTAAGGTGATCAAATTTGAACACATCCACCACACAATCAGACTTTAGTACTGCCTTTTACTTAGAGATTGATCTGAAGTTCAAAGCAGATTTAAAATCAAAAGAAATAGTTTATAGATACTGTTTTTGAAACCAAATCTTTGCATAACTACAGGCATAACTGCATGTAACAATGGTTTGGGGAAAAATAGTTAATAAAAAAATAAAAGCATATACATCAACTCAAATACGGTTATCTAATAAGCATGTGTCCTATTTTGTGTACTAAACTCCTGAAACATTAGTGTGTCTTTTTGAAACACTGCTGTCTCTTTGTATATGATATGATGATAGTTTCTCAAAATAAGTAAAAAATGCTCATGAAGTGACTGTTCTAGAGATTAATTTCCATGAGGGGCGGACTGGGGAAAAAAATAGGCTGGGAAATCTCACACTCATACACCCACAACCCATTCTGAAACATGGACAACCCTATTTTTTTTTTTTGGACCTGACATGAAAAAGATTTGAATCCTTAGGTTGGGGGACTTGCAACGTAATTAAGAGTTCTCTCCTGAACTGCACCTTCACTTCCATTATCCATCCATCTCTCTCATGACTTTAATACTGAAGATTTTTATTTGACTTTTACCATGTTTTGTAAGTGCAATTTTGTTTTTTTGGCAAATGAATTACCACTTGTATTTATTTTTACTACAAATTCCATAATTAAACCACGGTTAGTGCCATACCATAGGCTATATTAATTTTCCTAAGGGTTGTGTTTTTGTATGCACTAGCTCCCCCTAAACCTATGATAAAATATGATGATTTGTCTGCTAACTTACTACTGTAACATTACAATAGATAATAATGAAGTCGTTTATACAGTATTTTGAGTGATTGCGAGCAATGTGCTGCTGCTGCTTGACTAAGTAAACAAAGACAAAACTACATTAGCATATTTACAGATGAAACTGACCTCCACCTGAAACCCTGAACAGAAGTGTCGCTTCTCTGCTCCAGCTGTGCGCTTACACAGTTCACTCCGGTCTCTCTCTCTCTCGCATTGATTACTCGGAGTCTGATCCAAACCGTTCGGCGGAGGCGCGGAGAGCGCGCGAGCCCAACCATTGCCAGTCACGACTAACCGATCCATGATTTATTACAGATTTAATTATCGAATGGCGGATTCGGAAATAATCGCTTTAGTATATTCGGCCTGCAATTATACAATAACAATATTAAAGTAGAAGGCCAAATCGTCTGCCAGGCCACCGGGAATAGACCCGGTTCTCCCGATGTCCAGTCAGCGCCTGATTTCCACAGACACGCAGAACGTGCAGGATTCATATTCAGTCTTATGACTGGATTCTACGAATGTGTTTTCCGCGTCTCGGAGATTATGGGCCATATGTCTTAGTGCAATTTGGGAAAGAAATAAGCTGTATGTGGATGTGTGTAAATATTCAAATGTAATCCTCTTTGTAATCGTTACAATTTTCATAAGTAACTGTAATTTAATTACTCATTTTTTCTTAGTAACTGTAACTGATTACTGTTACATTTATTTTGTAATTAAATTATGTAACGCCGTTACATGTAACTAGTTACTCCCCAACACTATATATATATATATATATACATACATACATACATATAATGAATGTTAATATAAAACGAATAAAAGGATAGTTCTCCTAAAAATTTAAATTAAGAAAATGGGGAAAATTCTTTCTTAAGCTACTTTTTTGTGAGATCTGTTTCATGCTTTTCTCATGTAACACAGTAATGGCATGTGTGTGTGTGTGTGTGTGACCCTGGACCACAAAGCCAGTCTTAAGTCACTGGGGTATATTTTTAGCAATAGCCAAAAAAACATTTTTATGGGTCAAAATGATCAATTTTTCTTTTATGCCAAAAATCTTTTGAATCTTTAGAATTATATTTTGTAAATTTCCTACCATAAATGTATCAAAACTTAATTTATGATTAGTAACATGCATTGCTAAGAATTCATTTGGACAACTTTAAAGATGATTTTCTCAATGTTTTGATTTTTATACACCCTCAGATTCCAGATTTTCAAAATATTGTCCAATCGTAATAAACCATACATCAATGGAAAGCTTATTTATTCAGCTTTCAGATGCTGTATAAATCTCATTTTCGAAAAATTGACACTTACGACTTTTTCACACATTGACACTCAACACTGTGCGTAGCAACAGTTTTGTGGTCCAGTGTCACATATGTGCATATGTGTGTGTATGTATGCGTGGGCATGTTTTAGTGACATACCTGTATCAGGACACAACTTTGTATAATGACATGGGTATGACACAGGTATTACAAGGAGAGGGTGACTTATGAGGACATAACCCATGTCCCCATTTTTCAAAATGCTCATAAATCATACAGAATGAGTTTTTTTTGAGAAAGTAAAAATGCACAAAGTTTCCTGTGAGGGTTAGGGTTAGGTGTAGGGTTGGTGTAGGGTCATAGAATATACAGTTTGTACGGAATAAAAACCATTACGCCTATGGGATGAACCCAAAACAAACGTGTGTATGTGTGTGTGTGTGTGTGTGTAAATGTGTGTGTGGTTTACCAATACACACTCTCTCTCTCTCTCTCTCTCTCTCTCTCTCTCTCTCTCTCTAATGAAATATTTAGACAACACAACAAGAATTACATATGCAAAAAAATTGACATATGTCCATGTGAAGTAGCGTTTTTGGACTTAATGAGATTAATTTCTCTTTCTTAAATACAGCCTGCCTGGGATCTTTCACAGGCTCGTCGTGATTCATCTCTATGCCGCGTTTGAAATGAGCTCATTAACTCTATCATTAGCATGGAATTTTTAGGCAATGCCAAAGTCACTCTAGATTGAGCACATTTCTCTGAAAATGCAAATCAGTTTATAATAAACACCCTTGTTTGTTTTCCCTGAGCAAATGCAATGTGTTCGGGTTACTTTGATCTTAGTGTTGATTATGCAGAAGTAGCAGGACAGTGCTTATTAAAGACATTCATAAGGATTCAGTAAAACTCTCAATGTGCACAGTTGCATTTCTCTCCTACAATCTGTCACATCAGTGGGAGTTCGGAACTCGTTCTCCTTCACTCTGCATTTTTTTTAATTACTATTCAGTGTTCTACTTATTTATTATTGTTTTAATTTGTATGCTTATAATATTTTGATTCTGCTGGTTGACATTTTTGCATGTTTAGTATCTTATTTTGGTCATTTGTTTTGAATTTAAACAATTTTACATATGTTTCCTTTACATATGTACATAATTATAGAATATCAAAGCACTCTGTATATAAGGTAAGATTCAGCTAAATAACAATTTTCATTTCAGTGTGTTCATCACATAAATCTATAGATGTTAGAAGACTGAACATAGTGAATGAGTCATGTAGTGTTCTTTTATGGTACATTTTTGTACCTGTTTCTGGAGTTTTTACTTAAAAGTATTTTAATTTATTAAAATGTATTTCTAGAACTAGAACTAGACTTTTTAGACTAGTTAAGCCTATCTAGTGTTGTCTATACACAGCTGTATGTGTACACCCACTGGCATGAATGAAGGCCATTTGATGTTGACCTCTGTCATGCTCTAATACAGAGAGACCTTGATTTCAAACATGCTGCGTGTAATGAGATAAGCTCATTCATACAGACCTAGAGCTTGTGCTGCTGCTCTTTTAATTGATTAAACACATTTGACCTCTAGTGTGATCTTCACTAGCTTAACACAGACCTCTCCAAACACTGCTGTCCTGATTCATTCACAAACACCTGTTTGAAGACTTTTAATAAAATGTCTTCAATTATTGAAGGCGGTTTAGTGTTCAGTAAATAGTTACAGTTATTAATAAAATACTAATCACAATAAACAGTTCTTCCTCCAAGTTAAATCCTTCATGCTTTGCTTTAATGGTCTGTAGCAACTTGAATTCTCATTTTGAGTGTGTATATAGTTTGTTTTTTTACAGCGTAACCCATTGAATAAATTTGCAGAGCCAGAGCTATCAGTTTAATATATTTGCTTTAATACAAACATCTTTTAAATTTAAACTGATGGAGCCAGTCATTGGATCTTATTCTTGGTTTTCCTTCTTTCATTTATATACATCACGATAACACTGATGCACATGCCACATTATCTGTGATGCCTTTCAATTTGAGGGGCACATTATTACACAAAGCATCCATCAATTCAAGACTCTGCTCATTAATCATTTTCCAGCCTGCAGGCAGGCAGGCGGATGAGACAGATAAATGAGAAGTACGAATGAAATTGCCCCTACTGCCCTGTCTGTGGTACAAATCCTCTGATGTATTTACAATGGCCGCCCCTCGTCTGCTGCTGGGAGAGGCCGGTTTATTCAGTAACCAGCATGATGTGTTCTCAGTGTTGTGTTAGTACACAGACCGGTGAATCTCCTCCTTTCTATGTGCACACACCACACTCCCTTCCTCTCTCTCTTCCTCGCTCACATGCTCTCACCCCCTGCAAATGCACGGAGAACACGTAGTCTCTCTAGCCGCGCTGGAGCGCTGGCAGGATTTTGCCATAGAAACGAACACCTTGACTCTAATGGAGGAATGACTTGGAGGCGCTCGTATCCTGTTGTCAGCTTCTGAGTTTTTGCAAGTTTCTTTTAACGGATAGGAACAGCAAGAAAGTGACACTTTGCTTTCCCAGGAATGGCTCAGCCAGGAGGCAGCCAAGACACATTGGTGGTCCCACCGAAGCAGCTCCACCACGGGGACCATGTGGGTTTAAACGAGGACCTGGTGCGCATCCTGAGAGAGAACCTGCTGCAGCAGGAGTGTCCCCGCCGCCCCAGGGGCCGGAGATCCCCGTCCTCAATGTCCCCCAGGTTGTCTCCGACCACCCTGTCCCCACGCAACTCTCCCATGCTGCTCCGTCGCATGCTGCTTAATAACAACATCCACAAGCAGCGACGCTTTACAGTGGCGCATACCTGGTAAGGGACCAGATACTGTGTTATGAGCTGTATTAATCCATATTTGAGTGTAGATTTCTTTCTTTCTTTCTCTCTTTCTCTCTCTCTATATATATTTACATGGATAGATAGATCAATATATATATATATATATATATATATATATATATATATATATATATAGTGAGTGTTTTGCGTTTGTGTGTGTGTGTGTTTTTTGTTTTGTTCTTCGAATAATAAATCTAATACTAATAATCCTGATTTGTAAGTCGCTTTAGATAAAAGGTTCTGCTAAATGACTAAATGTTAATATATTTATATCGATAGATCTATTTACCTTTAGAAATATCTATCTATTTATCTCTCTAGATATACCGTATATAGATAGACACACTTGCGATTCACACTCCCATGTCTATGTTGGGAAAACCCAACATACTTTACAGTTTTCTGAATCACTGATGCACTGATGGAGGCTTCCACTTGTCTCATTGCCATAGTTACATGTATCCTTCATCTCTTACAGAGGGTGTTGCTACACACAGTGTCAATGAATGAATATCGATTGGCACTAGTAAATGTGGAATATTAGTTATAGGCTCACAAATAAAATAAAATCACAAAATCAAATATTTCACTATTCACAATGTATTTGAATGCCAAAATATTATTTATTACGTTCTTCTCTCGCGTTCCAATATCAACATAAAACAAAAGGTTTTGAATAACATCACTGCGGTGCAGTGATAACGCTTAAAGGCACAGATTTTACTACATATTTAAACTGAGCAGTGTGTTTTTTCAATATGTTTGAATGATTGTATTTTAGGGCTGCACAATATTGGAAAAAAACTTGCATTGCAATATTTTATTTTTTTCTGCAATATATATTGGGATATGGAAAAAAAATCACCACATGACTTGAATAGTTTATTTGGAAAAAAAAACACATGGATCTGCGTGACTCCCAACGTGTCTTCACCAGACGCGAGTGGCGTGGTGCGATGCTACAAAATACACTGAACCCATTATTATCAGTGATGCTGTATGTCTACACTGGATGTGGCGCGGCACAACAAATCCCCGACAGTAAACTGATGCCATGTCCAGTGTAGACAGATTTTGGGGCCGTTCACGACGCGTTAAATGGATTTCCAGCTCTTAAAATAGCATCTAGTAGCTCTGCTACTAAATGTATTTAAAATGGGTATCTCTGTATAGCTGTCGCATCCAGTGTAGACACCGTGTCTGTGTGTGTGCAAAGAAAACAATCAGTATAAATATAACAATGAGTAGCCTATACTTAACATCACACATCCGGCGACGTGACAATCGCAGATGCACACATCGCAATATAGATGCTGAAATGATATATCATGCAGCACTACTGTATTTTATTATGATAATGATAATGATAATGAACAGGCTGCATTGTCAAGGTAGCAATGCAGTGCCAGTGCAATCACTTGAATTTTTTCCAATAATTTGCTGTTAAAAACATCTGTTGTTTATTCTAAACGCACTGCTTTTCTTTTCACAAGATGTTAATTGGTAAATTAGAGTGCTGTGGATTACTTGTGGATTATTGTGATGTTTTTATCAGCTGTTTGGACTCTCATTCTGACGGCACCCATTCACTGCAGAGGATCCATTGGTGAACAAGTGATGTAATGAATGTGATGTAATAAATTTCTCCAAATCTGTTCCCATAAAGAAACAAGCTGATCTACATTCTTGGATGTCCTAAGAGTAACACGTTCAGCAAATTTTCATCTTTGGGAGAACTCTTCCTTTAAACTAGCTCTGAACCTCCCACTCGTATAGAATAAAAAACAACTCTGTTCTACATCTGTTTGTGTGTGGTGTGGTTGAGCACCAGATCACAGAATCAATCATACTCTACGGCTCTTTGAAACTGTCATGCATCTTCCGATGCTGCGTAAGTTAGTGTTTGATGTTTAACTTGCCCTTTTAAAGGAGTGTGTCTCCTGAGAGAGGCACCGGTTTCCCTTTTGCTTTAATTAGGAGGTTGTATTTGTGCTGCTGCAGTTTATTACCTCTTTATCTCCCAGAACAGTATTGTTCCTGTTGCAGCCTCCCTCTGGTACACACCTGACCTGAAGTGCTTTATCTTTTGTATTAAATTTACTTGATGTTTCATGTCAAAAAGGCTTCGGCCATTCAGACGTTTGGGGTCAGTAAGATTAAAAAAAAAAAAAGTTTTTGAAAGAAATGATCCACTTCTGCTCACCAAGCCTGCATGTATTTGATGAAACATGCAGTAAAAACTGAAATATTGTGAAAGATCATTATACTTATAATATTGTAATATATTCCAAATTTAAAATTGTATTTTAAATATTATAATTATATAGTATATTAATATAATTGCAATTTAAAATAACAGTTTTCTACTTGAATATATTATTGTTATAATCTTTTAAAAATAACACTTTTAAAAAATAAAAACACTTTTTTTTAATAAAAAATATTTTCAGCATCATTCCTCCAGTTTTCAGTGTCACATGATCCTTCAGATATCATTCTAATATGCTGATTTACTGCTCAAGAAACATTTCTAATCATCAATGTTGAAAACAGTTGTGTTGCTTAGTTTTTTTGTGCAAACAGGATCCTTGATGAATAGAAAGTTCAAAAGATCAGAAGTTCAGGGTCTGTCATCTGTCATCAGAAAGCAAAAGTTACCATCGGTTGTGTTTGCTGGTGCCTTTTCAAACAGGGAAAATTACCCACACTGGCCGTGCACAAACAGAGCGAGCTGCACTCCCATTATTTTACAACCACCAACAGATATTATCCCATCCAGAATCGCTCATAAAACCCTTGAGCACTGACCACAACACAAAGCAGCTCTCCAAAGCTCACGTCTTCTTCACTGTGGTGCTCTGTGTTGTGTGTATTCACTCGAATTAAAGCACTTTGCCAGTAAAGACCACATGAAAGACATTTGGTTGGCATCTCCAGGATGACTCAGGCCTGGCTCGAGAAGACGCCACACATGGCGTGTAGTCATTGCATGAGACATCTGGCTCCTGGCACAGTTGGCCGACTTTCTCATGAAATTGCATTTTAAAGCACTTTAAAGGCTGAGCCTGAGAATTAGCAACACAAATCGTCTGCATATAATTTGAGAAAGCCAAATGTTGACAAATCTAGTTGAATAAATGAATTGGCATTGTTAGAAACTAGAAAAATTAGTCAGGCTTTTGTTTGTCCATTCTCTCTGAGTCATTGTGTGGTTTTTCAATTAGTGCTAGTCAACATCTCTAATGCTGTTGCTTGTGCAAGTCCCAGATCGCAGCAGGTGTTGATGCTCTTCTAAAGTGCACACTTGTGAAACATGCCTCTAACCCTCAGTATTACATTTTGTCTGGTATCTCATCTGGTCTTGCTGCAAATGTTTCCTTTGAAGACCCGGGCTGTTCTCCAATTGCCAATAAATCATGTTGACAGGCTGAATATTCACTGTAGTTTTGTGTATATTGCGGTTGACAGAGCATTCTGGGATGTTCTCCACGGGTTTCTTGCTGCTGCTGTTTCTCTGCTTATGTTTCATAGAAAGGAGGATAAGAAACAGAGCTGTCTTTTCTGTTAAATACAACTTACTGAAGCTCTATAAAGAAAATCTGTGCCATGTTTATTATCACAGATAATGCTATTTAAATAAAACAAAAAATAAATATATTCTTTGTAAATAATGAAAAAAAGTATAGTAATACAAAATTGCATTTGTAGTGATACTTTGTAAGTTACATATTTATTTCTTTTAAACTGCCTTTCAAAATGTTGTGGTTACAAGAGGTCTCCTTTCAAATAAATAGTGCTTTTGTCATTTTAAGTTGTACAAATATTGAAATATTACTATTTTACTGTAGTTTTGATCAAATTAATGCAGTCTTGGTGAGTATAAGAGCTTTTTTCAAACATTAAAAAGTTTTACAGTTTTCAGTTTTAGCTGCATTATAAAACATTCAATTGTCTTTTATTTATTTTTTTGGTTGCCATTTTCAGTTATAATTTATAATAAGTGACAAATGTTGTTCACAGAACTGTATTTAACCAGGAATATTTATTTAAGTAAACTTCACACAAAGGACACATTTTCATCTTCAAACATTTTAATTATAATTAAAAAACTTAAGTGTGAATATTTGTATTATTCTGTTAATACATTTTTCAGACTTTTGTATCTTAAAGCATTATGTTGTTTTATTAATTGGCTGTTAGAGTCAGATGTGTTTCTGTTGATAATAATATGTATAGAATCTCCATTAGGCCTCCACTTGAGGCTTTGGACTGAAAAAGTCAAACACTGCACAGTTTGAATCCAGTGCATGCTTTTCTAAAGAGCACCGATTATAGCTCATGATGATGCAGGCACATGTTGTCAATGTTGTCAACTTGTCAACTTATTCTTTTTTGATGAAGTTGAGCCTTTTGCTTCAGATGCACTTTTGCTGAAATTGATTAACTGGTTATGGATAAGCTCAATCATGCACGAAACATAAACACCCTTCGCTGAAACACGAGCAGATAATTTCCTGATAGGGAAAGAGTTCAGAGCTCATGTTTCAGATAACAGATTATTAGTCTATGTTCAGCTTGTTCCAGCGAGAGCAATATTATAAAGCGTCAAGTCTCTAATAGGCAAGGGTTCAGTTCATTTAGCCCGAGTTAAGCTGCCGCAAAGGTGCTCGGGGAGCGAGATCTAAAGAAAGCACACAATCTTATCTCTTTCACATAGCTGGGAGAGAGCGTGATGGTCTGCTTTGAGCGCTCACACTCCACCTGCTTCATTTCAATATGAAAGTGGACAGCTGCATTCTGCACCGTATCCCAGCTCTCATTGCAGCAGTGGTCTGAATGGATCCTGCCCCTTCAGAACGCATCCCATCATTCATGTCTTCTCGCTTGATAGTCCGCTTCATTAGCATTCCTCACATCAGCGCCGAGTGCACAACATTCAGCCTTTATTTGCTATTACTTGAGCTCCAATGTGCATCTTGAGATACGTCTCCACTGTTATTATTTGGAGGGTTGTGTTTATATATATTTTTTTGCTTGTGGGTGACATCCTTGGCATTTATTTCCTAGGCAACGGCGTTTTTCACAAACTCCTCATGCTTGCGCTCTTTTGCCTGAGATCCTAATAGCCCCGGCACCTTAATGGCCCGGCCGCGGCTGACTGGAAGAGGGGTTGTAAATGCGTTCAGCAATCGATCTGCCCATGGTGATGTCAGCAGCACCCTCGCCGCAAAAATACCAGTAGAAGTGAAGCAATGAGGGGACACTCCCCCAGAGCTAGTATTTACTAAGTATGTATTCTATTAAACATTTTAATAGAAAGGTTTTGTGGCTTATTTTTGTTGTCTTGAGTGAGGTTTTTAGCCATCAGATCCACCCGTGTTTCCTATAGCTCTGTTTCAGCAACACGACAGCTGCAAAAACAGTTCATAATTAGTCATTTGAAAAAATGCATTTGAAAAAAATTCCTTCCTTAGCTGAAGTAGTTTTTTTTTACAGTAAAATGTCAGTTTGTGAATGTTTATCATTAACAACTTAAATATTGAATCAGTTTATGATTCATACATTACTCAGCTAACCACCCAGTCTTTTTGATTCATTAAAAGAATCAGCTCATAAGAGTCATTTGTTTGTGAATCAGATTTGTCCATGCTGAAAATGTTTTTACAGAGAACAGGCTTTTTTAATGAATCCTTCAAAAATACTCACAAGGTATGAGTTTAAATGTATTTTTTCACCCTTAATTAAAATACTATTTATTACAGCAAATTTCATTTTGTTAATGTTTATACAGCAGTTAACAACACATTGGTATAAACATACATTTAATCAGAAATTCAGTAACAACTTTTTGTTTTGATTCATTTGATTCAAGAATCAGCTCATAAGAGTCATTTGTTTGTGACTCAGAATTGACTTGGCAATTGTCTTTTAGAGAGATTTTTTTATGAATCATATCAAAATACTAATAAGTTATGAGTTTGAATCCGTATGATGGATCCCTCATGGATGGATCCTGAATTCACTGAATCAGTAAGAGTGATTAAATCACTCAATTAAATCAACTCAAACTAAAGCAGACTTTGTGTACCGAAAAAAAAGTGAAATAAAATAACATTCCTTATTAGTTGTTTCGATTGTTTTATATTGAAAGATGGACCTGATCAATATCTAGAGACCTAATTCATTATTTTAATAATTGGATATTTATTCATATCTCTGATGTTTATTTCCCTATTTATATGGCGAACATAGGCGTAACATAATCTTTTGACTCTTTGTTGTGGTAGTTGCACATGTTTGACCACTAGGGGGATGCAGTCAACAGCAGCAGTGGACACAGTCTTGTATGTACCAGTCATGACTGTTTACTTGCTAGGATTGAGCTCAAATCCTCATTTTGGCTGATTAATTGCCTTGTGATTTTAAACGAAACACTGTTTTCTATTGAAAAGCTGCTGTCTTTAACACAAAAATAAGGTTTCATGCAGCCTGCCCTGAAATGATGACATGGCATGCTAAATGTGTCCCCTAATTTCTCCTGTTCGTTCTGTACCTTTAGAGAGCAGAATTATTAGGACATGAAAGTGAATTTGTATGCATCAGCAGAGGTGAAGTCGTGCGTAGGCTGTCTGTCAGGCTAAAGTTCTCTGTTAAAAACAGATCGGAGCCCTAATTAAAAAAGGAGCCCAAAATAAATTGGACAAAAGAAGGGACTAACGATCTTTTCGCCCACTAATGTAAAAAAAAAAAAAGTCATAGCATGCTTGTGATAATAAGACTGACAGTTAGTTGACACAGGCTGTTGAGCGTCAGTATCCTCAAGTGTTTTATGGTACAGGTGACTCTTTTTGTGTTTCTCCGTCATGGATTGTACACACTGTTTTATTACTAATTATATGCTAGTTCAGAATTCACAAGCAAACATTTACTGTGAAATGTTACGTTGCGCAAATACATAAAGCCAGTGACCTTGTGGAGTGGACAAAATGTTGTTTGTTTAGATATACAGGATGTATTTAAACACACGTGAAAAAACAACCCCCACTTCATCTTATTTTTGTCTAGGCTTTATTTATATTTTTGACGTGACTTTATGATCATTTATAAAATTCAATTAAATTTAATTTTCTAATATATTATAAACTGAATAATTATTGCTTATTGATATGCTAATTTTTTTTACCACATAGAAAACAGAATTATAATGATGATTTATGTGCATATTTTCCATATTTACTTTATTTAGCCTGTTTTTGTATCCTTGCATCACTCAGGCCAGCAGTTGTTTTTTGTTTTGTTTAGTTTTTTTATTGCATTTTGGCCATATAATGCGACTTCAACATTACATAAAAAACTAAAATGTGTCATTATAGTGTTCAGTATTTACTCAGTTACTATGGAGAGAAACATTTGACTGAGTGTTTGTAATCACAAATTTGGCACCGACAAGGCATTTTAATATTGAACGTTGCACAATTTGACTGACGTAGTGCATAGATATTCCTGTTTTTTGAAGAATATTATAAGATCATCCCTCTAGACAAGCAAATACTTGTGCACACACAGCGCAATCTGTCAACAAACAAAAAAGTGTTAAAGCATGTGACATTTACTGCACGGTTTGCTAAACGATGCTGCCTCACAGTCAAACTTTACCAGCCTCTTTGAACTCTGGTTGTGTCTGAAAACTAATTTGCTATTCATCAGATTTCAGCTCTTGTAACGAATGCCACAGGCCTGGATTCGGTTGTTTTAAACATGCTATAACCAAAACCAAGTATTAAAAGATTTATGGCTTCATTTATGAGAACTATGTTAACTGTCACTGTGTGGTTAGCATTCTAAAATGGATTTCATATTCTGTGGCTTAGCTTTGATCCGAGCTGAGCGTGGCATCTGGGCCGACCCGTCTGACACTGCTTTGCTCTGTAAAGTTGTTTCATACACTTAACGGCCTGTTTTCTGATGCAGGTGGAGACCAGCATACACCAAACCTCATTATAAAGCTTGAAATAATAGTCAGACCGGGCCTAGTGAATAAGAATGTATACAATGTTACATATAAAAAATATGTTAGCAATTAGTTGTGTGCTCATAACACTTTATTAGACACCTTAGAAAAGGATAGTTAAATTAAAAGACAACCAAACTGTGCTTCAAGCTTTGTTAATATACATATATATATACATGTGTGGTGTGTGGGGACAAAAACAAAAACATTTATTTGGGTCCATTGGAAACATTTTGTTTGGCATCAAACTGGGAAAAGACTGAAGTGCATAAAGAAGTCAGTGAAAAGTGAAGGAGGAAGTGTCATAGTTTGGGGGATGCAGGGGCCTCTAAACTTCCTACAAATTTTTGACAGCTGTAACCTAGGGCTGTGATGGTTGCCGTGACAACCGCATCACCGCGGTGGTCCGTTGTCACCCTGATTGTCTACTGCCACCGGCGGTAGTGCACGTGACATCACACACTCTATAGCAAGCATAATACAAAGTTTTGTATACAAATAACAGTAATAGTTGCAAATTCAATACTTTCATTGGCAGGTTTGAGCACAGGAAAATACAGTTTATGCATTCAGCAAATTAAATTAGTGTTGGCCGATATGGACCTTGATGGGAAACCAAATACTGCATTGCTGATCTGGGGCCATCTCTATTTATGTCACCCATCCGCGTTTGCACAAGTTCCTGTGATCGCAAACGCCTAGCTGGTCAAATATAAACGAGACAGCGATAAATAAATGTTAGATGCAACACCGCCACGATGCAACCGGTTTAGTCTGTCTAGTGTCTATACAGGACATTTGAACTCTGTGTCAGTACCTCACAGACCGGACAGGGGGTTTATCATGTTGTGTCATGCTGCATAGTGTAGCATCACTGATTATAATAAGTATTTTGTTGCGCTGCGTTGCTCGTGTCCGTTAGACAGGGTGTATTTAACTTTTTTATTTAGGCTACTTTCTTGTTTAACTGTCTTATTTCTTTGATATTTATTTTTGTGTTTTGCAGGTGGCGTTCACTGATGGAAGTGCTCAAATAAACATAAACTGACAAGTTAAATAGGGTGTGATAGATGAGTGAGACAGTGCTGGGGTGATTTCAGAAACGTGTATACATGTAAATATAAAATATATTACATGCATGCACAGTTTAAGTCAGCTTTAATCACCCTTTTGGTAATTTCAAGACTTAACTGACCACGACACTGCTTGCATATAGTTTATTTTGTGGTTTAATATGAAAGGATACGCACAAAGGAAGCGCGCACCGGCGCCTTTGAGCACAGGACTGTCCGTGCTCGCTTAACTTGCACCTGATGCTAAAGTGAATTTTTTTTTTTTTTTTTTTTAATGCCTTGGTTATTTTGTCAAACCTGTTAGTATAACAGTTTTACACCCACAGCTTATATTCCTTTAAATTTTGAGCGATGAAGATTAACAATATTTCAGAAAAAATCATACACTCACAAATGCTACTTTATCAGGTACTATAAGAAAGATGAAATGTAAATGACATTGAAGCTTTTCGGAAGACAGTTGGTTTCCTTCAAAGATGCATTCATATAAAAACACCCACGCCACATTTTGATTTGTTTATTCAACAAAATCTAAGCCCTTTGGAAAATCTACCATATTTTACGGACTATATATGTAATTTAATGTTTTCTCTTGGTTCTCGGTTCTAAATAAATGCGACTTATAGTCCAGTGTGACCTATTTATGTTTTTTGGACTGATGCGACTTATACTTAGGTGCAACTTATAGTCCGAAAAATATGGTATTTGAGGCGTTCATTGTTGATATTGTAGCGGGCCGGCGAAAATAAACCAATGTATGGGAAACACACACACACACACACACACACACACACACACACACACACACACACACACACACACAGATAAAATTATTAAATTAAATTAAATTAAATTAAATTAAATTAAATTAAATTAAATTAAATTAAATTAAATTAAATTAAATTAAATTAAATTAAATTAATGCATTTAGCAGACGCTTTTATCCAAAGCGACTTACAGTGCATTCAGGCAATGAATATTTACCTATCATGTGTTCCCGGGGAATCGAACCCCCAACCTTGCGCTTGACAGCACAATGCTCTACCAATTGAGCTACAGGAACACTAAATAAATAAATAAATAATTGTAATTAAATGTTTTATTATATATATATATATATATATATATATATATATATATATATATATATATATATATATATATATATATATATATATATATATATATGTGTGTACTTTTATTTGTTTTTATTTTATATTTTGACATACAATATAATTATTTATAATATAATGTTATTTATAATAAAATAATAAAATATAATTTAATATAATACGTGGTAGGAGGTATTGGCACATCCATAATATCGGAATCTTGTGACCCATTACAAAATATAAAATATAATATGATATAATATAATACAATAAATAATTGTATTATGTGTGTACACATATAAAATTTATATTTATTTTGTTTTATTCATTTATATTATATTACTATATTTATATATAATATAATATAATACCTGTCTGTTGTATTCACTTGGCTGCTCATGGTAAGATTTATTGACACTTTCATCAAATCTGAATGTTGGGGCCTATTACGGTCTTTCAGGCCACCTTTGGTACATTATTGCAAGCTTTGTGTGAAAATCTGATTTTTTTTAATTGGCTCTGGCTGAGTATGAAAGGCCTATTAAAGTGCACCAATCCATGTCTGGATTTTCATTTCTGTCGGCTCCCACAGCTCTTTGTTTCTGTAGCGCTGCCGTGCGACGATGGATTAGTCAGGTGAAGGGCACGCGTAGCAGGCCACAGTCTGAGAGAGAGGGAACGTCTGAGGGAGTTATTTGGAGCAGCCAGGATGCCTGGACTCAGACTGACGTGGGGAATGAGAGACTTGGGCTTCTGTGCTCCAAAGCCACCGCTGCATTCCATCTGCTTCTACTTTCAAATCAGCATTTTAAATTCCCCTCTTATCGTGAACGCCACAGTGTTCATTAGGAGATGTTTTTCTGCCTGCTGAAATTCAGACGTCATCACTCAGCACTTTGTCAGATGGAGTGTTTGCCTTTCATTCACCCGCACGCGCACCTTAAAGCTGTGGATTGAGAGCTTTAGATGTTTTTATATGCTTTTATAGCTTTTGGCCTAGAATGACACAAATGATCACCAGCAGAGATGTCTATTATTATTATTCATATTATTACAGTGCTAAACTATAGTGCTATTGTTAGTGATTATGCTGTAATTCTGCCAATGCTTAAACCTTGGTAAAAAAAAGTAACTTTTGGTTTTTAATAATTTATTAATTTTTATTTTATTTGTGCTTAAACTTATATTTACAAGTATCCCATGTATATAATGTGTGAATATTTATTTATTTAAATGAGAAATTATAAACAATTATATTATTATTATTATATTATTTAACATAATAAATATATTGTACTGTATATACTATGAATTCACACACACACACACACACACACACACACACACACACACACACACACACACACACACATATATATATATATAAAACCAAATCTTATATATTCTTCTTATGTATTCTTATAAGCTTATATCATATCGTCGTGAAAATAAAGTGGGAGGTTGCAAGTTAGGGACAGCAATATCTTCATAATATTTCCGTAACTCAAGATTTTGACTTTTTGTTGTTTCAATTGTTTTATTTGTTTTTCGTAGCAATATCTGTCATCACTGACATTTAAACTGACAGTAATCGAAAACGTCCCATAAACAGCGCAGCCAGGTTAATCCTGACAGGATACAATTTCTCAACACAAATGAAGTGATCATCAAAATATATTATCTGTAAGCCAGGTGCACTGAAGATGGACACGAAGAGGAGAGAATTGTCACGCAAGCACAGAAAATACTGTACCAGACAGAACAAATTCAATGTTTGCGATTCTCGAAATAATGGAAGAAAGCCATAAATAAAAAGTTTTTCTTTTCTTTTCCTCTTAGCTTTGTAAAAAACATATTAAAGCAGTGTTAATAAGCACAGCATGTACAGCAATAACCCAGGAAATGCTATATTGCTACTGTTCTATAAGCACCACCTGCTGTCAGAGATTGAATTAGCATTTTCATTATTATTATTATTATTGCCGAGTGTGTTTACACACACAAGGAATTCGTCTCGGTGTCAGGAGCTTCCAGTAAAGAAAGTAGCCTACAGACATAGTACAGACACACATGTAATTAAGTAATTAAGTAATAAAACACTAATAATAATAAAGAGTAATAATAAAATAGGTCATCCTTAACTGAAATAGAGTTAGACTTACCTGAAAAAAACCTGAAAAGGCTTGGTTCATTTCAGTTTTATTTTTATTGTACCTATTTGTGCAAAATGGTTATCATTTATTACAATACAATGTTACAGTCAAAAATAAAAACAGTAAGTCTTATTTATTGATTTATTGTGGCAAGGCCTGTGAAAATTTTGCCAAGTGAAAAAATTGAACGACTGGCCAAACTGGGCCAGTATAAAATGTCCTTAGCATTGAGCAATGTCAATACTATTGAAATCAGTATCATACCACTTGTACACAGACCTATAAAACACATAGATAATGATATGTTAAAAAAATTAAAACTTAAAATATATGTACTTGAAAAGAAAACAGGATGCCTTTGAATAGTATAATTGTAGAGTTTTGTTATGATGAGCTGAGCAAGTCTTATGTATTTCTTGGTTTGAGAGTGAGTTCCTGCTTAGAGAGGAAGCAATGGATAAAAAAAAGATCATGCATGCATATGAGTGTGAAGCATATATATATATATATATATACACACAGTACAGACCAAAAGTTTGGACACACCTCATTCAAAGAGTTTTCTTTATTTTCAAGACTATGAAAATTGTAGCTTCACACTGAAGGCATCAAAACTATGAATTAACACATGTGGAATTATATATGGAATTATATACATAACAAAAAAGTGTGAAACAACTGAAAATATGTCATATTCTAGGTTCTTCAAAGTAGCCACCTTTTGCTTTGATTACTGCTTTGCACACTCTTGGCATTCTCTTGATGAGCTTCAAGAGGTAGTCACCTGAAATGGTCTTCCAACAGTCTTGAAGGAGTTCCCCGAGAGATGCTTAGCACTTGTTGGCCCTTTTGCCTTCTGTCTGCGGTCCAGCTCACCCCTAAACCATCTCGATTGGGTTCAGGTCCGTTGACTGTGGAGGCCAGGTCATCTGGCGCAGCACCCCATCACTCTCCTTCTTGGTCAAATAGCCCTTGGTGCCTTCAGTGTGACTCTACAATTTTCATAGTCATGAAAATAAAGAAAACTCTTTGAATGAGAAAGTGTGTCCAAACTTTTGGTCTGTACTTTATATATATATATATATGTGTGTGTGTGTGTGTGTTAGTGACAATATATGTATATTAGTTAGAATGTAGGTATGTAAGAGTAAAGAATACATATTTTCTGGAAGTATAAATATATTTTTTTCTATTCTATTCCATTCTATTTAAAAAAAAAAAGAAGCTGTAACTGAAAATGCTTTGTAATAATTGTTTAATATTTTATTTTATTAATAAAAGTGACACAAAAATTGGACAGAAAATATATTACTATTAGATATCAATATATTATTTTTATTCAGTATTATCAATTCAATTCAATTCAAGTTTATTTGTATAGCGCTTTTTACAATACAAATCGTTACAAAGCAACTTTACAGAAAATTATGTTTCTACAATATTTAGTAGTAGCTAGTAGTTTGTGCACGTTTGACAGGATTTTAGAAAAAATAAAAAAAATAAAAAAAAAATAATAATAATACAAGACGTAGTCAGCTAGACGATGAACTATCAATATTATTAATGAATAGTTATTATATGTTGCAGTCACACATGTAGCAATAATTGTTAGTTCTGTTTGTTGATTCAAGGTTAGGATCATCTGGGGTCCTCTGAGGGTCAGCATCAATGATGTAAATCCCGTGGCAAAACATAGAAACAAAATAGAGACATCTTTAGCATAGCTGCTGATCCAACAAAGTAAAATTAGTTTAACCCAAGCTAAAGAATAAGAAGAGCATGTGAGCAGAGCATAGCGGGGAGCAGATCAGTGAATGAGAGGGTAGTGTCATTTTACCAGCGTTGCCCAGTACAGCTGTACCACAGTGATGGCATCTAGTGGGAGAGTGAAACCTGCTGGCAGTGCGACACTACATATTTTCGGCTCATATTTTCCGCCATTTTTCCCTCTCGGCTGAAAAACGAAATTTCGTTGCTTCCCTATAAAATATTATTGGAAGCAGAAGCGGGGCTGTAGGGCCAGTGCGTTAGCTAGGCTATGGAGGAAGCCAAGCAGACCACCGCTACAGGTTGTGACTAACAACATCATGAAGGACAGCTATATTCTGTCGATCACAGAGACCTGGCTTCATTCATTCATCCTTTTAATCCTAGCATATGCCCCCCTCAGGAAAACGGCTCTTACCATCACAAAGACTGTAAAAACTTGGCCTGAGGGTGCCTCTCAGCAGCTACAGGACTGTTTCAACAGGACTAACTGGGATGTCTTTGAACATCCAGACCTGGAAGTGTTCACTGACAGTGTTTTGTGTGACATTAAGAATTGCATAGACATCGTCACTGTGGACAAATGCATTCAGGTCTATCCCAACCAGAAGCCCTGGATGAACTGTGACTTTCCATGCCTACTGAAGGAAAGAAACAGGTGTGGCGACAGGGTTCTCTAGAGTGTGGTCAGAGAAACACCAAGTTGGGCTATAGGAGGAGGATCAAAGACCACCTGGACAGCAACAGCAGCAGGCAGGTGTGGAAGGGAGTCCAGCATCCTCACCAACTACAGGACTAACCTTGGCGCTGCAGAAGGTAATGCCTCGTCGGCAGAGGAGCTGAACTTCTTCACTGGACACATTCTAAAGGACTGTACGGACCAGCTGGCTTGAGTCTTCACAAGGATTTTCAACCAGTTCCTGTCCCATTCCACCCTCCCTGAAGTCCTCCATCATAGTTCCACTGCCTAAAAAACCCCACATTAATAGTTTTAATGACTACTGGTCAGTTGCACTCACCCCAGTGGTGATGCAGTATTTTGACCACCTTGGATCCATACCAGTTTGTATACAGGATGAACAGTTTCATACCATACTCCCTCACAAACTGCTGGACAAACTGGTAGACCTGGATCTTCCATACTCCACCTGTACATGGATTAAGAGCTTACTGTTTGGTCGTAGCCAGAGGGTTAGAGTGGGCTCACATACATCTATGGCCCTTAGTCTCTGGACTGGCGCCCCCCAGGGCTGTGTGCTGAGCCCCCTGCTCTACACCCTGTATACCTATGATTGGACCCCTGTCCACCACAAAATACCATCACTGATTCTTTTTGGTATGCTGTGTGTATGTTTTATTATAATATTTTTACTGTTTTAGCTGTTTAGCTAGTTTTTATATGTTTTGTTGATCATGAGTGATGCACTGATTGGACGGCACTAGAATTTCATTGTACATGTTACAACGACAATAAAGATTTGAAACTTGAAACTTATGTGAATGGAGAATGTAAAGCCCCTTTCACACTGCGATTCCGGCAAATACACGGGTAATGTGTCCCGGCAATTGTTCCCGGGTCGCTAGATTTTGCACTTTCACACTGCCAGTGATTACCTGAAATATGTGTGTGCTTTCACCAACAACCCGTAAAGGTCCTGTAATGACACATGACATCAGGGCGTGACGTGTAATGTACGAGTCGAAAATGTTAGGCACGTTATACTTTCACTGAAGCTGGCGAACGGAAAGTGAGGAACTAACTGATCTCTGCTTCATTACAGTTTGCACATACCCGTATTTTTTCATTGCGAGCATTGATCTTCTTTCAAAACACCTGGTAAAAGAGTAGCGCGATAACATGTGTCATCACTATGACACAGCATTAGATCTTGCTTTTGTTCACACAGCGCTCGTTCCGGGACTGAACCCGGCAATGTTACTAGGTCCCCGACCCGGTATCAGTCCCGGAATCAATCACGGGACGTGTTTGCGTTCACACAGAAGGCAACCCGGCAATGTTCCGGCAATTTGCTGGGTCCGACATGTGTGAAAGGGGCTTAAGTGTGTGAGAGAGCCATATATATATATAATGGGTAAACTATCCCTTTAACCCTGAGTGCATAACTCCATTTGTGATAGATTAGTGACAGTTGTTTGAGTCATTTTGGAAGATATTTGCTTTGAACAAAGTGTTTTGGTTGTATGTTGCAAGACTTAGTGTTTAAATAGGAAGGAATTCCTTGGAGTGTGAATGTTTGTGTAAAGTGACAAGTGATGTATTCTCAAGGAAATGCTGTTTGGTTTACTATTCTGGTGTGACAGACACTCGCGTATGCAAGCACGCACACACACACAGAGCAGCTGTTAGGTGCAATCATGTCCTCACCTCCAGGAGTGGCACTCACTTGAGACGCTTTCAGTCACTCTGTTGCCAAAACACCTATTAATTAACACAAGTTCAGACCATTGATATGATGTCCATGTAGTGTTTTGAATGGTTGTTAGTGGATTAGTATGATGTTCTGGTTGATTGCTAATGTGTTGATAGTAGGTTAATAGGGCTCAAGTCAAAAAAAAAAACACTGAAGACTAGAGTAATGACAGTGAAAATTTAGCTTTGATCACAAAAATAAATTTGATTTTAACATACATACTCCTTTCTTGAGGAGTGGCTTTTTTCTTGCAACCCTCCCATAAAGGCCAGATTTGTGGAGAATTTGTGATATTGTTGTCTTATGCTCACAATGACCACTCTTGTCATAACTTCCTGCAGCTGCTTCAGAGTTGTTGTTGGCCTCTTGGTCACGTGGTGGTATGACGTTAACACCGATTGGTCTGCGGCTGTGCGCAGTGCAATGTGCCATTTACCATCACAACACGGCATGAATGGTCGCGACTTGCGCAAAAAATGACAGCAGTACCGCCGCTCCCTATACGCAGAGGGGGCACCATCCCAGTTGCTCAAAAAAAAAAGCAAAAAAAAACATGCACCTCATGTTTGCGGCTGAATGTTCATAATTGATGGATGGACATCTATGCCTGGGTAAAGGGCTCACATGGGCTCAAACACAAATTTGAAGCTCAATAGCATTTGAGGAGAAAGACTTGCAGTCATAAAACAATTGTAATGTGTTCATTTAGGTGTCAGCTACAATTCACACATTATATTTTAATATATATTAAAATAAATTATAAAACATTTAGGTAAAAATTAGGCCCGTTTATTAGGGGTGTCAAAATTAATCGTTTCTACGGTGCATCGCGATTCAGACGAGGACGATTCGGTTTCGGTTCAGTAATAGCCCATAACCGGTTATAATGTACTGACTCATTTCTGATGTCATCGCCGCGTGCTTAGTCGCGGCATACAATGGCAGAGGGAGGCGAAACGCCTGAGCGTGCAATAAAAAATGCTCCAACCACTTTAAAAGCCGACATTTGGGCACATTTCGGCTTTTATCAACAAAACGGTAAGCCCGACCTTGACAAGACACACGCTGTGTGCAAAACATGTCACGCAAAAACAAAATATGCAGGGGGTAATACCACCAACATGAGAAACCACGTCAGTCGTTTTCACCCCGAGCTGCAAACGCCTGTCAGTGCCATTGTGGATCCAGCTCAGCCAAAAATTTATCAACTTATATCAACGTTGCCGCCAAACTCAGTGCGAGGGCAGAGAATTACCAGAGCAGTGGCATCTTTTATTGCAAAGGATATACGGCCCTTTTCTGTAGTGGAAAACGGCACATTACATTAGCGATGACTGGAAGATTTTGTCTCATGTGCTGCAAACGTGAGCCGTTTATGAGTCTCACACGGGTGCTCATCTGGCAGAGCTACTGTCTCATGTCGTGGATGAATGGCAGCTATCAGATAAGGATGTAGTGCTTGTAACAGATAATGCGTCGAACATGATCGCTGCAGCTCAATTCGGAAAATTCCCTCACGTAACATGCTTCGCGCATACGCTGAATCTGGCATCTCAGCGCGCTCTTAAAGTGGGCGCGCTCTCCAGGCTTTTGGGCAGAATCCGACGAATATCATATTTTGTGTATTAAAAAACACTGCTGAAGTGCAGATTTAGTTTTTTGTATATTGATTATATTCAAGTAGGTTTGGCCTCTTGTTTATTTTGGTTTGTAATTTAATTTCAATGTCAATATTTAAATGTTTTACAAGAAAGTACACTGCACTATATAAGTATTTAAGTACACTCCCTGCATTATGCACTTTTAGTACTTACATTTGTGTGTTCTAATCTAATGCTGCTGTTGTCTTCTGTGCCCAGACTTGAGTTTTATTTGATGTTTGATACATTCAAGAAGCGTGTTTCAGGTAAAATTAAAGGTTCAGTTCATATATCTGACTGCTTGTATTTATTGACAAAATTGTATACATGAAGCAAAATTAAAAAATAAGGATGCATTGCATCATCAATGCATTGTGATGCATCGAGATAATCGAATCGAACTGAATCGATGACTTGATAATCGTAATCGAACTGAACCGAACCGTGAGACCAGTGTAGGTTCACACCTCTACCGTTTATCACTTTCAGGCACATTCCTGTGAAAGCTTTTTTTTTTTTTTAGGTTCCCTTACGAAAATTACGCATGGTTTTAACAATAACACCACAAATTATCGTTCTTGTAGCCATGGTAACTGCAAATTTATATATATACATATATATATATATATAAAATTAAGATTATTTTGAAAAATCACATACACTTTAAAAATTATAAGCAGTATCGGTATTGGTATTGGTATTGTTAAAATTGTAACAAAAAGTATCGGTATCGTATCGCATGGAAAAAATGTGGTATCGCCCATCCCTAGTATCCATCTCCTGACATGTGCTTGTCAACAGCTTTATTCCGGAGTTCAGTGCCTTGCCTCCTATAGTTGATTATTTGCTTCAGTCGCACAACCAAGGACTGAAATGCTCCAGGAAAACTTTTCATTCTGAGCTGGTCAAAATGAGCACAGCTGATTTCAGTTGAAAGTCAAATGGCTCTGTGTGACATTGAGAAGGTGATAAGCTACACCTGATTGAATTTAAAAGTCATTTTAAGGAGGGGGTTGATCCTTTTTCCAACTCAAGGATTCTGTTTTTTTATTTGTTTTTATTTTTTCTGACATGTTGGTTTTATATATTTCACTTGGATGTTATAAGTTGCACTGAGTAAATACAGCTGGATAAAACAGTGTCTGTCTTCATTTCAGGCTGCAATGCAACAAATTGTCATTATTCTAAGGGGTAGGGGGGTGATTCTGTTTTATACCCACTGGATGCTGGTCCAGGACTGATGAGCTAGACATTAATTAAAGATGAAGTGAATCCACAGGATTGATCCTGATGGTGCCATGTGTGTTTAATCGAGAGGACATGCATGACGCAGTGGCGTCCCTTTTGTTAATAGAACACAAGATGCTTCGCTCATCAAGTCAGCGGTGCTCATGTGTAAACATGAACCTCTCCACCACTTTTTAAACCATTATTTACCTCAATGTCCGTCACAGGAATGCAAACGGTGTGAGAAGTTTATACAGTAGAGTTTAGAATTCAACAAGAACTAGATAACAACTCAATGTTAATGTCTGTATTTATCTCAGACTTTTGAACGCACAAGATTTTTTCTTCTTGGTAGCAGATTTTGGACATTTTTATTCTAAACGCTTTACGCTTAAATCAGTTATTGGGTTTAAAGCGAGAGCAGTACGCCAAGTGAACTGTGTGCGGAACTGACTAATTTAGCGTTAAGAATATTAGGTTCGGTAATGGTGTGGAATGGGTTAGGGAATATGAGCACAATCCAGACTATTGACATCAGCGCAGTGATTCCGATGAAGAGCCAGCTTCTTGTTTTTTTTTTATTTCTTTTGGAGAGGGCGTAACGACTTGCTTTGACATTCTTAACTATACTTTGTGTGTTTTATAATCACAGATTTGATAGAAGTTGGTTTTATATTATAAAAAGTGAGCCGAACATGAACTCTGAACAGTGAAATAGATCCTCATTAGAATATTATGATAATTACTAAAATAAATCTGAGATTTCCCAGAAACATCTGTGTCATTCTTGGAAAGCTGTGAAAATCAGAGATCTACATGGATGTTAAATTCGATTTTTATCCATATACACACGTAACTCAAACAAAAGATGCAGGCGATTACCTTGCCTTATGTAACACAAATCACAAATGAAGCTTACATAAGAAACGGTAAGGTGAAAGACAAAGAGGCTTTTCATTTCAAGCATTAATTTTTTGGGGATTTACGCATGACCGACCCATAGATTCACCTAGGAAGCTGGATTTCATTAAAATCCCATATCACATTCTGAACATTTTTTAAGGCATCACCTCTGTCCTATATTTAATCTCCATATTTATGATTTGTATATGCATATACGCTGAAAAAGAAATTGGTATAGGGTTTATTCTGAAACAATTTTAAGTAACACTTTAGTATAGGGACCACTTTTCACTGCTTATTAGCATGGAAATTACTAGCATATTATCATTTATAAAGCACATATTAAGCTTTTTTCTGCATGGGCATATTTTAGATCCCTTAATTCTGCCCATATCTAAACTTATCCACTAGTAGCAAATTAACAGTTTATTGCCTTAGTTTATAGTTAGTTAATAGTGAGAATTGGTCCCCAAGCTAAAATGTGACCCAGTTTTCACTTAGAATTTCACAAATACTTCCAAAGTAACACATTGACTTAAATATGAAATTTTGTAGTTGCCTAAAGTAGTATTTTCTTGTAAAATGTACTCCAATCTCTGAAATCATTGTTTTTAGAGTGCATCTTTAACCTGTAGGATCTAGATGCTAATGATCTGAAGCAGGAGCTTCACTGGAGGGTGTTTTTTAAGTTCAGGTCCTCAAAAAAAGAGCTTTTAGAGCTCCGATACATTATTTAAGAGATAAGTTCTGTGTGAGAGGAAGTGGACAGGCAGTACTAAAAGGACAGCAAATGGGGAATTGTTTCATTTGCGCGCTGTCTGCTTTATTTTAGTACCTGATGTAAACAGCACAAACGCACTCAAAACCCACATACAGGTGCACAAATATCTCATTAATAGGTAAAATCAGACTGGAGATAAATGAAAGACCAAACACCATGTATATTATCACATGCAAGTCTGATTTAACAGGACCCAAGTTCTCTAATGCTCGCCGTGACTGCAATTATTTGATCAAAGATAGTCAAAATAGCAATTTTTGTAAATTTTTGTAAAGCTGGTTATGTCCATATGGAATATAAAATGAAGTGACCAAGCCCCAGACACTAATGCTGATGCTGATGCTGTGTGTGTGTGTGTGTGTGTGTGTATTGCTAATTACGTGCAAGACTGCAAGTAACACTATAAATAGAGCTGTGTGAAGGGGTCTGGAGAGAGAGATAGACAGAACCCGAGGAGAGTGATAATGTGTGTTTTTGTCCTCTTGAGTCAGTCTTGTCACACATTATTGGGTCATCTGCTATGTGTGTGTGAGTTTTACGGTCTGAATATTCAGACTTTTTAGTCCACATCATTTACATATGTTTCTCCTCTCTTTTTCTGTTTTAGGTAAGTAACACTGGTAAAGACACATGCTGTCACTACTTATGGTAAAACCCTCCTGGTGCTTCTGTTTCAACCTGTTTTAGACCAGAAATCACTGACAACAGTTTGGAGCTCGATACTATGTAGAGTGTTTTGGATTAATGGATTCGCTTTTCTGCTTATAAATGGAAGGAATGTTTGTTTGGTCAGAAAAATGTTAATAGTTTTTAAAAGTTCCTTTTATTTTGTTAATGGTGCATACAGTTTAAACTTTGTTGTTTTACTTTTATTAATGTTGCAAATCTATTTCCAGCATTAGTTTACTCTCAAACATTAAATTTGTATTCTTTTTCATAGTTTTCTGTAGTAAATTCTGCTCAAACCGAGTGCATCCAAACTTTTTGAATGTATCTTTTTAAAATCTTTAATCTTAATCTCTATAATAAATGTAATAAATTTGAGATTAGAAATTGTGCACATTTACAGTTAAGTTTATTTTTAGTGTTCATACAGTTGTCGCTGTTTAGTTTTCAATCTTTTGTAAATTGATATTATTTGTAAAATGTTTGCATATTATGCAAAAGTTGCATATTATAATATATTTTATTATTATTTGGAGGGTCTTTATGCTGATAAACAGGGATGCAACCCCCCTCCCCCTTTTTTTCTAATATTAATTTAACAATTATTAGTGACATAACAGACATTGGCAGGTCAGATCTGTTTTATACTGCAAAATCTAATGCACATTTATATTTTTGACCTGTCTTTTTACCATTACTTTACTATAGACTATTAAGTGTTAATATTTCTGCCATCTTTTTGTGTTTTTTGGACACAAACCCCTATTAGCATCTGCTAAATAATCTGTGTGCCGTCTCTGAAATAATTTATGAATGGTAAATGGGTTACGGTTTGCCTCTTATGTAATTTCTCAGATCAGTGCGGCTCAAACAGAATCAAATGCCACAGGATGGGGTTTATCTAGGGTTACTGCTAAAGTGAGACATATCAGACATTTTCAACCTGTCAGCATAAGCCGAGTTCCTGCGAGACAGATTATTGATCTTTAAACAAAGCCTTAGGCTGCCATTTCAGAAAGAGGAAGGAATAGATCATAGCCAGAGTAGATGGCATATTTAATCTGACCATAACAAAAATACGGCCGTAAATCTGTTCAATATATCGCACGGCAAGTCAAATCCATTGTTCACAATGTTCACATTTTGGAAAAATATTTTTTGGCTGATGTTTCATCAACTGAAGACGTTTATTGGCCTCAGTTGACCCTTAACAAGAACAGAACATTATTGTAAAGTTAATTAAATGATCATAATTAATTTGATATTTTATATTGCATCAGATGGGCATCATTATGAGCATTATATACTGTGTAATATATATAATGAGTGTTATAGTATTGTAAATGTACGTATGCATACTGTATATATATATATATATATATTTTTTTTTTTTTTTAAAACATTTTACTATTATATAATAGTATGTCTTTTTAGTAGTAAGGCTTTTTGCTTGTTTTGGTGTGATTGCACTTAAGGAATAGATTGCTGAAAAAGGTTTTTCTTCAGCTTCCTGAGAATTCATTATATGCACATTTGCACTGTGTTTAGCTTTATTAGTATTTTGTTAATGTGACAAAATTAGTCATTTCTTGAGTACTGTGACCTAATTTTATCAGAGCCTGTTAACATTAATGATCATATCCGTCAAGCCACCACTTGTTCCCATATTTCTCTGGCTGTCTTCTCTTTTTGCTAAACAGTCCCTTTTTCTGTCTTTTCTGGGGAATGTTCTCCTAGGGCCTGCAATATTTCATAGATTTGTGTGTGTGGGAAAGTGGTGTTTTTGAAGAAAATGGCATGCTGCGTTTTCCCATGAATCTCACCAAACCACAGCAGCCCCACCCACAGCAAGTGGTGAAGATGTTCATAAATAAACACAAGTGGGATACCCATGAAGGAATGACTGTGTTCAGCATCTTCAACTTCACAGACCTAAAATAAACTGAAGAAAAAGCAATGTTCCTTTACAGTAGGGCTTGAAAAATTGGTTCTGGGAGAGAAAATGGCATGCAAAATCTCCTTAACAAAACAAACTAATGGAGCTTTTCCACTGCATGGTTACGACTCAGCACGGCCCGGGAAGGTTTAAGTTTTCACTGCAGTTTAGTACCGCTTTAAAGTGAGTGGGATTATAGCAATGTCCTTATAGTTGTGCCACCTCTAAGAGCTGAGCGACCTCCTGAAAAACTGATTGTACTGTAAAAAGGACCAGGTGCTGTACACAGTGAAAACCCCTCCAAAAGCGAGCAGTGACATACCATGCAGTGGAAAAGCACCATTTCAAAAGATGCTGAATTCAAGACCCGCAATCCTGAAGTGAGATCTAAGTGATCTACGTGAGATCAGAGAAGTGGCCGTGATTTTACTTAAATGTATTAATTCAAACAGTTAGAATACTATAGACTGTTACCAAAGACATTTTACCAACATCAACAAAATCCATCTTTATACACTGCAAACGTGGAACAGCAGCAGCATCTGACATGGCATTTATCTTTAATTACACACACAGTCTGTTCAAAGGTGGCAGACATGCATTTACACAACAATTGCATAATGTAATTATTTAGCCATAAACATAAAGAAAATGAATCAGAATACTAAAACCAGGAGCTCATTACAGGGTAGTGCCGCAATATTATTTAAAAAATCATTGTTGTCTTGTAATAATGAGTATGTAATAGAATGTATCTAAAACCTTTTTAGAAACCATTTGGAGAAATTGCATTTCATATTCTGGCTACACAGACCAAACAAAATGAAACATGTTAAAATAATCGGATGCAACACGAGCAGACCTACAGTAAATATTATGCCACAAATTGACACTTTTCATTCATTTTCATATTTCACTTCAGTCATGACAGCTGTAATGGATTTAGTTTGTGCAGGGGCATTTTTTGCCCCATAGTCTTGAATTTGTGGGGCATTTTCCTGTCTTTGTCAGTAATTTAAAAAAAGCGAAGGATAATTTTTTTTCTGATTGAACTTATAGTGTAAATTTAAAGCAATTAAAAAGCACACAGCCTGTATGCAAGAGTGCGTTTCATATCTTTTTGTGTTTATCACACTAGTCATTTGCAGGTATTTTCCTGTTAAGTGCACAGTGGGTTGTAAATGAACAAGTACATGCTTTTCCATTTCCTTTGCAGTAAATGATGCAGTTCTGCGATCAGCATGAATGATTGATGATGCTGACAGAGTGCTGCTTTAGAGCCGGTTAAACTATAGGGGTTCTCTTACGAGAGCTCTCTCGTACTGCGTCTTAGCTAAGACGCTACGGGAAAAGTCTCTTTTCACGAAATACTGAAGCAAAAAATTATCCTTAATTTTGTATTTTTGTAAAGCGCATTTGCAGCAGTACACAGCCATAGGCGAGACGGCTCGTTCGCTCATTGGCTTGTTCTGCGGCAACTGCACAGCCTATCGAGCGCAGGCTGATGCGCCCTTCTTGCCACTTCCCGCCGAAACGGGTATGTCTCACTAGCATTCTCCACACTGGATGATGCTACAAACAGGAACTACCAGTCACTTCCGCCGGTGGAACAGGCGATAGCGACGCACCTTTGTCCGCCCTCTGCTGGACGGCGGACGAAAGTGGTGTTGCCATCTAAAGCCTGCTGCATGACGCTGCGTCTGCACTACTAACGATGGCTGCTTCATCGAAGCGCAGGTGTACGAGTTCCGCTGTGGCCGAGCTCTCACCCAAGCGCGCCGCTGTTTCAGTTCCAGGAATTGTGACTGTCTCAGCGTTTTCTGCAACGCGCAAGCCTGCAAGGTTGCCCGCTTGCCTGCACACAAAAGCCGTTATCACAACAGCTTCAGCAACGCAGCTCGAGACCCCCGTTCTCGCTCTACCGGCCGTCGCCCCGTGCCGCGGGGACCGCGGCAGAGGATTACGGTGAGGCTGGGAGCCCCGAAGCCATCCTAGGAAAGCCATCTATGCATGCTGCATGACGCTGCGTCGGCACTACACACGATGGCTGCTTCATCGAAGCGCCGGTGTACGAGTTCCGCTGTGGCCGTGCTCTCACCTAAGCGCGCCGCTGTTTCAGTTCCAGAGATTGTGACTGTTTCAGCGTCTTTTGCAATGTGCAAGCCTGTAAGGTTGCCTGCTTGCCTGCACACAAAAAACGTTATCACGGCTACCCAGATATTTCCCGAAAAAGGTGTAATTTCTGGTGTCCCGGCCACGGCCGATGGTGCTATAATTGTAGTGACGATGCCCACTGCTCAGTGCCCATCTCCACATATAAGCACAGCCCTTCACACAGGGCTCGCGCCCATAAAAGCGACTCAAGTCGATCACGCGCACTACATAGTAGACGTGCCCACTCCTCAGTGCCCACAATCACTATGTCACACGCGTCATGTGGTTTCTGTAAAAACGAAACCCGTGCACGTTCGTCCGGCCACGGCCGATAGTGCTATAACTGTAGAGACGATGCCCACTCCTCAGTGCCCATCTCCACATGTGAGCACAGCCCTGCACACAGGGCCTGCGCCCATAAAAGCGACTCAAGTCGATCGCGCACACTGCATAGTAAGCGTGCCCACCCCTCAGTGCCCGCAATTACTATTCACACGCGTCATGTGGTTTCTGTAAAAACAAAACCCGTGCACGCTCATCCGGCCACGGCCGATGGTGCTAAAAATGCAGTGACGATGCCCACTCCTCAGTGCCCATCTCCACATGTAAGCACAGCCCTGCACACAGGGCTCGCGCACATAAGATCGACACAGATCGGTCGAGCGCGCCGCATAGTAAACGTGCCCACTCCCCAGTGCCCACATACACTATGTCACATACGGCGCATGGCTTCTGTAAAAACGAGGCCCGTGCACGTACGCTCTGCACAGGCAGACAGCGAGTTGAAAGTGGTTAATGTGCACATATGCAGCCCACAGTTACTCGCAGACATATCGAGTCCCACGGGACCTGCTCAGCCTTCCCCCAGTCGGTTAAGCGCCGGGACGGGGTCGAGGAGGAGCGATCTGCCCGCTGTGATCAGCGCGCTCCCCGCCTCAAATGCGCAGCACACCCGAGCGCCGCCGTTGCCCAGTCAACAGAGCGCACTTCGCATCCAGCCCTTAGCCATTCATGCAGATGCATGGTCAGCGCTTCCAGGGGTTTCGGATTGGGTGCTAGGCATTATAAAGAAAGGCTACTCGCTACAGTTTTTTCGACGCCCTCCGCGCTTTTTCAGCGCGCGTCGAAACTACGGTCAAAACAGAACTAGCACACATACTTTGGGCCGAAATATCAAAACTGTTGAGCAAAGGGGCTGTAGAGCCTGTGTCTCAAGCTCAAAGCGAGGGGGGGCTGTACAGCCGATACTTTCTGGTGCCCAAGAGAGACGGGGGTCTAAGGCCCATACTGGATCTAAGACAGCTGAACAAGGCATTGATGAAACGCAGTTTCAAAATGCTTACGACCAGGAAACTCCTCGCGCAGATTCGCAGAGGGGACTGGTTCATGTCAATAGATCTGAGGGACGCGTATTTTCAAATACAGATAGCGTCAAACCACAGGCGATATTTGAGATTCGCCTTCGAGGGTCAGGCATACCAGTTTACAGTCCTCCGTGGCTCCTCGTACGTTTACGAAGTGCATGGATGCAGCGTTCGCTCCTCTCAGACTCAGAGGCATGCGAGTGCTGGATTATTTGGACGACTGGCTGGTTCTGGCCCCGATCACGAACGGAGCTCGTGGACCACAGGGCCGTTTTACTCGATCACCTCGAGAAGCTCGGACTCAGTGTCAATTGGGCGAAGAGTTCGCTGAACCCCAGTCAGACGATTCTGTTTCTGGGTATAGTTCTGAACTCGTGTTCCATGACGGCGCGGCTGTCACCACAGCGCGTGATGGGCATTCAGCGCGCAGCGAGTTCTTTCCGCTGCGGCGCGACCGTGTCGCTCAAACACTTTCAGAAGATGCTGGGCCTCATGGCCTCAGCATCTCCGGCTCTGCAGCTGGGCCTGCTCCGCATGCGCCCCCTGCAGTTCTGGCTGAAGACGCGGGTGCCGCGCAGAGCGTGGGGGTCTGGCCGGCTGCATCTCAAGGTCAATCAGAGCTGTGTCACAGCTCTGGCACCTTGGACAGCGAATGGCTGGTACCGATCAGGTGTAAGCCTGGGGACTTCCCCGAATGTGAAGATGGTGTCGACGGACGCCTCCACTTCGGGATGGGGAGCGCTGCTCGAGGGCAGACCGTCCTTTGGCCTATGGTCAGAACGGGAAAAGCTCCATCATATCAACTGTCTGGAAATGCTGGCAGTGGAGAACGCGCTGATGCGCTTTTGTCCCCAAATCAAGGATCACCACGTCTTAGTCCGTTTGGGCAACATGTCTGTGGTGTCTTACATAAATCGCCAGGGCGGTCTCGGGTCCTGAAACCTGTACAGGCTAGCGGAACGCCTCCTGGTTTGGGCTCAGCACAACGTGATCACCACGTCTTAGTCTGTTCGGGCAACATGTCTGTGGTGTCTTACATAAATCACCAGGGAGGTCTCGGGTGCTGAAACCTGTACAGGCTAGCGGAACGCCTCCTGGTTTGGGCTCAGCGCGACGTGGTCATCCTTGAGGGCAGTGCATGTGCCTGGGCTACAGAATCTGGGTCCAGACAGGCTGTCCAGAGGCAATGTTCCTACGGGCGAATGGTCTCTACACCCGCAAACAGTCCGGCTGTTGTGGGAGAGATTTGGCAGGGCGGAGGTGGACCTCTTCGCGTCCCACGAAAACGCTCACTGCCCTGCGTTCTTTTCCAAGAACGAAAGCGCGCTGTCACGGGAATGGCCGTGCTGCCCGCTTTATGCTTTCCCTCCCGTCTCCCTCCTTCCGCAGGTGATAGAACGGGTGAGAGAAACGAGATGTTCAATACTGCTTGTAGCACCTTGGTTCCCAGATTTGATGCAGTTAGCAGATGTCGCCCCGTGGCCGGTACCGTTGAGGAGGGACCTCCTCTCGCAGGCCAGGGGCTCGATTTGGCACCCTCAACCTGAGTTGTGGTCCCTCCATGTGTGGGCGCTCAACGGTTGCCCGCTGATCTCGCAGTGGGAGTGCTAAATACCATCACTCAGGCTAGAGCTCCGTCGACACGATGTCTGTATGCCTCGAAGTGGTCGGTGTTCTCCAGCTGGTGCACAGCTCGAGGTTATTCACCCCTTAGTTGTGAGGTGACGGAGGTCCTCTCCTTCCTACAGGAGCTGTTGGATAAGGGCAGAGCCCCATCCACGCTCAAAGTTTATGTGGCGGCCATCGCGGCGTTTTCTGAAACGGCGCTTGGTCAGTCAATAGGAAGGAATGATTTAGTCATCCGGTTCCTCAGAGGAGCTAGGAGGCTGAATCCTCCCAAACCAACGTCAGTCCCTATGTGGGACCTCGCGGCGGTTTTGGAGGCCTTGAAGGGTCCCCCTTTTGAGCCTATCCAATCGGTTAGCCTTCAGCATCTGTCGTTCAAGACAGTATTCTTGTTGGCTCTCGCATCGGTGAAGCGTGTGGGTGATTTGTGTCTCGTTCTCCTGCTTTTCGGCAGACGGAGCAGCTGTTTGTCTCGTTCGGTGGACGTTCCAAGGGAATGGCTGTTTCAAGACAGACTCTATCCAGATGGATAGTTGACGCCATAGCGTTAACTTACGCTTCCAGGGGCCTTCAGTGCCTGCAGGTGGAGTGGAGAAAACGTACTCGGTTACTAAACGTAACCTCGGTTCTCTCTAGAAGAGCGAACGATTACTGCGTTCTCTGCCGTGCGTACGATTCACTCTGGTTCGCTTCGGCGATGAAATAAATCAGGTGAGTCAGCCTTTTCGAGCTCCTTTTATAGGTTGGGCCGCACCCGTTTCGGCGGGAAGTGGCAAGAAGGGCGCGAAGCGTGTACTGCTGCAAATGCGCTTTACAAAAATACAAAATTAAGGATAATTTTTTGCTTCAGTATTTCGTGAAAAGAGACTTTTCCCGTAGCGTCTTAGCTAAGACGCAGTACTCGTTCGCTCTTCTAGAGAGAACCGAGGTTACGTTTAGTAACCGAGTACGTTTTCTCCACTCCACCTGTTGTTCCACCTCTTTAATGGCACTGCATTGTGGGATGTTAGTCGGAGCAGAGTCTTGCTGTATTAAAATGGGCCTGCATCACTCCTTACAGCATTTGACTGGTCATGTGATCTCAACATGATGGGGAGCACCTTTATGCAGTTTTTTGTTTGCACATCATTGTAACATTTGGTAATAGTCAATTTATTTTTTCATGTTGGTAAAAGTGAATTGTCACTTTCAACCAGTTTCACTTCCATGATGTCATGCATTTGCAAGATTTAACAGGAAAACTATGGTGAGAAGTGACTGTTACTATGTACCAGCATAGAGCAAGACCTTAATGTATGTTTTTACTGTATATGCTAAAGATTGGAGCTGATTAAGAATTTTGAATGTTTTGTGACATCCACAGAAAACAACAGAGAGTTTCAGAGAAAGTTCATTCAGATGAAATATCATGTACTTATTTGCAGTAATAAATAGTGTCCATTTTGATTTCTAGATAAGTTTAAACCATCTTTAACAGCTCTTGTCTTGATTTCTGACCATGTTTGGATGTTTCCTCTAACGTCTGTTTTTGCGGTGGAGTTGTGCAGGTGTTGGCCTGCAGGTCCGTTTGTAAATGTTGAGTCAGAGAAGGGTTTAGTTTGCTTTCCTCTTCTTCATGCAGCTGAGCACCGCTGAATCAGATGTGTCATTAAACAGCTCATACCCTGAGAGGAAGTCTCTCTTTTTGTTACTCAAGATAATAGACTCAAGGCTCTTGACACGTGGCACTGAAAGCACATACCATTTGCCAAAATAACTCTTTTTTTTTTGTGTCTGTTTGTATGTGTTTGTGATTTTGTCTTTAAACGCTCTCAGATTGACAGAAGTACATGTGCGTTCTTGTTTGAGAACTTTTTTCGGGTTTCTAAAGACAACTCTGAATATGAGTAGGCCCACACCGAGTATGCACAATTACATTTTATATTTAACATTTTCAGCAATGATTCATTTTGGGTGAATTTTGGGTTTAAATCTGCTCCTTTTAGTTTTAAAAGAATTAAATAAATTGTTAATATTAAATGACAGTAGCACAGTAATATTAATGCAATATTCTATTTTTTATCAATACTTTTGAATTAGGATTCATTTTATATTATAAGTTCAAGTTTTAGTAAGTTTGTTTATTTAAACAACTGTTATTTCAACTATATATTATTTAAGCTAGTTTTCATTTCTAATTAATTTTTCCATCTAATATTTTTTTTATTTTCATTTCAGCCTTTTTCATTCATCAAGAAGGTTCTTAATCGTTTTAGTTTTAGCTAACCCTGACTAAACCCTATTTTAATTTTTACTTTTTCATTTCTAATTTTCATTAAGTTTTTCATCTAATATTTTTTATTTTATTATTTAAGTTATAAAAATGGTTTTAAAAGTTTTAGTTTTTGTTAACAATAATAATCCAAATGTAAACCTATTTTCAGTTCTATTTTTAATATGCGTTTCTAATTTTTATTTATTTTTTAATCTAATATTTTTTTTAATTAAACTTTATTTCAGTTATTAAAATGTTTTTGATAGTTTTAGTTTTAGTTAAAGATAATAACTCTGCATTAGCAACTTTATTATTTTGATTTTGACAACTTTATTATTATATACTGTACAGTTTGTTATTATATACTGACTTTAATTCCATAATGTAACTTATTTGAATGCGAATATGAATTATGAACAGAAAGAACAGATGTATTATGAACTTAAAGTTCATTTTGTTTTCATGCTAACTTGAAGTAAAGTGTGCAGGCTGTGTGCAAATTTATGAATGATGACCGTTACAGCAGAAAACAGTTTTGTACATTTCTATCCTGGCCCTAATCATGGGGTGAAACCCTCTGACAGCCTTGACATGAGATCAGAAAACTGCCAGTTGCATGTTGCATGCTCAACGAGTGAGATTTGCATAGACGTTCTCACTCAGAAAGGCCACCAAAGTTCAAAGCTTCCAGCATGATGGGCTCCTGAGCAGCAGCTGAGCAATTCTGGAGGTGGAGGGCAGCATTATTTGACATCCTTATTGCTGGAAGGTCTCTCCAGAGTTCACGGCTCCAAACTGCCAGTGCCAGGTGCCAGCAGAAGTGGGCTGTCCATCAGCGTGGCGCTGCACGCCGCATGCTAATGAGTCTCAGTGAAGTGATCATCATGCATAAATGTCACCCGCTGCACTGGCACACAGACCTGCACTGTTGACGTCAAACGGTGCAGCACGTGCCCCTGTGGGGCTTTGAGTTCCCCACACACATTAGACATTCGTGTCGTGGCCTGTGACTACGTGCAGGAGGTCGCAGGTTTGTGTTACTAGTGTACAGTTGCTTCTGTGATGGAGTTCAAAAAGAAGACGTGATCTGGTGTCATGACTTATTTTTCTTGTAAAACAACTCACAATGTACTACAGCATGAATGTCATGCAAGGTGTTAATGCAGTAATGCATAGTGCTAATTGTTAAATTACTTAATGACTTTAGAGCTGCTAAAATTTTAGACCATCTGAGACCCATATAATCTGTCCCAAAAAAATGGATTTTAATAATGCATGTTTTTCTACATGCATTATTAATATGAGAACATAAGAATAGCTAAGCAGCAACCGTCTATGGGTTTTTCAATGACTGCTATTTAATTTAATTTAATCATTTCATTTAATACTTAATAATTAATAAAATATATAATTCAAATATAATTTTTTATTTATTTATGCATAAATATTTATAAATATTTTCTTTAATGATACCAAATGAATAATAGTATATAACTATGTAAGCATTTACTCATACACACACACACACACACACACACACACACTTTTTTATATATTAAAATTTAAAATGAATGAATTTATACACACACACATACTCATTATAGTGTATATGGATTTTATTTAATGATTTATTTTAATAATCTGACAATATTTAGTGATAATCAGATGGAATAAATTTTTGTACCATGCATATTAATCAACTTAAAATATTAAAATATCTTTAAGATATATTTTATAAACAAACTGTAAAAAATAAAAAAGGTTATTTTATTTTTTCAAATGTCATGTTTAATTCAATGTGTTACTTGTTTATTTATAATTGTGAAATTTATTAACAATTGGGAAATTAGAGAGTGAAAATTGTTATATTACAAATTATAATTACAGATTACAAACTGTATATTACAAATACTAATTAATCTGTCAATGAGTACTAAATTAGTATTTTGCACTAGTCTTTGTTTTTGTCCTTTGAATTACTGGTGTGCTACTGTCTCTTTAAGACTCTCCAGCTGTGCCTCTCAAGGTGGTCGTTTCCTCTCAGTGAGGGCCTTTGATGAGAAGCTTTAATTAGAGCAGGGCTTTATATTAAAGACACATTAGATGAAACACAAAACAGTCTGAAAATGACAGTCTGTAGCATGCAAGTCTCTCTCTGAGATGAAGTCAAGCGTCTTTCGGTTCAGTCTCTTCCACTGAGACACAAATGTGTGTTCATACTCTCAGTGTTACTATTTGACTGCAGTATCTACTGTAGTTTTTTCTACTACAGTTGGAAGACTGTGTTAAGTCACTTCACATTTGTGTGATTTTAACTAGTATACATTTTTTGTATAAAGGTTTTGCGTTAAAACTCTCCCTGATAATGAATGACTGACTGATTTCTAACAAGTAGTTTGTATTGTTGTAATTTTAATTCTATATTCTCTGATCATTTACTTCAGTCCGAGGAACGTGCTTTATTCACAGACATGCCTAGCACCCTAATTCGCAAAGAAATCTTGAGGAACATCCCGTCCAGTTGGACTTGCTTTCTGATTTCTCTTTTGACAGATGCCGTTGGACTTTGCTTGCAGTAATTCACAATGTATCTGTAATTGCTCCATCTGTTGTGAGGCCGGGTAATGAAACCATTCATCTCTACGGATCATCCATTCCTCCTGGCGCTGAAGGCCTTTCCTGCCACATTCCTTATTCTTCTCTCATGCCAAAAGCACTGTAAATACTACAGTATATATCAAATGTTCCCAAATGGGGTTCATGTGTTGATGAAAACTTAAAAAGTAAATAAATCAAATGTAGTAATAAAATAAGCAAATGGGGTTAGAAATTAAATAGCAATCTTATTAAATCACAGTAATCAGATAAAAGGGTTTATTTTAAGTAAGTATACAGTGTATAATATTTTTTATTAGAGAACATTTTACAAGAAAATACTGTTTCAATCTTTCTACTTCAAAAGTTCACATTTGATTCAATGTGTCACTTGCTGTTTCTTTGTCGTTTCAACCCTTTACAACTTACGTTATTTTATTGAACATAAAAGAACATAATAAAGAACAGTGTTTGGAATAACGGCGTTTAAAAGAACGGCGTTAGGACGTTAAATGCGGTGCGTTACTATGCATTGATTTAATATGCAATCCGAACGCACCCCTGGCTCACACAGCGAGTGAGCAGGTGGGTTAATAACGAGATAAGCGATTATGATTGGCTAAGGCAGAGTCATGTGTTTCATGGTAGCCAATCATAGCCAGTGTTTTTACACACACGCGCCAGCGGCGCCAAACACACACAGTCAGGCACACGCAACAGCTACACAGAGATTCGCAGCAGCAGGAGAAATGGCGAGTCAGGAGCAATCCGATGAAAAGTTGGAATTTTCAAGGTGGAGATATAAGCACTACTTCAAATTCATTGTAGTCAAAGGCAAGAACGTGCATGTAATGTGTGACACACGCATCTACAAAGCTAGTGGCCAAAAACACTTTTCTTACAAAGAGTGCAGGATAAAACTCTTGCTGTCTGTTGACGTGCAATAAATCTCGAAAGTTATGTACGAACACCTGCCTGTTCTACTTATTTCAACTGACTTGTGAAAACTGCAAAAAAAAAATACTTTGACATATAGCAACTTTTTTTTTTTTTTACAGTAACGCAAATAGTTACTTTCCCTGGTAACAAGTTACTTTTATTATAGAGTAATTCAGTTACTAACTCAGTTACTTTTTGGAACAAGTAGTGAGTAACTATAACTTATTACTTTTTTAAAGTAACTTTCCCAACACTGATAAAGAATATTGGTAACCAGAAGAAAAAGAAGAATGTTGGTAACTAATCTGATCTGGTTACCAGTGACTTTCATTATATGAAGAAAAAGTACTGAGATGTTTCTCAATTATGTTCTTTTAATGTCATACTGTTGTAGCCTAAGCGTTTAGATAATACATTTTATGTTGAATCAAAAAGAATTTCTTTAAAAAGCAACTTTTTTAAATATCTACTTGATATTTTTCACAGTTAACATAAGAATGGCTTTAAATGATCTTCTGGGGGTATTTTCACAGCCAAATTTAATTTGCAATTGATTAATTAAAACATCATGTAATTAATTAGATTAAAAATTGTAATCGCCTGACAGCCTTAATATGCATATATATATATATATATATATATATATATATATATATATATATATATATATATACACACACACACACACACACACACACACATTTTCTTTTAGATTTAATATGTAATTTTGAAACAAAACAATCAAATAAAACAATAAACCTAAAACACTTACTCAGACTAGAGATTTTATTTGTTTACTTTAGCATGTAAATCTGTCGTTATATTATTGAAAAATTAACTTTAAATTTCAGGGGTAATTATTTTAAGGGTTTTGACTGACAAAAATTTGTGAACCCCTGCTACAGTGTATATATAATATGCATGGTCTCTTCATCCCTTTGTGTAAAACAGTGTCTTGTATCATGTTTGCAGAAGTTTTGGGTATCGCCTCAGATTACGTCTTACAGTCTGACATGCGTTAATGAGAAGAATGAAACTGAATGCTGTGAAAGGCATGTCAGCAGGAGTTGATGGCAGAGATATAGCCTTTCCGACTGCTTTTCCAAGAATCCTCCCATTCTTGTACAATCAGCATGACAGGCATGCGCAGAGGGGTGTGAGACGGGTGCTTGAGCACAAGGCTATTTTTGTTTTTTTGGTAATAAAACACTTTTATGAAGGACTGTCCAATTTAACTATTAGTAAAATTAATGAATAAAAATGTAGCCATAAATAAAATGATTCACATGATGACCTTTCACCTGATGATCTAATCCGAGATGATTCCTCATGTTCAGACATCTATAGTAATTAGGTAATTAGCAATTACCAGATGCCTTCATTAACGTCCGCGCCAGCCATTAAGTGGAGTTCTCAGCGGAGAGGTGGGCTTGTTTACTTGTTAAATTATTTTACAAAAACGACATGAAGAGAGCATGCACAGATGTTGTTTATATTTCTGTGGGTATCCTGTGGAAGTAACGTTAGCTGCAAGGGGCTATATTTTTGTTCAATATTTTCCTAATGACAATTTTATAATTGGTCTATAAAAGCTACTACGAACACCCTTTCCTATTTTTATCACAGAATAAGAATAAGGCAGGAAATTTATTTTATAGATTCTATACTTAATGATATGTCAGTACTGCATTATTCAAATAGTTTATTTATTACCTAGAGATAACTTGGAAAAACACACATAAACTATATATTTTCACAATCGTGTGTTTATTGTATTCACGTTTCATCAGTAAAAACTTTCTGCTTTTTATTCAGCTCAGCTACAGCCAGATGCTTTTGTCCATATTAGGGATTCCCTGCACGTCATAAGTTATTACTTCTATGAGTCTGTTTTGCACTTTCTGCGCAAGAGTGCCCTCTGGCTTCCTGTATGAATGAACCATACACTGCATGAGAGTGTTCAGCACTTCTGATATTCACATCTCCTCATTTTGGATACTAATAAAATGTCAGGTAATGCAAAGGCTATCAACACTGTCTCTTTGAATTTAAATCTAGAGTTAAATCTAGAAACCTATGCAAACAATTTCCTGAATAAAGTGCGGGGGACGAATTTACATTTTATTAAAATTCAATATTTTTTATGTTATCTGATTAGCATAAATATCTGATTATTCATACTTTGAACTATAATTATTATTACAGTATTTATTTAAAAAAACAGAGTGCATTAAAGTAATTATCACAGCTTTATCACAACAAATTTCTCATCCTCCTAATTATCAATCCTGTTTTTATCATTATCATTCAAAAAATGAATAAATTCAGGACATGATTAGAATAGTTTTCTATTTTAAATATGACATTTTGTTTTTTTTCTACAACAGCAACAGTAATGTTTTCAACAACAAAACCACCATACCCTGTAAACTCGCCTGACAGCCTTAATATAATAATAATAATTCAGGTTCTAATTCCAGAGTAATTTTAAAAGGTGCAAATAAATAATTCTTCAACTTTTAAACTTAAAATGGTATTTTCTGTTCTGTTTCTTTTTCAAAATTGCGTTGCGGCATTTGCTGCTGTATCAATACATAAGCATCTGTTTCGATACACATACTGTATCAGCAAGGAGCACAGACCTATTAAAAGCCATGTTCCATGTGCACCTTTTATACTTTGAGCACCTGCCCCTCCAAAGGTCTTTGCACGGCCCTGCAGAGTGATGCATTGAATAAAGAGCTCCGTCTGCAGAGACACAGTAATGTTAAAAGTAATCCACGCCGGGTGGCATTCAGATGCATGTACAGACCGGTAGTCAATTTGTCATAGACTCAAAGTGCTGTTGAGTTTGCTCAGCAGGGGTCGGGATGTGACCTTGCACACCGCTGTAGGATATACCTGCCCCGGCTGCGCTTGACATTTCCAGTTTTAGCCAGCCGGGCATCCCGGAACAGCCAGTGACAACCCCTCGCTGCACTACACTAACACAAACAAACACACACACACACTACTGGCCTTTCCAGCCTGTCCGACTTGCATAACTCCTAACCAATGCTATTTTTAAAAGCATACAAGATCAAGCTGATAGTTTGTCAACAGGGAGATAAGAAGTGAATATGAGCTACAGTACGTGCAGTTGTGGGATTCCCCAGAATTCTGTTCTAGCAGCAAGGCTGCTGATGAACAAAGAAATGCTATTTATTACAATAAATAGTTTAACATTTTACAGCATATTGGCATATCGGTAAGTGAGTAAATTAGTATGTTTTCAGCGTGTGATTTGTTAGATTAAAAAAATTAGTTTATTAGTTTGATTCATTAAAATAATTGATTCATTAGTATGCATCTATTTGAATTTGATTAATTAAAAAAACGAATTTATTAATGTGAATCAGTTTGAATTTGAATCATTAAAAATATTTGTTTATTTGAATCAGTTTGAATTTGATTCATTCGTTTGTGAATCAATCTAAATTAGTTGTGTTGTATTTTTTTGCATGCTGGCAGAAATGGCCAAGTTTTGGATCGTATTTTTATTTTTTTTAGTTGCTAACTAAATTAGATACAAATAAAATAAAATAGGTTATTTTGCCTTTTGTGCCACTGGTGAAGAAGCCACATTACAGTGGCTCAGAAAGAAGCTGTTTGAAATGTGTGAAAGTTTGAGTTTATAAACCACATCTTTTTGTGTTCATTAAATGTCTTGATTTTGCTAGGTGTGTACATACCTCACAGTTTCCACAAAAATATGAAGCGGCACAACTGTTTTCAACAGTGATGATAATAATAAGAAATGTTTCTCGAGCAGCAAATCAGTATATTAGAATGAAGGATCATGTGACACTGAAGACTGGAGGAATGATGCTGAAATTCAACACTGCATCACAGCAATAAATTGCATTTAAATAACATTTTAAAATATATTCACATAGACAGTAGTTATTTTAAATAAATAAAAAATATTTCACGTTATTGCAGTTTTTACTGTATTTTTGATCAAATACATGCAGCTGTGGGGAGCAAAATGGAAAAATCCAGATCGGTAGTTTAGATTGGATGAAGCGCTGTATGAGAGCTAACCCTTAGAAAGTCAGAGAGGAAATGTGAGTAGTTTAGCTGATGGGTGTGTGTGCTGGTGAGTGCTGTTATCAGTCCATGTTCCTGCAGGCAGAGGATGTGTGATAGGCAGAGGACCGACTGAGGGCTGTAGATTGCAGACGCACTACAGCAGCAGATAGAGCCACGAGGTCCTTCAGGAGGAAATATGTTCTTTTTTTTTATCTTCAGTCCTTCCACCCAGGGGGGGGACCGTTCTTTAGGCCATGAGGAAGAACAGGAGACGTGGATAGTGTCTATTACAAGCTTTACCAAGGGTCATATGCAGTTCCTTAAAAATGCACATTTTAGCAATTCGTCAAGTATTTCCTGTGCACTTAGAAAAATATTTATCCAAATTAGGCATGCACTGAAATAGAAATTGGACAAGTCTGATTTGTTTCAGCAGATTGCTTTGTTCAGACAACTTACTCAAATTACTTTTTAACATTTTTGTAATCTATTCTAATCTAATCTAATAATAATATATCATGTAATGTAATGTAATATAATATAATTTATGGATGCAAAGTTTTTTTAATAAAAAATTATAATATAATAGTAACATTTTGCTGTGTAATAATAATAATAATAATAATAATAATAAATTATATTATGAAGGTACAAAGGTTTTTAATACAATAATAAAATATTTTTACTGACTGTTATATCTTATTTGCTCCATTTAAAAAAAAAATTGTTGTATTGTATCCAACCACATTTCCTTAAAGCTAACCTGACTAGTTTATTGACTTCAAGCTACAGTTTTAAAGTTGCTTACCATACGCAGGTATGAGCCCTGCGGCTCTGTTTCTGAAGATGAGTTTGCATGAGCGATGAAGGAAAGCACTGCATATATGTTGGTAAGATGCCGTCTGCGTGGTGCTGCAGAGCGGTTGGAGTCACTGCAGCTTTCCGGCGGTTCTGTGAAGTTTGTGTGTTCACATTGATCTGAAGTGACTCTGGGCAACAGGCCCTCGCTTGACTGCAGAAAACACAAAATGACATTTACGCCAAGTGCTGAGCAAAACAGAGGTTTTATTAAGTAAATACCGAGCCTCTGCTGCGTGTAAAATAATGCCACGCTGAGGTGAACGGAGCTTATGTAACAAATCTCAGCTGAAGTAAACATTCATGAAAGAGATGTTGATGACTAAATCATCTTCTAAACGCCAACAAACAGTGGTTTTATCATTTTAAGTGGAGCTTTCTGAGGTGAGCATCATCATCATCATCATCATTATTATTAGAGATGCAGAAAACCATGAATGCTCATTTTTATCCATCTAAACTTTGATTTTTAAGTTTGCTTTCTAAAAACTTCTTTGACTTTTTTTACATTCAAATTCGAAATGCAATTTCTGTTTCACATTTGTTGCTTCAGTTTAGGTGTGGGTGATATGGCAAAAATATATCAAACCATGATTCACGATTCTTTGTCATGCTGGTTTTACTATTTTGCATGTTTTCTGAGCAGCACAGCCAATTTGATTTCCTTATTTTAAAAACAAAGCCTTACAAGGTAACAAAATATTAAATAAAAAAGAATATTTAAGCTAAAGTGGGCAAAGATAAAAAATCTTCATTATTTTATCTTTGTTATAAAAAATAAGAACAAATATACACATTACAAATACACATAATATGCAAATAAAACCAACAGTGCTTTATTTCTCAGGTACAGTAGGTGTATTTAGCAGTAGTATTCAAGAAGTTGAATGAACAGATATAAAGAAAACACTATACACTTCACTGTATAAAATACAGTATACATTGATTCTTATTAAAGCAACTGTATTAAAGTTCTTCAGTCAAGAGCAGTGAGTATTTTTTCTCTGTTTTTTTTTTGTTCTATTAACATTAAAGGAATAGTTCACCCAAAAATGAAAAATTGTCATAATTTTGTCACTCTCAAGATGTTTTAAACCTGAATGAGTTTCTTTCTTCTGCTGAACATAAGTTATTTTGAAGAATGTGGGAAACCAAACAGTTGCTGGTCCCTAGTGACTTCCATAGCATTTTTTCCTACTATCAAAGTCAGTGAGGACCAGCAACCATTTGGTTACCCACAACCTTCAAAATATCTTCGTCTGTGTTCAGCACAAGTAAGAAAGAAATACAGATCTGGGAAAGCATGAGAGTGTACAAATAATGACAGAATAATAATTTTTGGGTGAACTATCCCTTTAATGACAAGTGACAGCATGTTTAGTACTATTAGTCTGCTGTCAGACACGCATCTGATTTTCTAACCGTGTTTATATGTAAGCCTTGTGTATTTTTGACAGTATTAACACAATCAGATGCGAAAGAACTTAGTCCAGTAATCAGGCGTTGTTTGACTGGATTTTAGAGTGTGTGCGCTTCAGATTGCGCTGAGAAAGATGTCAGAACAGCATGTGAATGAAATGTTTACCTGGTAAGACTTTAAAGCAAAGGCAAATAATGTACTTGTGATTGTGAATAAGTGCAGTGTCCTGTGAGTGGAACTCTACTGCCAAGTTAACATTTGATGTGAATGTATATAGCATTGTACAGAATATTGAGACAGCGGCACCAGAACTGCAGCTGATAGAATGTGCGCTGTAGCACGATACTATGATATTTCTTCAAAAGTACATTGTGGAGACATTTTAATTGTCCATGATGAAAATTAGTGATATTGCACACCCCTACTCCAGTTTAAATGAACTGAACTGAAATGGAATTTAAAAGGCATTGACAGTTCAGTTATGAATGCTGCCACAATCTTATTATTATTACAGCTAGACTCTATACTATTTTTCTTTGTTACTGCATGCTACACCATTTATGCTACTGACTCTTTTTTTAGTTTAATTTAGTTAATTTAATTTAGTTTATTTTTAGCTTTTTTGTATATTTTATTGATAGGTACAATATAAAGAGAACACAGATAATCATAACTACACATTGCACTTGATAGTGTCCAGCTTTGTGGCTGGTTCAGATTTGCATTTGTGTTCAAACCCCGACCTGAATGAACCAAATACTATGCCAGTCACACATGGCATTTAAAGCATTCTCTCAGCAACTATTTTGTCATTCCTGACATCTCCATCCTGTTATGTCAGAATGCTAGTTTTGATTTATGCCCAGGCATTACGCTGTGTTAGCCCCTGCATAAGAACAGATGTAGAGGTGAAATTGAATTATGCCACAGGAAATGATCTGTCATTGGACTTTTTTCCCAACTACTCGAAGGGGAAAAATGAACAAGAAGAAGAATTGAAGGTAGCCTACTTAGTAGGGTAGCATGCATAATTTTTTAAAGTTGACTGTTCACAAAAAATTTTATTGAAGTATCAACTTCAATTAAAACAGACACAAATGAGTCAACTGTTGAAATACAGTAAGCACACTGTATGGAGTCTGAATGGAAATGTTGATTACAGCTTATATAATTTGATCTGGGTAGAAATTGTTGAGAAATATTTAAGATCGCACTGAGACTTCTGACTTCGAAACATGAGATCTTTTTCTCAGGAGAAACATTTCCAAGCAGGAGACTCTGTTTGCTCTCTAAATGCCATCTAGAAGAAAGTGAGATTTCGGACTTTGTGACAAACCTTAGCACAGTTTAAGAAAATTATCAAGAATGGAAACGTCAAACTTTTTTAGCAAAGAAGATATTTTTCTCTCTATTTGCTCTCTCATTGACACCAATAAGGTAAATTCTAGAGATATATAAGACATCTCCTTTATAATTTTTCTTTCACATGGGGCGTTTCTAATGCAAACATGGTGTTTTGTTCTCATATCTTATATCCTAAGCAGCCCAGGCTATGTTTGAACATGCTTGTCTTACAGTATATCTTCTTAACTCTTTTTTTTTGTCTTATCATTGTCATTGCTTCTGACCTTTGAGATGTTATCATGAGCTTTAATTCCGCGCAGCAGAAACAGGCTCTTCCAGCTGTCAGGCGTGTGCTTTATTTAGCGAGCGCTGTGTGTTGTCGGCCGGTCAGAGTTTCCCTTGTGGGGCCCCTTGACGCTTACACACAGACAGCGAGTCACACAGTCTCTCCCAAACACACACGCCCTGTACAGCCCGGAGCCAGCGCTGCAGCAGAGCGAGAGAGAAAAGAACCGGGAAATGCCGTATCGGTCTGAGAGGGAAGAGAGTGAGTGAGGCGAAGAGAGAGAAAGAGAAACCCTCGGGTAAGGAAGACAAGTGATTGTCAAGAGGTTTAGCACGTGCTGCTTTCACTGCATTAATTGGATTCTTGCAGCACCTTGACCGCTGTCACCGTCTGCCAACTCTGCCTTCATGTGATGACGGCCAGGATCAGACACGGACAATCCTGAGGTTTTCTCTTCTCCAGCTTGCCTCGCTCCATCTCATCCCCTACGGCTACTCCACCCATTTCTTCAGCTGACACCACTGAATTAATCAGAGCTGTCCGCACTAAGAGGATCAATAGCTTACATGGTGCTTGACAGGAGCGGAGTGCTTAGTCTTTTTTTGGGAAAAATTCCCAGGACTTACCTGTCATTCGTCTCTCCATGGCATCTGGGCTGTCTGCACCAGAAAGGGACTGCATGCATCATTGGGTTTCCTTGGGGCACGGCCGTGCATCTCCGACATCCAAATGAAGCGTTTTTCTGAAACCGTTATTGATGCCGGGACTTCACGATGAGGATGTACCACAGTGAGTTTCAAATCCCACACAAAAGGCAGCGGAAGGACCCTCATTCTGCTCTGTGTTTGTTATTTTTGCTCTACTACTACGGAACAGCCCCTTAACCCTTGAACTTTTCTTAACATGCCATTTTCTTGCCTTAAAATTTGATTTATGCACACTGTCCACATTTATAAAAGGGTGAAGTGTCTTCTCGAGACTCTTTTGTGGAATAGCAAACTAAGAAGATGTACTCTTCATTGCTCCAAGCGGACTTCTTGTTTCGGAGATGCTTCGAGCTGGTTTCAGTTGAGGCATGTAAGCAGGGTGTATAATGGCTATCCCGAGGCTGGCATAAGATTTATTTATTTGTGAGAGAGAGGAGCCAACACAAACCACACCTTCGTTTAAATGAAGACCGGCCGAAATTACACAGGAAGGGAGAAAAAAATGATGCACGTCAACAATTTCCCATTCCGAAGGCATTCCTGGATATGGTGAGTAGTGAAAATGGATTGCAGAAGGAAACAGGACACAATAAATGGGTCTATTGTGATATGTTTCATGAGACAAGGGTTGGTAGGTCATGTTTAGAGATCTCCACATATTTATTTGTAGATTTGTCTTAATCTTGTGGTAAATATCAGAGGGTGTCAGCGTAGTAAGAGTAAAGGAGCTGATGGTAAGCCAAGCATAAAGAAAATAGGGAATCAAAAGTATTCTTGCCCATTCATACCAAGAATGGTAACAGGGTTTTTGCAAGTCTTAAAAAGGTCTTTAAAAGTCTTTATTTGCATTTTCACAAATGAAGGCCTTTAAAGGTCTTAAACAGGAGTAGAAAGTCTTATATTCAAAAAGTCATGGCATTAAATGTTGAATGCACCACAAAAATATCTTCCTCTGTATTTTTCTTTTGTTTTCCAATACAAATATCTTACCATCCATAAATCACGATACATTTACTTGAGATGCAAAGAAGATATGAAGTCTTGTTTTCTGAGAAATGGAACAAAATTACATGAAATTGAGTGAAAACAAATTTGAATACCCCATCAACAGATATCTGTTCTTGTTTTAAGTTGATTTTTTTAAGCCCACTGGCAAATATTTATTCTTATTGTAACCATAAACCCTTAATTTTGAGCAATTTCACATAAAACAAGACTTTCGTATCTTTGGTCATTTTGCTTTTCAAATAAATGTATCTTGAAGAATCTTTTGGCATTTTGAGTGGAAAGGGGAAACAAATGCTAATGATACAGAGGAACAATATCATTGGAATCACTTTCATAACCTTTTTTTCTAGCTGATGTATGATAAAAACATTGACGACCAGTCAGAATTGCAGCTCGTGCTTATAATAAACTGAATGTTGTAGTTGTTATCCATAGTTAGCCTTTAAAGTCTCCACACAGGTACTACTTTTAGGCCTTTGCTGCAAAAACATCATGTGACTTTATTTTCACTCTCCTCATTGGGTGTTTTCCAATCTATATGTGCGACCACAGCCAGTTTTTATGACTGTAGGCCTCATGGGTTCTCCAACCAGCTTTTGAGGCTGTCAACACCCAGATACGAACAGCAGGTTATGGTGTCATCACCCTGTTGTGGAAAGCTCGAAAAACAAAAGCGCTGCAATGAATCAGACGTGACAGCGTTTGCTTCTCTCTAGGGCTCTGCGGCGTCTATAATGGCATCGCTCTGACATGCTGCTTTACTATGGTGATACATGATCTAACAGGAACATTAGTGTGGCACATGAACATGGATTCAGTCCAGTGGAGGTCTGTGTTTCTAGTTCATGTAGGAGTGTCACACTTTAGTTTCCTTAAGTCACAACTTAAACAGAGGTCTCATAAAAGAAGCACTTCATGGACTAGCTCATGACAAATGACATTAAACAGACCTTTGGTGTTGGTTTAGGTCATGTACCAACAGTGCCTCCTAAATATTTGGAAGGAAAACAGACATAATTTGCACTTTTCTTTGCTACAATCAAATTACCGACTTGCAAAAGCACCATATGATTTCTTTCTCACCCTACACCAAGACAGTATTGTTCTGTGAGAACTGAAAGCATACAAACGGATGCTTTGTGCATGTGTGGGTGTGGGTGTGTGTGTGTACGTTTGCTCCTTTAAACAGTCAGATGTTTACCTATTTTTTTTAATTTCCACCTACACTGTGCTGATACCTTTAGAAGAGAACAATGTGATGTATCTTAAACCATTCAGCTGGTGTTTCTGCACTAGAAAATACAGATTTGAGTTCAGATCAGGAACCTGCTGTCTTTAAGGTTGGGTGCTACAGCCTTAAGACAGAGCTCTCATCTCAGTTGTCTTCCCTAAGGCAGTGCAGATTTCTTCAGTGTGTATTTCCATTGATGTTCATTGTGAAAACCAAACATTTTCTGTGCAGTGCTGTATTTTTTGTAGATTAGTAATACTTTAGCTGCAGTTAACGCATTACTCAGGTCAAGACATGTCAAAGCTCATTTCCCTGTTGGTAAGAGCAACACAGCCTTCTTGTTTTAATGAACTTCACCCATGCACATTCACAAATATACATGTTTGCTTTGATTTTATATTATAGAAATGAGCTAATAATGTTGTTTTATAGCAACGAGAATTAAACATTAATGTACGTCACAAGCAGAACACGCCAAGATTATGCAAACATTCGTTCCAATTACAAAAACCGAACAATGTCAAGGTTCATTTGCTTCTGTTTGCAAAACAGACAAGTCAGTTTAAACATCATGAATCATCAATAAACCATAGGTTGTGGGTTTAAACACTTGACTTTTTCGACAGTAGCATCTTCCCAACTCTAGAGTTGGGAATCATTAAATCATTACGGTTCCGTTTCCATTAAAATCATTAAATAGCTATTAAAAAATAGGAAAAATGCACAATACTCAACTTCTAAATGCTCAATACTGTTTATTACTTACTTGGTAAGGTTGGCAATGTCAAAATTCAACATATATTACAGTAAACGATCTTCAATAGTAAGTAATGTTGAATAATGCTAGTCCATCAATCAGCATGTGATTCAAAGTTTATGTTTTTTACACTATCAATAGCATTTTGCTTTTCAAGCAGGAATAAGCTGGTTGGCCAATTAGTCCCTTGAGGTTTAAGACACTTGTTCATTTCTCTAAATTAATGAAATATAACTGTTATACTTATAACCATGTATACACACACTCCATGAAGCCCCTATTTTACCAATAATAATGCAGCCAAGAGATGGTGTGATGCAATGAGTGGTTTAAACATTTAAAATGCATGAAAACATATTTTCTATCACTTTGTTTATCACTCTTTACTGAGCCCGCACATGACATGCAGGAAAAAATATTAGGCTAAATCGTGTGCACGATTTACTAATTCGTTCCCTCAATGTACTAAAAATGCAAACAATTACTATTGCGTTCCCTCGATTTACTATTTCGTTCACTTAATTTATAAATTGTGCGCATGATTTCCTAATTCGATTGCTCAATTTGCTAAATCGCGCGCACGATTTAGCAAATCGAGGGAATGCAATAGTAAATCAAGGGAATGCAATAGTAATTGTGTGCAAGTTTTAGTACATTTGAGGGAACGAATTAGTAAATCGTGCACACAATTTAATTATTTTTTCTTGCATGTCATGTGCAGGGCTCCGTAACTCTTAAAAAGTAACTGTACACTAAATAATCTATCCCTCATACTTACATAACAATAGCAGTTTGTTTATTTTTGTTTTGCGTTTTGTAGATGCAGGCATTTTAATGGAATTCTGTGGCCAAATAATTGAGAGAACAGCAAACGTCTGCAAACAATGAAAGAATTTTAAGTATTTTTATCAGTACTGTGTGATTAAGACCAAAATAACATAATCCCAGTCTCTCTTGGAAACACACACACAGCCAAATACACACTGCATTGAACTCTATTCCTCTACTTTGTGGTTTCATGCATTAAGAAAAACTCTCTCTTTTTTTCCTCTTGAATACTTGTTTTCGTGAAATATTAAAGAGGTTACATGCCGTCAGATGAATTATGGGTGCTACATTGTTAAATCAATGGAACTGATTTACTGAATAGCTTAAAAAGGACAGAGCTTGTCAGCGTGCATCACCTTATTCTGTTTGGTTTTGCTTGATTGTGTTCATTTATTCTCTGTCCTCATGTGTGTAAGCTTGTTTGAATGACCGTTGCACCTTTGCATGCACCTTTGTGCCATCGCTAATTAGCAAAATCAATTACTACAAAAAACAGTGCAGCAAAATAACTAAGGATTAACCAGCACTGAGCTTTGAGTGCGTTTTAGATATACTTGGCAATAGACTCCAAGTTTATGACACTTACCCAGATACTTAAGTCCAGAAACAAACCTAATGCCAGTATGAAAATCCATATTGGCCAGTGCATTGAATCATGTGGTCCAGATGCAGATGTAGCATGCATTCCTCTGTTACTGTTGCAGTGGCTGTACTCAAAAGGGTGATAAACTGATAAGCTTTCTGATTCAGAACTGTGCTGTGTTTTATTAATATGCTGAGCTTTATTAATATGCAGCACTGCTATATCATTTGAATTCCTTGTGACTCATTATGTACGTACTGTGTAACTGTACATTCTTCTTTGTTCATCTGTTTAGGAATCACTCATAGAGTGACATGCCACCCATTAGTTGCATTTGCACTACTGTAGTAGTTTTATAACAGTTCGTTTCACTTTGCGATATTTACTGCATGCTGTCTGCCAGAGCTCCCTGAGCGTCATCCCTGGAGCATGTGCCACACTTAACAAATAACCCGCACACGCAGATGCTGCACACCAGAGACCGCCTCTATCTCTCTCTCTGTGCCTGTAAACATCAGTGCATGCTAGAAAACAGGGATTTAAATCATGCTTATGGTGTTCTTCCATCTTATATATCATAAGAAATTCATATGCATTTAGAGTTTCAATAAAAGGGCATGGCAAGACACAACATGCATAGCACGTCTACATTCAGACTAGTGAAAAGAAAACATCCAAAATACAAATTTTTATTAAACTAGTAATTTAATAACGTTTTATGTATTTTATTATTATTTATTTATTTTATTTTATTATAAAATAATAACTAATTATTTTATCAACTACTATCTATTATTGTCTGTAGATTTCAATTACATTACATGTTTTTAATGGCAGTGAGTTTTCTCCTGCAATTCAGCAGCACTTACTTACACCAAACCTTAGGTATTTACTCCTATTTATATTTTTATAGAGTGCTTTGTTCGTAAATAATTCACCTGATATATATTAAGCATTTTATTCCTAAAAGCAGGGCAAAAACTTTTTTTCTGCCTATTAACAGCATTTGACTGTTTGATTCTAATATGTCAACAAAATGTCAACAGCAGCATTGCTTGTGACGCCTGTAGATCTTCCCAGGCTTACCCCTGAGACAGGGCATCCCTGGGACGTCCCGTGTGTTCGCACACCCACGGCTAAGAGGAGGTCAGTGACATCACAAAGGTTGGGTTTGATGGGATTAGCGTTAGTGTGATGCACTTCCAACAGCAAAACCCATTACCTCAGCCACGTGCTAATGCTAAAGACATATACGCTAGCTGTTCATCATGTCTGCTGCGCTGTGAGCAATGCAAAGATTTGACTGAGATATATCCAACAAACATTTAGTGCCGAAACTGACAATGCAAGTAAAGGTGAGCGGAGGCTTGAGGAGTCCTCCAGACAAATTAGCAGGAGCTCTGCACGTGTCCGTCTTTATACATGATTTATGAGTCCTGTTTGAAAAATCTTTCCCTCGCTTGAAGTGTGCTTGTTCAAGTCATGTATTGTCATCTGATTTTACTTTAACAGTAAGGCACAGAGTTAAGGCACAGAGTGCTTTAAAATTAATTGCTTTCTATGGAATTCTGTTCCTGTCTACCTTTTATTTTATATATATATATATATATATATATATATATATATATATATATATATATATATATATATATATATTAATTCTATTTGTATAATTATAGTTATGTGAGCTGTAAAAAAGATAACATAGTTGTACTGTATGTATTTCTTAAAAAATGGTAGGGAGGCCGTTTACTTAACTGTTATTTTAAGTCATTTTTTGAAGGGCACAGAGGGCTGACAGGGTGCTTGATCACCTTAAAAATGTGCACTCTTTTGCTCTTGATTAAACCCTGCATCTGTTCACATTTTCACTATGGCTCTTTTGACCCATAATTGCTTGTATTTCTCTTTAGCTTTAAGGATCTTGTTTCTTGATTGGTTCAGAGGTTGAGGACATTCATGCACAAGCTTTTAGGCCCTCAGGGAATTTCGCAATAGTTTCCAGCTGGGAATGTTGTTTTAAGAAACATGTTTCCACATGTAAACAAATCACAAGAAATGTTGGTGGTAGAAGGCGTGTCGCGTGGAAGTATGTTTTATCATGTAGCATTTCTTTACAACACCAAAAACATATGCATGAACTGATATGTATATCTCGAATGTAAGAGCCATATGCATTTATGTGAATTTCAATCGGCAGTTGTTCTTTCAGCATGACTGTGAGTGTTAGAAACGTGTTTACTGCACCATTATCTGTGACGCACTTCAGGGTATTTAAGGGGATGAGGTGGCTTAACCTTCTTTTGTTCTCATTTAGTCTCCATGCGGACACAGGTGGTCTTCTCTCCAGAATATGTCCTCTCTGAGGCCTAATCTCATTTGGACTTCAAAGAATGTTTTACTTTTAAAAACTCTGCGTCTCTCTGTGTTTCATGTCATTTATTTTGTACCTGAAATATCTAGATCTTGACGTTTAACTCGGTTTCTCATTGTCTGTGTATGGAAACGATTTGAAAATACACTCTTAAAAACGAAGGCTCTTTATTGGCATCTACAGTTCTATACACTCTAAAAACTGCTGGGTTGAAAACAACCCAATTTGGGTTATTTTGGCAACCCAGCATTGGGTCAAAAAGGGACGAACCCAACACTGGGTTATTTTAACCCAACCAGTTGGGTTATCATGTTTAACCCAGCCTGCTGGGTTGCTTTTTTATGTTTTAAAATGACTACATTGCAGGGTTTCAAAAACCAGAGCGGGTGTTTTTTATCACTGTATTTCAGAAGGAAAACTACTGTATTTAGAAAATGTTCAAATTCATTTCGCATGTGCTTGGTGAGGCATCGTTTGTGACCTCAGCGCTGCACTCTAAAAACTGCTGGGTTGTTTTTTCAGCCCAAATGCTGGGTTGAGGCCGCTGGATAGGACTCAGGGATGTTTTAACCCAAGTTTGGGTTGAAAATTGTTCTCCGTTTTAACCCAGCGGGGCTGGGTTGAGAACGCAGACATGAAGGAGAGCACGCACGTCACGTCAAGATCGTACGTCTCCAGTGCGAGCAGCCGCCATTTTCTCAGCGTGAAAGAAGCGAGAAGCGAGTGAAAGACTATGGTAAGTAAATATTCAAAATGTAAAGTTATCGTTTATTGTTTACCCGGTTGTATGAAAGGTGAAAACAAAGAAGCTTAACGTTATATAAAAAAAAAAAAAAAAAAAAAAAAAAAAGGTTTTCGCCTCAGACACGGAGGTCTTAACGGCATCATTTAACGTTACTGAACGGAAGAGGTAATTTTAATATAACGTCCGTGAATGTATTTTGTAATATTTCAGACTTGTCAAGCTTGTGTCTTCATTGTCCTTTTGCCGAGAGTTAAAGACACAGAAGCGGTTTGTGTGAGAGTCTCAGACTGTGAGGAGGAGGATGTGTTCTTCTGAAGAGAGGGACAGACGGGTTTAAGGAGGGTAAACTTCAGAATAACATTGTTATCTTTATTTTTACTAAGACTAAAATAATGTTTGTTTTTTGTTTTTGTAGATGTTAAAAGCCAGAGACATGGGAGAGCACCATTCTTTTGAGATTTTATGTAAGTTATTTTTAGAAAGGAAATGTTTCTGTTGTCTCCTGTCGGTTTACTTCACATTTTGATGCAACAGTGTGATTACTGGCTCATTTCACTAAAACCATTGATGTCTGTGTTTTTCATTGCGGAACTCAAACCAACTTTGGAGTTGTCTGATTTGGGGAGTCATCACTCTTGGTCTTCCCTCTTAAAGGTAAAGTTCACACAAAAAATCATTTACTTGCCCTCATGTCATTCCAAACCTATAAGACTTGAATATATTGAAATGAATATATTTTTCATTTTCTCATAATTTTGTTAATCCATTTATAGTCTAGATAATCAGTATTTTCAAGCCTCATAAATACAGAGTTATTGTAGAAGTAATTCATTCCGATATTTATATATGAATAAATCTTAAATTATATGATAGCAAACATGTATGTTCAAAATAAAATACTGGTCTCCCAGACTAGCAATGGAGGACACAAATTAAGAGAATATTAAATATATTCATTTGTTTTCCAAAAATGAGCAGAGTTTGTGTGAGTCTGGAACATGTGGAGAGTAAATTATGACCATTTTCATTATTTGGTGAACTAAGCGTTTTAAGAGCAACCCTCCACGTACATGAACATTTGTGAGGTATGTGAATGTCATGTCTGTTTTAATGTTTCAGTAAAGAAGCTTTCTGTAAGCAGTATATTTATTCAAACAATATGACATGCCCTCACACTAGTGCTGCCATTATAGCCTTCACGAGAGCTGTGGTGGACCGAGACATTAAACAACCTCAAAGTGTTGAAACTTTACTGATGAAGTGCAGGCGGTGACTGGGATGAATACTGGTCAGAGAAGATATTGTCCTTTCCTCTAAACTGATGCAGCAGTGGTTTTAAAGGAGGACGCTGCCCTGGATGATGTAGATGTCACATGCTGTGCTGATGGAGCTTCTTCATGACTACATCAATTATGCTAAAGAGATCATGAAAGTTGACAGTGATGCATGATCTGTATTCATGGACTATGAAACAAACTGTAAGTGTATAATTTGTAAAAACAATGTTAAACGCTTTTTCTGTGTTGTTTAGTAGAAGAGTTTACACTCTGTCTTTCATACACATGCTCACATTCTTTCACACACAAACACGCACGCGCACACACACACACGTCTGTTAAATGTTATAATATCAGAGTTAATGTTGTGACTTATTTGTGTACTGTCATGCCAGAATAGTTGGTAAAGAACCTAACTAATTGTAAATGTATTGTATAATAGTGTTTTCGTATATTTTTATAAAATATATACAATTGAACAAAGTCCAATTTGATCTTAAGTTATATTCAACAAATGTTCAATGTTTTATGAACTGTAGCTGTTAATGCCATCCTTTTCTGCATTTCTTCTTACGTTACTTTTTGACTTTACTCTTGTTTTTAATAAATATTTTCCTTTTGATAATTATTATTTGTGTGTAAAAGTGATATTTAAAATGAACAATATTTCTAGGTTTAATGCCTAGCTCAATTTGGGTTCATTTTAACGTAGCAATGCATTGTTTCCCACATCCTTACACTCAATTCGTGGCAGCACTACGCGAGTTCATTTTCTGCCAGCAGGAGGCGCTAAGCGGGAGAGGTAGGTTTCCCCGTAACGGCTGCAAAGCAGCGCTGAGCTCACAAACGATGCCTCATCAAGCACATGCGAAATGAATTTGAACATTTTCTAAATACAGTAGTTTTCCTTCTGAAAACTAATTATATCATAATATCATTAAACTTGATAACCCAACTGGTTGGGTTAAAATAACCCAGCGTTGGGTTTGTCCCTTTTTGACCCAGCGCTGGGTTGCCAAAATAACCCAAATTGGGTTGTTTTCACCCAGCAGTTTTTAGAGTGTGCTTTGCAGCCTTTACCGTCGAAACCTACCTCTCCCGCTTAGCGCCTCCTGCTGGCAGAAAATGAACTCGCGGAGTGCCGCCACGAATTGAGTGTAAGGATGTGGGAAACAATGCATTGCTACGTTAAAATGAACTAAAATTGAGCTAGGCATTAAACCTACAAATATTGTTCATTTTAAATATCACTTTTACACACAAATAATAATTATCAAAAGGAAAATATTTATTAAAAACAAGAGTAAAGTCAAAAAGTAACATGTAAGAAGAAATGCAGAAAAGGATGGCATTAACAGCTACAGTTCATAAAGCATTGAACATTTGTCGAATATAACTTAAGATCAAATTGGACTTTGTTCAATTGTATATATTGTATAAAAATATACGAAAACACTATTATACAATACATTTACAATTAGTTAGGTTCTTTACCAACTATTCTGGCATGACAGTACACAAATAAGTCACAACATTAACTCTGATATTATAACATTTAACAGACGTGTGTGTGTGTGTGTGTGTGTGTGCGCGTGCGTGTGTGTGTGTGTGTGTGTGTGAAAGAATGTGAGCATGTGTATGAATGACAGAGTGTAAACTCTTCTACTAAACAACACAGAAAAAGCGTTTAACATTGTTTTTACAAATTATACACTTACAGTTTGTTTCATAGTCCATGAATACAGATCATGCATCACTGTCAACTTTCATGATCTCTTTAGCATAATTGATGTAGTCATGAAGAAGCTCCATCAGCACAGCATGTGACATCTACATCATCCAGGGCAGCGTCCTCCTTTAAAACCACTGCTGCATCAGTTTAGAGGAAAGGACAATATCTTCTCTGACCAGTATTCATCCCAGTCACCGCCTGCACTTAATCAGTAAAGTTTCAACACTTTGAGGTTGTTTAATGTCTCGGTCCACCACAGCTCTCGTGAAGGCTATAATGGCAGCACTAGTGTGAGGGCATGTCATATTGTTTGAATAAATATACTGCTTACAGAAAGCTTCTTTACTGAAACATTAAAACAGACATGACATTCACATACCTCACAAATGTTCATGTACGTGGAGGGCTGCTCTTCAAACGCTTAGTTCACCAAATAATGAAAATGGTCATAATTTACTCTCCACATGTTCCAGACTCACACAAACTCTGCTCATTTTTGGAAAACAAATGAATATATTTAATATTCTCTTAATTTGTGTCCTCCATTGCTAGTCTGGGAGACCAGTATTTTATTTTGAACATACATGTTTGCTATCATATAATTTAAGATTTATTCATATATAAATATCGGAATGAATTACTTCTACAATAACTCTGTATTTATGAGGCTTGAAAATACTGATTATCTAGACTATAAATGGATTAACAAAATTATGAGAAAATGAAAAATATATTCATTTCAATATATTCAAGTCTTATAGGTTTGGAATGACATGAGGGCAAGTAAATGATTTTTTGTGTGAACTTTACCTTTAAGAGGGAAGACCAAGAGTGATGACTCCCCAAATCAGACAACTCCAAAGTTGGTTTGAGTTCCGCAATGAAAAACACAGACATCAATGGTTTTAGTGAAATGAGCCAGTAATCACACTGTTGTTGCATCAAAATGTGAAGTAAACCGACAGGAGACAACAGAAACATTTATTTTCTAAAAATAACTTACATAAAATCTCAAAAGAATGGTGCTCTCCCATGTCTCTGGCTTTTAACATCTACAAAAACAAAAAACAAACATTATTTTACTCTTAGTAAAAAAAAAAAAAAAACAACAACTGATAACATGAAATTATAAAGTTTACTTGCCTTAAACTATCTTTCCCTCTCGTCAGAAGAAGCTGAGAAAACCTCCTCCTCACACAAGCAGACTTCTGTGTCCTTAACTCCAAAGTTAGTTAGAGTTCTGCAAAGATGGACATCAATGGTTAAAATAAAATATGAACATGTGATCACACTGTTGTTGCATCAAAATGTGAAGTAAACAGGCAGGACACAAGAGAAACATGAATTTATGAATTTATGAATCTAAAAAAAAAAATCTCAAAAGAATGAAGTTATCTTGTCTCTGGATTTCAACATCTACAAAAACAAACATTATTTTAGTCTGAGTAAAAATAAAGATAACGATGTTATTCTGAAGTTTACCCTCCTTAAACCCGTCTGTCCCTCTCTTCAGAAGAACACATCCTCCTCCTCACAGTCTGAGACTCTCACACAAACAGCTTCTGTGTCTTTAACTCTCGGCGAGAGGACAATGAAGACACGAGCTCGACAAGTCTGAAATGTTACATGTAAAACATACTTTTAACAGTTACCACTTCAACAGCCTCAAAATAATTATGCTAGTCTTTACTACACAATGCCGTTTCCTTTAGGAGACAAACATACATTCAGTTTAACCGCGAAAAAAAAAAGACAAATTAACATGAATGTAATCGTGACCATAACCGTCTATTAACGCCTCAAATAGTACAGATAATGTAAAATCTTATGTAAATATGACAAAATACATTCACGGACATTATATTAAAATTACCTCTTCCGTTCAGTAACGTTAAATGATGCCGTTAAGACCTCCGTGTCTGAGGCGAAAACCGCGTCCGTTTTTTTTTTTTTAATATAACGTTAAGCTTCTTTGTTTCCGCCTTTCATACAACCGGGTAAACAATAAACGATAACTTTACATTTTGAATATTTACTTACCATAGTCTTTCACTCGCTTCTCGCTTCTTTCACTTTGAGAAAATGGCGGCTGCTCGCACTGGAGACGTACGATCTTGACGTGACGTGCGTGCTCTCCTTCACGTCTGCGTTCTCAACCCAGCCCCGCTGGGTTAAAACGGAGAACAATTTTCAACCCAAACTTGGAGGATCTGGCTGCAGACTTGCACTTGCACTCTCAGACACTTGCACTTCCGCTAGTGACATCACTTGCAGTCTTTATTTTTTATTTAGTTGAATTTTTTTTAACACTTTTTGTTTGAATTTTATAACAGTAGCCAGGTGGTGAAGACAAGAAAAAATAAACTAAATTGCAATGTCACTTGCAATCGCTACTTGCACTCTCTGCTACCTGCGACACTTGCAATCGACACAAATCGTGCGTGTTGCCAATGGTGACAAGACACTGTGGTGGTGATTAAACGATTAAACCTAATTTAGTACTTTAACGTGCAGGGTCCTGCAAGAAAAAGACAAGACCGGCAAATCCGTTGCCAGAACAGCAGAATATGAACGTTCGCCTAAAGTCTCTCGCTAAGCGTTTTCCTCCTGTAGAAAAACATAAACACTTAAATGTCTTTGTCATTTAAGATACATTATGTGTTTTATTTATAATGATTTTCTATAGGAGGAAAACGTTTAATGTACAATTTAACGCACTGCATTCTGTACTCGTCTGCTTGCCTGTACAGAGTTGATCCTTTTAAAATCACTTAAAGGTGCCATCTGTCATATCTGGCAAAAAAATCAAGTCATACTCCACATTCCATACCAGATGGGGGCAGTATGCCTCAATAAAGTGAATTGGTCTACTCCAGAGTAACAAACGAGAAACGGCATAGTCTCTATGCTCCGCCCCTACCTTCACAACAACCCTAGAGCATAGCTGAAGCCTAAGAGGACATTTTGCCTCCAGAGGAACGTTGGGTGATGTCAAGTGATTTTGAAACATGACATCTTCAAGCTACTCCCCTTCACCTTTAGCAGTGAATTTGTTCATATTCGTTTTGTTCATATTACATTGAGTTGTATATACACATTATTTGAATTAAATTAATTTGACCGACAGCATTCTGTCAACATCATTGGTCAACATCAGACAGCTGATGTTGACCAAGCTAGCGCCAACCAACGTAGCATTCACCATGAGACACACGCAATTGACTCTTTTCACACGCTTTCATGCAATACATCAATTTTCTCACGTACAGAAAAACCACGAAGCAAAGAGGACACGGAGACCAACAGACTAGACAGAGCAGGTTACTTATGATATAAAAAAATGGGTAAGTTATAGATAGCTAATTATCAAACGCAGCTACGGTTAGCCATCGCTAACATTAGCACGCTTATAGAACAGCCTTCGATACATTTCTATGTTATAACTTCCCGAAAAAAAATACACAAACATATAAAACAAACTTCTAGCGAAATACTAACAGCATCTAACTTACCAATCCAAAAGAAATGTTGCAAGTTCGGTGTCGAACCTCATTTCTTTCAGGTCCATCAGTTGTCTCCAGCGATTGAAAGCAGTGCCGATGTTTACTCTGGTTCGGCTCCTTTTCTTATCGGATTTGATTTGTGATTCCGAGCGCGGTTGTTTCCCTGTAGCGGGTGGTGGTCTCTTGCCAAGGGCTTAAGTCATCCTTCCGCTCTCTTCCCTGAACTGAAATGTAGTGGGCTGTACTTTCCACATGATTGACATCAGGTTCAGGTACGCCCACAAGCCGTGCGAGTTATTCGTGTATTGCAGGTTGGCTGGTGGTTATGTTGCCCGCATACCGCCTCCCATGGCCGAAACTGGTATTACGACACCTGTCGGGCCGGGGCTAGTAATGCTACTGCTAATTAAGGTTGATATCTCTGCAGCACTATAACTTGACATTTTTTTAATGACATCATCGCCCTTATTTCTTCTCATACTTTTGATGCGTGTAGGTCATTTTTTAAAATATTTTTACCTCAATTTTTGCACATGGCACCTTTAATGCATTTCGTAATGCAAGTTCATATTTGCTGGTCTGTATATACGTTGAGTTAACAACAAGACATATAGACTAGGCCTACTGAATTGTCTTTATCATCTTAGTATTTAAGCATTAAGCATTTTGCTGTATGGGAGGACAGAGTTTGCGCTTTGTGTTCATAGCCATCTGCTTGCCTTGTGGTACATTAAATAATAACTATATATAGAATTTGGGCTTTTAATTGAACTTAAGGTATCTTAATACATTATGCCATATTAAGTGTTTGTTGTTTCTACAGGAGAAAAATGCTTAATGAAAGACTTTGTGCATTGCATTCATATTCTGCTGTTCTGGCCACAGATTTGCCGGTCTTGTCTTTTTTCTTGCAGGACCCTGTAAATTATAGTAGTAGGCATACTTATTTAGTTTTAATCGTTTAATCACCATCACAGCGTCTTGTCTCCATTGGCGACACGCACGATTTGTGTTGATTGCAAGTGACGTCACAGGAAGCGGAGAGTGCAAGTGGCGATTGCAAGTGACATTGTATCTTTTTTCTTGTCTTGTTGTCCGAGACAAAAATGTGCCATACAGCATCTTCAATGAGAAGGCTGTCGGTGCCACGCTTGCCAAGCAGGTCCTGGAGATGCGACGGTGCAGAGGGAGCAAAAGTGTCCTGTGGAGAGGATCATTAAAGCAGTGAGACAGAGTGAGACAGAAGCTGAAGCTGGCAGAACACACCGACAGTAACTCTCTCATCCCAGGTGATCGGCCACATGGCAGTCACTAATTAAACCTGTCGTTAGAAAGAAATGCATCCCTCTTATTACAGGGCACCACTGACACACTTCCAGGATGAGTGGCGTCTGTCTTCACCGCATTTCTCTAATGAGTAGAGCATCTTGGGTAAATAGAAAGACAAACCGACAGCCTTTGATGTCAAATTAGGCTTAGCAGACATTAGGGAGAATGAAAGAGAATCATATTCAGCTCTACAAAGCCTGCTGTATCATATTGAACAAACATTTCTAAATGGCTTCTAAATGATCAACATGATTTAAACTTTGCTAAAAAAAAAAAACGGTTGTACACAATCTCTACATATTTTCTGTCGTCTGATTGATAGTTTATACTTTTTTGGAAGTAAAAGGCCTTTTAGTATGAATGTAAAAACATCAGTTTGTGGTTCACGTGCATTTTTGCTGTGAAATCTTTACTGATTTTTATAAATTAAACACAAGTATAACTTATATTGTTAGTAACTCAACAAAACAGAATTTTTTTGTTTCATTTTTTAAGAAAAAAATAATTCTGAATCTTTATATCTTGTCAGGCTTTAAAGGGTTAAAAAAAATTTTTAAGTGATGTCAAAAATCTGTTGCTAATTATAGCTCTGTTTCATCTAGCCAGTTAAACGTGTTTCACAGCATTCATAGTCACATTTGTCAAGCTGAACCTGCCTGGACTGTGAATCTGATCCACTGAAGGGCTTTAGGAGATCAGCTCTGGCTATACGTCTCATCTTGCACCCTTGCACCTTTTTAAACAAGTCTGACCCACATATACTGCAGAGATGGGCATTTTTACATTTACCTTTATTGAATTTGGCAGACACTTTTATCCAAAGCCATTTATATTGCAATTAAGGTATTTCTTTGTTTAGAAACTACTGTAAATAACATTTACTATAACTTTTGTATATTTTCTAAAAATAACAATAATCTCTGCATTTGCATCTACAGATATTTTATTATAATTCATTTATACTACCATTTAAAAGTTTTTAAAAGTTGATTTTATTTTTATATGTTTTTGAAAGAAGTCTATTATGCTCACCAAGACTGCATTTAATTGATCAAAATACAGTAAAAACTGTAATATTGTGAAATATTATAACAATTTAAAATATCTGTTTTCTATTTAAATATATTGTAAAATATAATTTATTTCCGTGATCACAGCTGTATTTTCAGCATCATTACTCCAGTCTTCAGTGTTACATGATCATTCAGAAATCATTCTAATATGCTGATTTGCTGCTTTATATCTGCTTTGTAGTTTTTAAATACAGAAGTAGAAAAGTATCGTTTGAGGGTGTTTAGGAGCTTCAACACAAGACAAAAAAAGAATTGTCACGATGGCCATGGAAGATGAAAGGCTGATTGGTTTATTAAGTTAAAAACATGTATCGTGTGACTTGTGATGTCAATTGATGGTCGTCTTGTGTTACAGTATCTGCTGGTGGCCGTAATTATACCTGCTTGACCAAACCATTGTGTGGCGGCAATGAAGAGTGCATATAAATGAAGACGCCACCTTCTTTATAGGGAGTTCAGTCGGTGAGGGAGGGACGGATCTGAGGTGAAAGAGCGGCTAGTTAACTTGATCTAAGAAAAACATTCCAACGGTGCTTCCCAAACAATCCCGGGTCAACAATCCTAAGCCTTTTGATGCTTCCAGAAGCCACACTGATCTTTCAGGACATCTGGAGTTACTTTAGTTTTGTGTCTTCTGCTCCAGGGTTTCGTAACAGACCCCCACCAGCCTGTGTATGTAGAGAAGAATAGCTCGTCAGTCATCAGTCATCTTACTGCTGTATTGTTCAGTGATGTTGCTACTCATAAATCATGGTTTCATCATCAACAGGACAAACATGGTTAAGTGAGCCATTGTTCACAAGTCTCAGTTTCACAGACGGCACTCCTCAGGTGCTCTGAGTCTTTTATCAGTCAGGAACCTGTTGTATTGACATAACTCAACACCATCCGCTGATTCAGGTCTCCTGCATTCATTTACTAGTTACAATTGCAAATGGATTAACCATTCATCCATACATCCATCTATCATTCCTTCCGTCTGTTTGTCAGTCTACTTTCCGTTCTATTTATCTATGTATCACACAAAAAAAAAAAAATCTGTGACATTTACGGTAAATACCAGCAGCTGTGGCTGGCAGAATTTCACTGTAAAAAATATGGTAGCAACATTTTAGGTTTTACAGATTTAACTTAAATTCACGATAAAATACCATATTATATTATCTGATGTTATGTTAATAAACCAACATATTGAAGCACTAATATATGTTTTGAACCATTGTAATGCACTGATAACCACCAAAACCGGTGGCGATGAGAAAGTCACATGATGAACCAAAGCTCATTACAAACTAAGAATAAACAAACAAAAAATTTATTTCAATAAAAAAAACATTCAATATGAAGTGTCATGCAGGGAATTCTGGGAGTATCAATGTACAGTTTTTTATATTATTATACAATTACTTTTTCCTTTTTCACTTCCAAAAGACATTTTTAACAGTATTTTACTGTAAAATTACATTTATTCACTGAATATAGTATGGAAACTTACTGCTAACCAATTACGAGGTTTTCACTGTACCATTTTTACAGTCTTTTACTGTTAAAATCACAATCATTTTTTTTATAGTCTATCTATTGACTGTAAATTATACAATTACGTTTTCCTTTTTCAATTCCAATTTTATTTATTTTTTTCCCAGTATTTTACTGTTAAAGTACATTAAATGTAATTACATGTATTCACCGAATATAGTATGGAAACTTACTGCTAACCAATTAATCGTTTTTTACTGTACCATTTTTACACCCTTTTTTACTGTTAAATTACAATAATTTTTTATAGTTTATCTATCTATCGATCCATCGATCTATCTATCTATCTATCGATCTATATATCTATCTATCTATCATTCAAATATAGGTTTTCTAGTTTTCTGTTTGTGGCCTCAGTTCAAATGAATGAAAAAAAGTGTACATTTCAGTGTAAAATGTTTTGTGTTTCCATCACACTTTCGTGTTTCTTTTGATTATTTCTGAGACGGACCAAAATACCAGGTGTAAACAAGGGCCTAAAAAGGAATCCATTTTTTGTTTTAGCAACACATTTAACATTTCTGAAGCTTGAGTCATCTTTCATGTGAACCCAGTTCCAATAGTAAGACCGAGGATGAAGCAGGTAGAGGAGTGCAGGGCGCTGGGACACAGCTGGCGGAGTGGATCCGTGCAAAGCGATGGCTAAATGAGGGGTGGCAGGAGATGTGATTGTGTCGTCTCTGGGTCTCCATCGTAGACACTAAATTAGACCAATCAATAGAGGTCTCACATGGGGCTGTTGCTCCTCCAGCCCTCGCTTGTTCTCTCTCCTTTTATTTTTCCAGAAATGCTCCACTGTCTCTAAGTCAGCATCTGTGTCCCAAAGGCCATCTCCAGCTGAAGTTAACTGATTAGAGCAGGTTTTCCCAAACAAACTAATCAACTAGTTGGCCATCCTGAACCATATCAGGCTGCAACCCAAACTGTTCAATGGAAGTGCAATTGTGAATCTTTTGTGTATTGTGCTGTTCAGATCTAAGTTTGGTAAACATTATTAAATAGAGTTGCTTTGTGGAGATCAGATATGAGAGTATCGCCCTCTAGTGGTGTTTAAAGGAAACACAGTGACATAGACTCTGGAAGGTTTATTCTTCCATTTAATCACAGGATAATTTATATTTGTGTGGTATATAGCTTCACTCCTGTGATGTGATTGGTTCAGCCAACCAGTAGAGTTGGCCCATCACATGACGATATTCATCAACTAGAATACAGCAACAATTTAGTGTGCTTGTTTCTATGAGGTGCACAGAAACAGGACTGCACCTGTAGAGGGTTTTGTCTGCACCCCAGGGACCGTGGGTACAGTGCTGATAAAATTGCAGATGTTAGAAACTGAAGGTTTGACTAGCTATTTACAGCTGGATACGACCAGGTCACATAATCAGAAAAAAGACTGAGGCACATTTTTATTTTATTATTTATTTTCATTTGTTTTATTTTGATACTCATTTATTTGTATTAAATTACATATAAATGTTTGTCTTTTAATTAAACATTTTTTTATAAACTTTTACAAAGCATACATTTGCAACAACTACTTTAAATTGTTTTCTTTATTTTTAATCTGATTATTAAGTTACTAATTTAGCTAATACATTTTTTAAAGTACACATTTAACCCAACTATTATTATTATAAAAATTGTTTTAAGTTTTATTTGTTAAACTTAAATTGATTTATGTTTTAATATTTCAATAATTAAATTCACCTTTTATTAATTTGGCAGACATTTTTATCCAACCATGCAAATGCAACAGCAATTATTCTACATATTTCTAAATATTGTTTAATTGCACTTTATTCATTTATTTTTGTCAGATTGCACCAGGTGAACTTTCATAGAATGGTTCAAGTGCCCATAAATATATTACAGTTTTAATCCTAAATTCATATAGGATTCATATCTGCTGTGTTCAGTGGTCATACGTTCTGCCCGGTTACCCGATCAGGAACGACCCAATAGCAGCCCGGCACTAAATGAATCATCAGTTTCAACACCACAATCCTTTTAGAGCAGATGGGATCAATGAAGCCATATCTTCTTCTCTGAATTAGTCAGAGTTTTCTGTTTTGTAGAGAAATGAATAGTCAGGGGAAGAGGCTTCATGATTCCCACAAACATCTGCTGCTCTGCTGTTTTCATCACCAGCGCTGAACACACGCTCATAAATCAACACATTCAGTTCACCCGTCCACGACACGTACACTCACGCTTCTCTTCAGCATGGAGGACGATGCCTGAGCATTCAACAGGGCTTGTAACAGTGTTATTTTTTTTCCATTAAATTGTGTATTCTAGTATTTTGAAAGCAGAGTGACCAATGAACATTAGAGAACAAATGATAATGTGTTTTAATATGCAAAAATTCTGGATTCCTATGAACATTTGTTTTGCAACATATTTGCATAAAACTCCATCAGAATTACTTCAAAACAGAAACATGTACATACATAATATTTGTCAGAAAAATGATATGTTTATTTAAGCTTTTCCATCTTTTTTGGTGCTTTAATTTCATTTATTTAATTTAATAAATTTTAACATTCAGGTGACAATTTCATGGCACATCAGATAATTGCAGGGAGATTCATCATCTTTAAAAATGCCAATTTATATAGGTAATCTCTAAATGACCAAATATGATCAGTATGCAACAGTGCGGCTGTAACACCAAGCAGACAATACCAGTCAATAAACATCAAGTCAAAATAAGTTTCATCAGCTCCGGCGGTAAACTAGCAGGTATCTGGGCAAGAGCATATCACTGCTGTTCCCCACGTATGAGGTTCAGTGAGGTGCTGAATATGACTATGAATGCTCAGTGTCTCTGCAGCAGAGACGTTACAGTGCCCCGTGCTGTGTTCATAAAGCGAGGACGGGGAAAGAGATGAGCTGATGTCAAAGATGAGTTTACCTGCTCGCACCGACCTCCTGTCCCTCGAGCTGCTTGCCAAACTTCACTGCATGTCCACCAGCGGCTCCCCATTTGGCACCAACAAACCCATCGACATTAAAGCCTGGAGAAGATGGTAACGTTTGTTATTTACTGTTTTTAACTACCTTGTGTTGGACTCTGGAGGAGCGGCATTCAGGTTTTTAGCTGTTTCCTTATGTTGGGCTGCTGTATCTTCTATGGCTGTGTGTTATGCTAGTGTATGCACAGTATTTGTATATTCTTAAAGCGAGTATTGTGGAGAAGCAGAGCTAAGGCTGGTAATGTGTTTATACCATCACTTAATCACATTCGCCTTAAAGAGATTAATAGAGCCGTATCAGGTGAGAGACACTTGCTCGGATTCACCCGTTATAGAGCAACCTACTGAGAATTATCCTATTATTAGTGTTATTTCCAACATAGTGACACTTTTACTTTTGGAATTCAACTGTTGTGATCAGAGGAATGCAAGCTGATGAAAGCAAATAAGTTACAAACATTTGTTTTTCTCAAAATGCACAAAAATATTTGATATACATGTGCATCCAATAACAAGGATGAGGATTTGACACATGGTGGAGTGATGGGTGCTGCTGCTAATCGGCTATGGAAGGTTTAGTTTATTACTTTCAGTGCATTAGCTGTCATGAACTAACAATGAACAATGTTCTTAGCATTTTTTACATTTCCTTCATTTTAATTTACTAGCACATTTTTTTAATTCATAATGACTTCAAATATGGCTGAATTCGAATAAATTCAATTCAGTTCTATTGTGCAATTAAATTTAATATTCAATATTTAAATATTAATATTTTTATATTTTACTTAAATTAAATTAAGAGTGATATTGACTAATAGATGGCGTAAATTTGTTTTATTTTTTTATTTTTTGGGCTAGTTCATGATAATGTTAAACTTTAATAACTAAATCATGAATGGACATTAATAATTTTCTGGCAGATAATGATGTCAAACGGTGTTTAATTCAGTTCAGATGACTTACTTAAGCTTTTAGTTTAATTCAGTTCAGTTCTGCTTATTGTAATTGTGCAATTAAATTAAATATTTCATATTTGTATAGCTATATTTGAAGTATTTGCAATTATTTTATATATTTGATATTGTAAAGTTAATTTTGTTTATTTACAAATTAACATTAATATAGAAACAAAATATATTTTAATATACTTTAAAACAAATATTTTTTTATTTTATTTATTTATTTATTGTTAGTTCATGATACCAAATGCATTAACTAGTGTTAATAAATTATACTTTACTGGAAAGTGTTACCAAATACTATTGCTTAATTGTAAAGCTGGGGTCTGTCACGCTGTCTGGTCTCGGTTTCCCTGAGTTTCCACTAGTGGTCTCACTTCCTCATAGGCACCTCACCGTAGGCACTACAATTCCCACAAAGCCTTGTCCCTTCATCACAGTAATTGCACTCCTGTTAATTGCACTCAGGTGTCTGCACTCCTGTTAATTGCACTCAGGTGTCTTCACTTGTTAGTCATTATCCTCCCTATATTAACCAGTCCTTTTCTGTTTGTCTGCATGGAGTCCTTTCTTTCCGTCACCCAGTTTCCTCGCCTTCCGAGTTCCTTTTCCCGTTCCTGTTCCTATTCCTGTTTATTTATTTATTTGTTTGTTTGTTTGTTTGGATGGATTTTTGGTTTTGACCTCTGCATGTTGGATTCTGAGTTGGATTAGCTAAATAAACCCACACTGCGTTTGGATCTCTCGTCTCCTGCATTTCACTGGGTCTCCGATCGTAACAGAAGGACTCCATCCATGTCGAGATCCAGCGGTGTGGGACTTCATTCCCGTTCCCCAGCCAGTATGGTGGAGTGGAGGGCGAAATATTTGAAATTAACCCCCTCCGCCAAGAGGGCAATGAGGTGGGTGCCATGACACAAATGTTCAGGTCCCTAGCTGAGGGGATGGGATATAATGATGCGGCCCTAAAGGACACTTTCAACACCGGGCTGGATGACCCGGTACCTCGAATCGAAATGGAGCAGTTGGACACTTATAATTTCTGGGAGTTCGTATTCTATTTACAACATCGGTCTCTGTGGAATAGTGATGGGAAGTTCGGATCATTTTACCGACTCGGACTTTTGAGTCTCGTTCAGCAAAATGAACGAATCTTTTTTCGAGTCATTTCGTTCATTTCATTCATTTTAGCAAAATGTAATGAAAATGTTATGTGTTACTTCCCCAACACATCTAGTACTTACGCAAACGTTGATCACACTAAAAACAATTACAAAACTAAAATGCTATAAGATACAGAAAAAAAAATCATTCTTTACCTGGGTCTTTAGTCTGTGATTAGCTCACGTCACCTCTTATCTGACAAGAAGTCCTCGGGTTTAAGTCATTCCTTAATCACGTGACAGCCACATACGCAAAACTAACGCAGTCTTGAGCCGGAAAGAGAATTGATTAGTTTATCTCATGAGTCTTTCGGGTCTCGGGTCGAGTTTGACTCGTTCCTTAATCACGTGACAGACCCATACGTTATTTCTGACATTTTCTGTCACTGTGTTTTTGTTACTGTTTGTTGAGGATCTGTGGTTTGTTATTATTTTATAAATAAATAAAACCCTGTTATAAATAAAATATTGATTAATTTGTCTTTTTGACTGTCTATCGGTAAATAAACACTAGGCTATATAATAACATAATAATTCAAGCTTACAATAAAAAGTATTTATACTAGTTTGTTCATTTTTACTCCAATTTTGAGTTTGCTGGTATAATAATTGCTTTTCCTAGGCAGACTTGACATATTGGTGTAATATATGTATAAGAAGATTGCTCAAAAAAGGACATAATGACATATACATTAAAAGCAAATAAAGTTTTGAATTTGAATTATTAATGTTAGTTTAAAACATTAAGGTTATGATAACTTCAGCTTTAACAGTTTTAACCCAGCTCAGAGTGAGGAGGATACTTCAGATCCTGGTGCGACTGCCAGTGCAGGGGCCATGTTTTGGGAAGACTTTGACGAGAGGGTAGCAAGCTTGAGGCCTTCTGCTACCTCTTCTAAGACCTCAGATGCTATAAAGGTGCAGGCCTACCTTGCAGAGCCACTCTTACCCCGCACATCAGACCCTCTGGCCTGGTGGAGGAGATGTTCACCAGTATACAAAAGCCTTTCTGAAGTCACAAAGACAAGACTTTACATTGTGGCCACATCTGTGCCATCTGAAAGAATTTTTTCTAAAACTGGGCAGATTATCTCAGATAGAAGAAACAGACTCAGCCCATCCAAGGTCAGGGAGCTTGTTTCTTTTTAATGCAAACATGCCTTAAAGCAAGTCCTAAAAATATAGCCACAGTGTGTTATTTATTTTAAAGCTTATTTATTTTTATTTATTTAGAAAAAGACTAGCTTGTTGTGCAATATTTTTGTTGTTGTTGTTGTGATTTTAAAGGTAATTTGTTATTGTTATAAGGCTCCGTAGCTTTAGTATCTCTTAATTTTCATTTATTTTTATTTAAATGGTTTAAAATTATTTGGGGAATAGTTATCCTCTTTGATATAAAGTTTTTATTTTGGCACAAAAGTGTTATTTATTTTAAAATGTATTCATTTTAAATTATTATATAAAAAAAGCAAAGCTTGTTGTGCAATATTTAGTTCCCTTTCGAAAGGGAACTCTACACTACGTCAGAATGACGCTTTGGGGAACGCCTCAGGCGTGACAGGTGTCTGAAATCACTATCAAATCACGGCAATCATAATGACCGGCGACAGCCCGTGAATCATTAACGTGAATGATTAACGTGCGACCTGCAAGTATAAAAGGGAGCCTTGCAAACATGACAAACATCTTTTCGTCTTCAGGGACTGTCTGTTTGATATCGCTGGAAAAGTCGGCAAAGAAAATGAAACGCACGGAGAAGGCTGAAAGCTTCAGGAAGTGTGCGGATCCGTGCCCAAGGTATTTGACGCCGGGTGATTCACACGAACTGTGCGTTCTCTGTCTGGGCAAAGAGCATGCACAGGCGGCTCTTGAGGGAGCTGTCTGTGCAAACTGTGAGAGTTTTGCTTTGAAAACGCTCCGCTCTCGTCTAGCCTTCTTCTCGAGTGAGGAGGGCTCACCATCTGTACCTCGTGGCTCAGGTCCCGCTCGCGCTGAGGCAGAGCGGCGACTCGCGTCATGGGGTTCCCAGAGGGATCTCGCCGATCGTCTTGAGAGGGGTGTTAACCTCTCAGATGATTCGGCGGATGACGAGGGTGAGTTGCAGGTGGATGACGAAGAGGATTTTTCTCCTACTGTTCCTGCAACAGATGCTCTTCAGGACGGGCAGGTGATGGATGAGGAGGAGGTCATTCAGGTGGACCCTGAACCCTCTCAGCCACCCTGCCCCGTGTATGCTGAGCTGCTGGATGTAATGGAACGCGCCACTGACAGGTTGCAACTGCCATGGCGGCGCGTTAGGGGAGAAGTTGTTCGTGGCAGGCTGGACGATCGATTTCTCCCCGGCCATAGACCACCAGCTCAGGCGAGCCTTCCATTTCTTCCTGATCTCCATACTGAGATCGAGAGGGCATGGAAGAACCCATACTCTGCTCGGATCCACCGACATCAGCGGGCTAGTTTCGCTGATGTTGAGGGGATCGGCGAGTATGGGTATGTGTCGATGCCGCCCATTGACGAGACGTTTGCAAACCATCTCGTGTCTGGGCGGGCGTCGACACTGAGTGCTCCAGCCCTGCCATCCAAACCGCTCAAGACCACAGCGCGTTTGAATGGCAGAGCATACACGGCAGCGGGTCAGGCCGGTGCTGCCCTGCACACTATGGCGGTGTTGCAGGCGTACCAGGCCGACCTGCTAGGGGATCTCGACCAGGGGGCAGGGCTGTCCCCTGAGGCGGTGGCTGAGCTGCGCCGCACCACAGATCTTGCTCTCCGGGCCACTAAACAGACTGCCGCTTCGATCGGTCGATCGATGGCGGCAATGGTGGCCACGGAGAGGCATCTGTGGTTGAACCTGGCTGGCATCGGGGAGAAAGAGAAGGCCTTTCTCCTTGATGCACCGGTTTCGCCCTCTGAACTTTTTGGCACCTCCGTGGAGGCGGTGGTTGGAAAGTTCAGGGAGGCGAAGGCGCGCTCAGCGGCGTTTAAGACCTGTATACCGCTGAGATCCGGATCCGAGCCCAGACAGGCGGGAGAGCCTGGCCCTTCACGACCTGAGGGCCGTAGACAGGGCCAGAGAGCTAGTGTTGCCTCTCGTGCACCCCCTCCATGTAGGAGCAGGTCACAGAGGAGGCGTGACTCCCGCAGGAAAAAGAAGGATCTGAGGGAGGTGATCCAGTACAAACGATCACAGCGTTAGTGATGGATCATCTCCTGGAGGGCTGTTACTATCCTAGCCCTCTCCTCTTTTTCCCGACTCCCCAGGCGTTTCTTACACCAGGCCTGGGGCTGGGTCTAGGATGAGAACAAGGTTCTGATGGCCCGCCTCGGCTTGGTTGGTGAGAGCGCCTCTTTCAGGCATGTAAAGTGATGGCCCCCAGGTTCATAGAGAACTCTCTGGCGAGTCTTCACTCTGCACGCCGCAGGTGAACTGGTTGGTTTTTAATATAATTTCTGTGTGTATACTAACACTGATTTGTATTTCTCTACAGACCTTGTTCCCTGTATAGACCTAGGGAGTCATTCTTAGAGGAGCAATGAGGTAAGGTATTGGAACTTCAGGGCCCTGAAGCCCCCCCCCAGCTTGTGGCTAGAACGATTTAGGGAGAAGCTCAAAAAAAGATTTGACTCCCGTGTGAGTAGGTGATGGCCTTCCTGTCATGACATTTTTATGCGTGGCTGGCCACCACTCATTTCTATGTTAGCCTCAGGGCTTTAAGCCGCCTAGGGGTAGAGTAGTTGGTCTTCCTAAAAAAAAAAAAACTTTTTTACTTTAGGTTTAGACTGACGCTGGCGCTTCAGATAGATCTTATGTCCTACCTTTCGGTTTGTGACATTGGTATCCTGAGTACTTCGCTCCCCTGGCAGTAGGTTGAGTGTTTCACAGCCTCTCAATCAAGTAGGCTGTGGCTCCTCCGAGCCCTCAGGTAGATCTATGCTTGTAGGTCGGCCCTAACCCGGGCCGCCTCTGTAGCTGGCCTAGGCTATGTTTGGGATGTTGGAGGCGTTTTGCTAAGTATAGCTGCCGCATTTTATTATGTGTAGGCTTCCTCCCCGAGATTTCAGCCTCCTCCCTTAAATGGGAGTTGTTGGCCAAAGCCCGCCCCTTTCACTGCATTCAGGGGTGATAGAGTAATGCAGGGTGGTAGTTGAGGTATGATCCTTCAGGCGGGTCAGGCTGTCTTTCGCTCTGCGATGTGATAGTTTGCCAGACCCTGCCGAACAGAGCTACTTGTTTTTAGGCCTCTAGAGCTGGCTCCACTCAGCCCGTTGAGCTGAACCGCTCGGACGATGGGTGAAAGTTGGTTGGCTTGCAAGCAAGCTCCGCTCCCCCAGGCTGGGCACAGGACAAATCCCTGTCACCCTTTGGAGCCACTTGCAGGCCCGCTCCCTGTCTAACATTTCAGGGGCATATGGTGTTACTCCCCCGCTAACGCAGGGTAGTTTTGAGTAATCCATTCTCAGCTCTGTATTATCTACCTCACACCATGATGGCTCCGGTTGAGCAGGGAGTTCTAACTACATTTCATTCCGGTATTTGAACTCCGCTCCCTTGAAGCCAGAGCATTGCCATGAGTTGATGCCCTTGCATTTAGTAGGTAGGCCCTTAAAATGGGGCCTCCACTAGGCAGAGTGGCGTATGTTGTACTCCCCTGCTATGAGGGTATTGCTTTTTGCTGAGTACACTGCCTTTGGCAATGTGATTAGGTACCAGGATGCTGTAAGCGCTGTAGTAACAGTTTTTCTGCCTTGAAGGCTGCACAGTTAGGTAGTAGGCCCCAGCAGGCCTCCTTGACTGGGTAACCCCTAAGATAGGGCTCCTAGGCCAGCTCACCTTTGGTGGTTGGCCCTGGTAGTTTGGGCAGAAGACTCACTACCGAGTAGTAGGTCTTAACAGGCCTCCTCGGAGGTGGGTCACAACATTGTGGAGCATACACTAGGTCAAAACTTTAGGAAAGTTTTTTATTAGTATGGTTCCAGCAGTGTTCATTAAAGTAGCAGAAAGACTCGCTATCAGCTAGTAGGCTCGACCGGGCCTCCCTGTTAGGCGAGTCCCCAGCAGCAGTACACATCCAGCTGATTAGACCGTTTCAGGAAGTAGGCCTCTTCAGGCCTCCCTGAAGATGGGCTCCCACATTTTTTGTGGAGATCAGGTAGTAGGCTTTACTAGGCCTCCCTGAGGGCTGAATCCCTCATACTGTGGTACTAAGTGGCCCTGAGGTTGAACTATCAGGTAGTAGGCCTCATAAGGCCTCCCTGAAGGCAAAGCCCCATAGACAGTCAACTGGACTGCCAGTCTGGCCCACTGTCAGCTGTGGTTTTCAGGTAGTAGGCCTCTCCAGGCCTCCCTGAAAGTAAGCTCCTTCATGTCATGGTTCTCTGGTAGTAGGCCTCACCAGGCCTCCCTGGAGTTGAGTTCCAACATACTTTGAGTTTCCACTTAATGTGGGTTTTCTGGTAATGGGTAGTAGGCCTCTCTAGGCCTCTCTGTAAGCGAACTCCTATGTACTGTGGTAGGCTTCACTAGGCCTCCCTTAAGTTGAGCTCCCAGGTTTTGTGGTTGTCATGTAGTAGGCCTCTCCAGGCCTCTCTGTAAGTGAACTCCCATGCGCTGTGGTTATCAGGTAGTAGGCCTCACTAGGCCTCCCTGAAGTTGAGCTCCCACATACTGTGGTTATCATGTAGTAGGCCTCTCCAGGCCTCCTTGGAAGGTTAGCTCTCACTTACTGTGTGTTCCACTGAGCATGGTTTTTCAGGTAGTAGGCCTCTCCAGGCCTCTCTGAAAGTGAGCTCTCACGTTTTATGGTTATCAGATAGTAGGCTGCACCAGGCCTCTCTGATGGTGAGCTCCCACATACTGTGGTTGTCAGGTAGTAGGCCTCTCCAGGTCTCCCTGAGTAGTTTCACAGTGGTGCTGGGTTTTGTAAGCTAGTGGCCGCTTACTTTCAGTTTAGCAGACCTTATCAGGCAGCTACCAAAGGTGAGCTTGCGCCCTGGCTCGACTCAAGTTTTTATTCTCTGCTACGGGTTCCCTCCTGGAACCTCTTTATCTTGCTACAGCCTGGTTGCCTACCAGGTAGATCTAATGCTCCCCTCACTGAGGGTCAGTATGAGTATGTGGTCTCCTGAGTCTGATCAGTCGGTCGTAGGCCTCTCATGAGGCCTCCCAGTTAGATCAGTCCTTAGGCCCTCACAGGCCTCCTTAGTGTTTTGAAACACAAACACTGGGTTGATCCGTGGATCGAGTAGAGAAACTCCCCTCGCTGGCAAGGGTTGTAATGCACTATGCTGAGTCATACTCTCCAGGATATCCCGTCTCTGAGATCCGGTCCGAGTGGTTCACTGCCTGCTCCGCAGTCCCTCGGGTTGGATGCCTTCCTAAAGGCAAGTGTCCAGAGGCTCTGTCTTCGGACAGACAGGAAGTGGCCAGACTATAGTGTCTTGTATGGTGACACCAGGTCAGGCCTGCCTGGTGGCATTTCAGGTGGCACGTTCCCCTGAATAGTGACTGGCTGGGGTTCCCTCAGGTTCCCTAGCCACATTCCCTAGAAGGGACCCCTTCTAAGAAGTTGAAGTGTGGTCCTAGGCCCTTGAGCAGGCCCAGGTAGACCTTTCACTAAAACTATGTTTATGGAGGTTTTTCTGTGGTATCATATAGCTTGGGCTATGACCGTAGGGAGTGCTGTCACTAACAGCCCAGTGTGACCTGAGGGTGAGTGGTTCTAGCGTTTCATTTGAATTTGCTAGTTCTGTCAGTTGTCACTGCCGCTTGGCAGGCACTCCCCTTAGCATGGTGGCGTTGGTATATCGTTCCCCAAAGCGTCATTCTGACGTAGTGTAGAGTTCCCTTTCGAAAGGGAACATCTCAGGTTACGACTGTAACCTATGTTCCCTGAGAACAGGGAACGAGACACTACGTCTTCCTGCCATGCCTCGGGGCCTGCCTGCAACAGTCCCTTCCGAAGATAGGATGTTTGTCATGTTTGCAAGGCTCCCTTTTATACTTGCAGGTCGCACGTTAATCATTCACGTTAATGATTCACGGGCTGTCGCCGGTCATTATGATTGCCGTGATTTGATAGTGATTTCAGACACCTGTCACGCCTGAGGCGTTCCCCAAAGCGTCATTCTGACGTAGTGTCTCGTTCCCTGTTCTCAGGGAACATAGGTTACAGTCGTAACCTGAGACGTTTTTCTTTTTTTTTCTTTTTTTTATATTGTACTTTTAAAGTTCATTTGTTAAGGTTATTAGACCCTGTGGCTTTATTATCTTTTAATTTTAATTATTTACTTTTTTATTATTTTGATTTATTTTGGAATAGTTGTCCTCTTTGTTACAAAGCTTTTCTGGCACAAAAATAAACAATAAACAACAATTCAAAAGTATGTACACAGTGTTTTTTAATGTTTATAAAGTGTCATATGTTACAAAAGTATGGTTTATCTGATTTAATAATTACTCTAGCCAATGTTGTCACATTACGGGACAAAAGAACGAACAACCCGAAGAACCGAAAGATGAACTAATCAATTCTCTCTCCGGCTCAATGCTGCATTCTTTTACTGTCTATGGTTTTAGCGTATGGGGCTGTCACGTGATTAAGGAATGACTCGACCCGACCCGAAGACTCATGAGATGAACTAATCAATTCTCTTTCCGGCTCATATTGCATTGGTTTTAGCGTATGTGGCTGTCATGTGATTAAGGAACGAGTCAAAAACCCGATAGACCCGAACTATGAACTAATCAATTCTCTTTCCGGCTCATATTGCATTGGTTTTAGCGCATGTGGCTGTCACGTGATTAAGGAACGAGTCAAAAACCCGATAGACCCGAACTATGAACTAATCAATTCTCTTTCCGGCTCAGACTGCATTGGGTAAGCGTATGGGGCTGTCACGTGATTAAGGAACGAGTCAAAAACCCGATAGACCCAAACTATGAACTAATCAATTCTCTTTCCGGCTCAAGACTGCATTGACTGACAGGTGAATCACTACTACTAGAACAGAACCTATAGAATAATGCGCATGCGCGACTGAACGAATCACTCCCCAAGACGACTCGTTCTTCCCGAGTCACATTAAAGATTCGTTCAAAATGAACGAATCGTTCAAGAACGACACATCACTACTGTGAAATACCCTAGACACACCTGTCTCTCCCGGTGGGATGGTCGATTCTAGACCGGGCTCTACAAACAGGAGGACCGCCAGCCCAGCGCCACTGCACAAGAGGGCCGCCAGCCCAGAGCCACAGCACAAGGTGGTCGCCAGTCCAGCGTCACGGCGCAAGATGGCTGCCAGCCCAGTGCCACGGCAAAAGATGGCCGCCAGCCCAGCACTACTGCCCAAGATGGCCGCCGGCCCAGCGCAACTGCCCAAGATGGCCACCGGCCCAGCGCCACTGCCCAAGATGGCCGCCGGCCCAGCGCCAATGCCCAAGATGGCCGCTTGTCCAGCGCCTCTACACAGGATGACAGCCACAGTTGACCCTCCAGAGTCGAGTCAGGTTCCCGTTGACCCTCCAGAGTCAAGTCAGGTTCCCGTTGACCTTCCAGAGTTGGGTCAAGT